>NC_053392.1:322556575-322861575 GCF_905171765.1 Bufo bufo
TCTGCCAAAAAAGTGAAAATTTTGAAATTGTATCTCTATTTTCCATTAATTCTTGTGGAAAACCTAAGATGGGGTCACTTTTATGCAGTTTCTACTCTAGAGGTGCATCAGGGGGGCTTTAAATGGGACATGGTGTAAAAAAAAAAACAGTCCAGCAAACCTGCCTTCCAAATACTGTATGGCATTCCTTTCCTTCTGCGCCCTGCCGTGTGCCCCTATAGCAGTTTACGACCATATATGGGGTGTTTCTGTAAACTACAGAATCTGGGCCATAAATATGAGTTGGTTTGGCTGTTAACCTTTGCTTTGTAACTGGAAAAAAAATATTAAAATGGAAAATCTGCCAAAAAGTGAAATTGTGAAATTGTATCTCTATTTTCCATAATTCTTGTGGAAAACCTAAAAGGGTTAACAAAGTTTGTAAAATCAGTTTTGAATACCTTGGGGGGTGTAGTTATAGAATGGGGTCATTTTTGGGTGGTTTCTATTATGTAAGCCTCGTAAAGTGACTTCAGACCTGAACGCGTCCCTAAAAATTGGGTTATTTGAAAATTTCAGAAAAATTTCAAGATTTGCTTCTAAAGCCTTGTAACATCCCCAAAAAATAAAATACTCCCTTCCCAAAATGATCCAAACATGAAGTAGACATATGGGGAATGTAAAGTAATAACTATTTTTGGAGGTATTACTATGTATTATAGAAGTAGAGAATGTAAACTTGGAAATTTTTGGTAATTTGGTATTTTTTTATAAATTAAAAATTTTTTTTTTTTTTACTTCATTTTACCAGTGTCATGAAGTACAATATGTGACGAAAAAACAATCTCAGAATGGCTTGGATAAGTCAAAGCGTTTTTAAAGTTATCACCACTTAAAGTGGCAATGGTCAGATTTGCAAAAATGGCCGGGTCTTTAAGGTGAAATAGGGCTCAGTCCTTTAAGGGGTTAAAGGTGCCGCATTGCCATTACCAATGAAAAAGGACTATACAGTGCGGTCTTCGTTATTAAATGAAAGGCAGCAAGTAACTAATTGACCATGCAGTTATTCACTGCAGCATGGCCGCAACCCGCCTGCAGCATGGCTGTACCTAAGGCAGAGTTGCCTGGGTATAACTGATTTATAGCGATTTGTGACAAATTAATTAGGAACAAATCAAATTCTTGGCTAACTTTGACCAAGTTGTAGAATAAAATTTTTCAAAACTTCGCTCATCTCTAATTTATATAGAATAAATGAAGATCAGCTGATCCAATACCCATAGGAAAAAAGTCAAGTCTAGGAATTACCAGTGTGTGTGTGTTTGTATTAGGCAGAGTTCACACGGGCGAGATTTCCGCGCGGGTGCAATGGTGAGGTGAACGCATTGCACCCGCACTGAATCCTGACCCATTCACTTCTATGGGGCTGTGCACATGAGCGGTGATTTTCACGCATCACTTATGCATTGCGTGAAAATCGCAGCATGCTCTATATAGTGCGTTTATCACGCAACGCAGGCCCCATAGAAGTGAATGGGGCTGAGTGAAAATCGCAAGCATCCGCAAGCAAGTGCGGATGCTGGGTGCGATTTTCACGCCATGGTTGCTAAGATGACAGTCTATTCACTGTATTATTTTCCCTTATAACATGGTTTAAGGGAAAAATAATAGCATTCTTTAATACAGAATGCTTAGTAGAAGGTCAATTGAGGGTTAAAAAAAATAAAATAATTAACTCACCTCCTCCTCTTGATCGCGTAGTTGCTGATCTCTTCTTACTTCTTAATCATGAGCTGCCGGCTAATGGACCTGTGGTGACGTCACATCACATGGTGCAATCACATGGTCCATCACTGTGGTGATGGACCATGTGATTGGACCATATGATGATCTCAGTGACGTCACCACAGGTCCTTTAACAGGTCCTAAAGAAAGAACAGGAGACCGTCAGCTACGCAATCAAGAAGAGAAGGTGAGTTAATTTTTTTTATTTTTTAACCCACAATTAACCTTCTAAGCATTCTGTATTAAAGAATGCTATTATTTTCCCTTATAACCATGTTATAAGGGAAAATAATTACATCACACCCCACCTAACCCAAACCTGAACTTCAGTGAAGAAGTTCGGGTCTGGGTACCACATTCAGGTTTTTATCACGCACGTGCAAAACGCATTGCACCCGCGCGATAAAAACTGAACAACGGAACGCAATCGCAGTCAAAACTGACTGCAATTGGGTACCTACTCGCGCGG
Organism: Bufo bufo; assembly: GCF_905171765.1. Lineage (NCBI taxonomy): Eukaryota > Metazoa > Chordata > Amphibia > Anura > Bufonidae > Bufo > Bufo bufo. Next base: position 322,558,809 of record NC_053392.1, read on the forward strand.
GTTTGCCGCAGTACACCCGGGACGCATCCTGAACAAATCCGTCACGCCCGTGTGAACTCAGCCTTAGTGTGTCTATGCCATTTCTTTATACAAATCTTGTCAATAAGGAAGCCAAAAAGCCTGAAATATAAAATTATGGGAATCTAAAAGATACCGTATAATTTTGCACATAACAAAGAGGTCATATCAAAGTGATAGAGATGAGTGAATTTCCTGAAATTTTCCCAGTTCCTATTCTATTGGCCTAGCCATCAGATTCGATTCATTCCGAATAAACTCAGCCCCAAAAAGAAGAGCCCCAATAACCTAAGACTATATCCAAATGCTTTCAATCAGAGATCAGTAAACCTTTTGAGATTTGCTCCATTTGCACTGAAAATTAGTAGAGAACTCCATTCAGTTGTCACTCACTCCTGCAGCAAGTCCATCTGCACTATAGCAGCAACAGAGCTGTCACTCTGTTGCTATGGCAACCAGCCCATCAGACAGTGGGGCTGCTCGACCTATCAGGGAGCCACACCAATCAGGCTCTCTGGCGGTGTCAAATGCTTTCTGAGGGCAAGCTATTATAACAGGCAGCTGCTGGCCACAGTTGCCTGTGATGGTATTCCTGCATCACTAGCTTGTTATGTGTTGTTACTCTGCATCACTGACCTTTTGCTTGTTTCTCTGACATTGGATCTAATTACTGATTTTGTCCCTGACTTGACATGCTGGTATTTGACTCTGCCTGTTATTTAACTTTGCCTGATTTTGGACTCTGTTTGGGATTTGACTCTGCTGGTTTGTGACCCCGCTTTTGCCTCCTGACTTTGTCTCTGATGTTATCTCCTGTTTTCACTTTGCTGTATATTTGTATCTGATTTTGGATTCTGGTCCAGTCATGTTTTTTCCTGTCTGATTTTCTCCTCTTTCTGTCTGAATACTCTTTACTCTTTTTTGGTTTAGGCTCCTGCACTTATCCTGCACTTAGCTAAAAAGGGATTGTCGTCCAGTTGTGGCCTGTCACTTAGGACAAATTGAAATGATGTTAACTCTTTTTTGTTAATGTTAGTAATATAGTAACATAGTTTGTAAGGATGAAAAAAGACATCAGTCCATCCAGTTCAGGCTACTATCCTGCAAGTTGATCTAGGGGAAGGCAAAAAAAAAAAAAAGAAACAGAAGCCAATTCTCCTCAGTTTAGGAAAAAAAAAGTCCTTCCTGACTCAAACCAAAATAACTCCCTGGATCAACGACCCTTATCCAGAAATTTAGTAACTATAACCTGTAATATTATTATACTCCAGAAATGCATCTAGGCCCCTCTTGAACTCTTTTTAGTGAATTGACCATCACCACTTCTGCAGGCTGAGAGTTCCATATTCTCACTGTACTGCCCCTGATGTGTATGTGTGTGTGTATATATATGCATTGCAGGGTTTTGCTCTAGTAGACAGGCTAGCCGACACAGTATAGAGGCAATCACAAAGTCTTTAACTTAAACAGTTCGGTGTTTATTCACACATAAGGAAAAACAAAAATGACCGCTTCCCAGTCTTAGTGTTTTGTACACACTATGCAATGTCCATAGAAAAAAATCTTCACCTGGTTAGCAGTTTTCCACCCACAGTCCACAGCAGGCTTTAGGGGCCTGTTTCCCGACATGCGACTCTCAGCCTTTTAGCAATGCACAACTTCACAGGTCCCAAAACAAAGAGACTCCCAGCTTTTCTGTCAGATGGAGGATAAACCACATCCAGCTGAGATTGATGGCTGGGTTTTTTATGTAGGCCAAAAAGACTCGGCCTGGAGCGTGGGGAGCAGACACCCATCCAGCACTTTAGCTACTCCCAGTAAGAGCCGGCCCGAATCGGCTTTACAGCCATACTAACAAAAACTGTGTCAGTCAGCACTAGCTTGCCGCCGACACATACCTTCCATCAATGATGGCCCCTTGTGCCTACAGTATATATATATATATATTTAGTAGATCTCCCCTCAATAAACTTTTTTCTAAACTGAATAACCATCATTTTTACAATCTTTTTGGTACTGTAGTCCACCCATTCCAGTTCATGAATTTTTGCATATGTGGCTTATTACGGGACCAAGCATCCAAAAATGATGCATTAATGGGGGCAAAATGTCTGCCCATTTGGACATGCACAAGTGCAGGGAGCCACTGAGGAGCTCTTACAGAGGATGGGAGTGGTAGTGGCCCTGATGGGCTGTTGTATCACAGTGTACTCACTCAAGCCATCACTCCCTGGGTTTCAGTGCGTTGAATAAGTAGTTTAAAGTATTCCTTTAATTATTGCAAAATAAGCATACATCCAGCCGCAATAAATACAAAGTACAGTTTCTCTGGCACCAGATGGGAAGGTATGATGGTTGGTTGGATGGCAATAGGTTGGCACTAGCAAGCACTTGTGAATGTAGAAATCCATTGAAGTACAGGCTTAATGTTGTCTGGCCTTGCGATGGTTTAGGTAGATGGTGTTGTCTGAGTTGTTGTCCCTCACCTTGCAGCTGTGCCTGTAAAGCTGCATTTTGCTGATCACTCTCCTGTCTTATCACACAAATGCTTTTTTGAAACTGATTTTCTGGTCACTCTAGATGTGTTTGTTTCACAGGAGAAGAATATCTGGTTCCTGAGCTTCCCTCTGGAATGTTTGTCTCACAGGGGAATATATGGTTCTTGGGAGTGGGAGCTGTGACATGTTCTTCCTCAATACCCCCCTATCAGGAAAAGGAACTTCTCTCTTACTAGCTAGACTGGAACTTCCCCTTCTGGCAGGAAGCAGGACAAGCCCACTCCTATAAAGAGGGGAGGAACAGGGTGGTTATAAGGGTATGCCTATAAGGGGGCAAAAAACAAACCATTTAGAGTAGATAACAACAACCTACAATGCCAGGCTGGAAAAAGCTTTGGATATTTCTACCTGTGGATTTGGAACATAACGAGCGAAACAGGATGATTGCCAGCGACCCATTTTACGGATAATGTGGGCTTGAACCCCATGTCTGGAAGCCGAAGATGCAGCTCCGATACGGAAGGAATGTCCGGAGATGAATTTGGGGTTGAAGTCTAGACCTGAAGCCAGTGTGCGAATGTGGGTGATGAACTGCGTTGACGTAAGAGGTCGGTTTTTAAAGGAAAGCAACGGGCTATCTGACGAGGAGTTGCCCAAAATGGACAATAATTATTTTAAGACCATGACAGGGCACCACTCGTTGAATCTCTGGAAATTATTTATTTTTATCGGGGCCTGACTTGGGAAGTTTTGATGGAAGATAGATATAATGTGAAATGATTACTGTGCCATATCAATTGACTTATGGACAAGCCTTTGACCCTGGGAGAGGTGCAAATGAACTCCACAGGTCTTAAAAAGCCGTAAAAACTGAGATACATGGCTGCTTTGATAATTGTACTGCTATAGGGCCCAAAAGTTTTCAAAATAGCTCTCCTGAAACTGGTTGTCTACCTGGACCTGGATTCTTGGAACTCTTTAGTATGCCCCTTAAAGTTGCTTTGATTGCTTTGAAGCAAAAAATGACCTGCTGTCTGGATGTTTTAGCATGTAGTGGTGTTGTACCCCGGCCAAATATAACCTGATTGTGTTATGGGAAAGTTTGAGCTCTTCATGATAGTAGGCTAGAAAAGCCATGATGTACTGTATGTGGTTCTGTTGATGTTGTTCCTGGGATGGTGGCATGTGAATTGGTTAATAGAGATGTCGCAAACATAAAATTTTCCGTTCGCGAACGGCGAATGCGAATTTCTGCAAATGTTCGCGAACGGGCGAACCGCCATAGACTTCAATAGGCAGGCAAATTTTAAAACCCACAGGGACTCTTTCTGGCCACAATAGTGATGGAAAAGTTGTTTCAATGGGACTAACACCTGGACTGTGGCATGCCGGAGGGGGATCCATGGCAAAACTTCCATGGAAAATTACGTAGTTGACGCAGAGTCGGGTTTTAATCCATAAAGGGCATAAATCACCTAACATTCCTAAATTGTTTTGAATAACGTGCTTTAAAACATCAGGTATGATGTTGTATCGATCAGGTAGTGTAAGGGTTACGCATGCTTCACAGTGACAGACCAAACTCCCCGTTTAACGCACCGCAAACAACCGCAAACTCCCCATTTGTACAAGGTTGGATACCAAGCTAGCCATGTCCCGTTCCTTGTCCTCACTGACGTCATTGAAGGTCTCTTCCTCCACCCAGCCACGTACAACACCAAGGGTCCCCGAAAGGTGACAACAAGTGCCCTGGGACGCCTGCTGTGGTTGGTCTTTCACCTCCTCAAAGCCACCTTCCTCCTCTGACTCCTCTACTTCAGAATCCTCTCTCTGCGTTGCCGCAGGTACAGCAATCGACGACGACAAGGCTGCTTCTGGTGGTGATGGTGACCACAACTCTTCCTCTTCATGCTCATCTACGGCCTGATCCAGCAGTCTTCGCAGGGCACACTCCAGAAAAAACGCATATTGGATGAGGTCGATGATGTTGCCTTCGGTTTGACTGACCAGGTTTGTCACCTCCGCAAAAGGACGCATGAGCCTACAGCCATTGTGCATGAGTGTTCAGTAACGCGGCCAAAAAATACCCAGCTCCGCAGAGGCTGTCCTCTTTTTTTTTTTAAATTAAAAAAAATGTGTTCTTAACAGTTTAATCTCTGTTTTGTCCCCTATCAGGGGCCAGTGTATGGAATAGATTTTAGGAACCGGGAGATGGAAAAAGATGCTTGGTCGGTCCTCTTACTTCCAATTCGGGGCATTGCGGGTACGCCTTGCAATGTACTGTGCCACCAGATATGAGTGGTGTGTTTAAGTAGTACTATTCCTATCAGTTTAATCCCTGTTACGTCCCCTATCAGGGGCCGGTGTATGAAATAGATTTTAGGAACCGGGAGATGGAAAAATATGCTTGGTTGGTCCTCCTAGTTCCAATTTGGGGCACTGCGCGTGAGCCATGTAATGTACTGTGCCACCAGATATGAGTGGTGTGTTAAGTAGTACTATTTCTATCAGTTTAATCCCTGTTACGTCCCCTATCAGGGGTCGTGTATGGAATAGATTTTAGACAACCGCAAAGAGTTGTCAATATAGTTGACACACTCATGACATAAATTTTATTCCTCTATGCGTCAATCTTGGTGTAGTGATGACTGTGCTCGTGCGCACGTTTGGGAGATTGCAGGCGATGGGGGTTTTTCAAAGCCTATGGTCGTGCTGAGGTTGTTCAGTGACAGTTAAGTGACCTAGAAAACAATGATTCTGAAGTGTGGGCCCATTGTTGGCCTAGTAGGCTTTAATGATCACCTTAGATGATCACAAAGAAAATTAATGTTTTTTCTATGCAAAATTATCCAGCCAATCGCTTTTGGTCTGTTCACAATGAAGCAACGACCTTATCATCTGGGGTGTGCCAACATTGCCATTTCCAACACACTCATAGAGGTGGTCGCTTTATTGTGATATGCAAGCCCCTTCACCACAACAAGGTAATGATCATGAATGGGAATTGACACATGTATGTGCCTTTTTTTTTGTTTTGTTTTTGCAGCCACAGTGCAGCACCAGAGGCCAGAAAAATTAGGCATGTACACATGCCTGAAAAATTAGGTATTGTTGCAGCCGCTACTGTAGCAGCGGCCAGAAAAATTTATGTTTTCCAGGCAGGCAGAAAGTGCACTAAAACATTTTGGCTTGAACCCTAGTTGGTGGCAGATAAGTCACGCAAGTCATCCGGCATGCAGAGATAAAATACAGCAGCGTGTGGACCATTTTTAGCCCAAGGCAGCTCATCTTATCACCAGGCCTTTATTAGTCAAATGTATTGCCCACTGTCAGTCTTTGGGATCCATGCCTCATTCATCTTAATAAAGGTGAGGTAATCTAGACTTTTTTGACCTAGGCGATTTTCTGACAGGACACTTGAAGCGGGGCAGGCCAGAAGTTCTATTGCAAATTGGGATAGCTCAGGCCACAGGTCAAGCCTGCACACCCAGTAGTCAAGGGGTTCATCGCTCCTCAGAGTGTCGATATCTGCAGTTAAGGCGAGGTAGTCTGCTACCTGTCGGTCGAGTCGTTCTCTGAGGGTGGACCCCGAAGGGCTGTGGCGATGCGTAGAACTTAAAAAGCTCTGCATATCCTCCATCAACATCACGTCTGTAAAGCATCCTGTCCTTGCCGTCGTGGTAGGAGGATTACTTTCACCTCTTCCCCTGTTAGATTCCCGTTGTGCTGTGACATCACCCTTATACGCTGTGTAAAGCATACTTTTTAATTTCTTTTGGAACTGCTGTATCCTTTCCGACTTGCGGTAATTTGGTAACATTTCAGGCACTTTCTGCTTATACCGGGGGTCTAGAAGCGTGGACACCCAGTACAGGTCGTTCTCCTTCAGCCTTTTTATACGAGGGTCCCTCAACAGGCACGACAGCATGAAAGACCCCATTTGCACAAGCTTGGATGCCGAGCTACTCATGTCCCGTTCCTCATCCTCAGTGATCTCACTGAAAGTCTGTTCTTCCCCCCAGCCACGTACAACACCACGGGTACCAGATAGGTGACAACGAGCACCCTGGGATGCCTGCTGTGGTAGGTCTTCCTCCTCCTCCTCAAAGCCACATTCCTCCTCTGACTCCTCTTCCTCACACTCCTCTTCCAGCGTTGCCGCAGGTCCAGCAAGCGATGCTGATAAGGCTGTTTCTGGTGGTGATGGTGACCAAAACTCTTCCTCTTCACGCTCATTTACGGCCTGATCCAGCACTCTTCGCAGGGCAACGCTCCAGGAAGAAAACAAATGGGATGATGTTGCTGATGGTGCCTTCGGTGCGACTGACTAGGTTTGTCACCTCCTCAAAAGGATGCATGAGCCTACAGGCATTGCGCATGAGCGTCCAGTAACGTGGCAAAAAAATTCCCATCTCCGCAGAGGCTGTCCTAGCACCCCGGTCATACAAATACTCGTTGATGGCTTTTTCTTGTCGGATCTGGCAGTCAAACATTAGGAGTGTTGAATTCCAACGTGTCGGGCTGTCGCAAATCAAGCGCCTCACTGGCATGTTGTTTCGCCGCTGGATATCTGAAGAGTGCGCCATGGCCGTGTAGGTACGCCTGAAATGGCCACACACCTTCCTGGCCTGCTTGAGGACGTCCTGTAAGCCTGGGTACTTATGCACAAAGCGTTGTACAATCAGATTCAACACATGTGCCATGCACGGCACATGTGTCAACTTGCCCAAATTCAATAAACAAACTGCTTCCGTTGTCACACACCACTTTGCCGATCTCCAGTTGGTGCGGAGTCAGCCACTGATCCACCTGTGCGTTCAGGGCGGACAGGAGTGCTGGTCTGGTGTGACTCTCTGCTTTCAGGCAAGTCAAACCCAAGACGGCGTGACACTGTCGTATCCGGGATGTGGAATAGCCCCTGGGGAGCTGGGGGGGTGCCGTTGATGTGGAGCAAGACGCAGTAGCAGAAGAGGACTCAGCCGAGGAGGTTATGGAAGAGGATGGAGTAGGAGGAGTAGAGGAGGTGGCAGCAGTCCTGCCTGCAAGTCGTGGCGGTGTCACCAACTCCTCTGCAGAGCAACGCATTCCATGCTTGGCAGCCATCAGCAGGTTTATCCAATGCGCAGTGTAGGTTATATACCTGCCCTGACCGTGCTTTGCAGACCAGGTATCAGTGGTCAGATGGACCCTTGCCCCAACACTGTGTGCCAGACATGCCATGACTTCCTTTTGCACAATCGAGTACAGGTTGGGGATTGCCTTTTGTGCAAAGAAATTTCGGCCGGGTACCTTCCACCGCGGTGTCCCAATAGCTACAAATTTTTGGAAGGCCTCAGACTCCACCAGCTTGTATGGTAAAAGCTGGCGGGCTAAGAGTTCCGACAAGGAAATTGGAATGTAAGGAGAGCCAAACCAATTTAAAGGCTTCTGTCACCTCCCAAACACCAATTTTCAGTTTTTTACTTAATATATTTGCTAATGTAAGCAGATTCCATATATACGCCTCTTACCTCGGGCTGTGCAGTAATTACAGTAAAAAACGTACTTTTGTGATGTGTAAATTTCTTCACTACTAGCAAGTTGGGCGGACTTGCTGGTAGCCGCCGCATCCTCTTTTTGAAAAAACGCCCCCTCCTCGACTTGATTGACAGGGCCAGCGAGCGCTCTCCTCCTCTCGCTGGCCCTGCCTGCAGCCTCAAATCCCGCGCCTGCGCCGTACCAGTCTTCATTCGGCGCAGGCGCTCTGAGAGAAGGACGCTCGCTTGGCCGCTCCTTCCTCAGTGCGCCTGCGCTGATGACGTCATCCCTACACCCGGAAGAGAAGACGCTGGCATCGCTGGTAAGGAGGCGGAGAGTCCGGTGACATCGCTGGATGCTTGATTTAGGTAAGTATTTGCCTAATAATCATGCAGCCACTACAACCAACAATGAAATGGGGTGCCAATATTTAAAAAAAATTATATTTAGACACACTTTACCACCAACGCTTATAAAAAAATATAGACCCAGAATTAATAAATATATACAGTACAGACCAAAAGTTTGGACACACCTTCTCATTCAAAGAGTTTTCTTTATTTTCATGACTATGAAAATTGTAGATTCACACTGAAGGCATCAAAACTATGAATTAACACATGTGGAATTATATACATAAACAAGTGTGAAACAACTGAAAATATGTCATATTCTAGGTTCTTCAAAGTAGCCACCTTTTGCTTTGATTACTGCTTTGCACACTCTTGGCATTCTCTTGATGAGCTTCAAGAGGTAGTCCCCTGAAATGGTTTTCACTTCACAGGTGTGCCCTGTCAGGTTTAATAAGTGGGATTTCTTGCCTTATAAATGGGGTTGGGACCATCAGTGACGTTGAGGAGAAGTCAGGTGGATACACAGCTGATAGTCCTACTGAATAGACTGTTAGAATTTGTATTATGGCAAGAAAAAAGCAGCTAAGTAAAGAAAAAACGAGTGGCCATCATTACTTTAAGAAATGAAGGTCAGTCAGTCAGCCGAAAAATTGGGAAAACTTTGAAAGTAAGGGCTATTTGACCATGAAGGAGAGTGATGGGGTGCTGCGCCAGATGACCTGGCCTCCACAGTCACCGGACCTGAACCCAATCTATATGGTTTGGGGTGAGCTGGACCGCAGAGTGAAGGCAAAAGGGCCAACAAGTTCTAAGCATCTCTGGGAACTCCTTCAAGACTGTTGGAAGACCATTTCAGGGGACTACCTATTGAAGCTCATCAAGAGAATGCCAAGAGTGTGCAAAGCAGTAATCAAAGCAAAAGGTGGCTACTTTGAAGAGCCTAGAATATAAAAAATATTTTCAGTTGTTTCACACTTGTTTGTTATGTATATAATGAAATTTTTGTTTCCTGCAATAGACATAGCTTGGGAAAAAGAAAAAAAAATTATAGAATTTAAAGGCTCCAAACCCCTGTGTGTGTTCTGGTGATGGCCAGTGCGATAGTCCTGGACACACTGCCAAATGCTGCATTTATACACTGATGGACAATGTAAGTAAAAAAGTTATTGATTTCGAGGTAGTTCAGAGAAGTCAATGCACTTCCTTGGCAGAGATGGAAAAATTTGGTTTGATCGTGTACTCCAAATAATTACCAATAAAGGATTGAAGGTGAAAATCTTTGCTTCAGATCGCTATGTTGGAGTACGAAAGAAATTGAAAACAGATTATCCGTCTATAATTCAACAATTTGACGTGTGGCACTACGCGAAGTCATTGAAAAAAAAAAATGCAGTCTGCTTCCAAATTAAAATTATGCAAAGAAATCACTCCCTGAATTATATACATTCACTCCCTGAATTATATTTCATTTTTGGTGGAGTATCCAAAATTGTGAAAACTCTCCTACAGGAAAAATGGATTTCGGTACTTCATCATATAAAGAATGAACACAAATGGGATGGTGAATTATATTCTGCATGCGCACACGGACCAATTGAGGACTTAGACAGAGATGTTTTTCGGCTGAAAGAAGAAACACCACCTTACCTAAAAGTTGAAGAAATTGTGACCAGCAAACAGATGTTAAATGACCTGCCGCATCTCGCCCACAATTGCCACACCGGACAACTTGAGAACTTCCATAGCCTGGCTCTCAAATACAGAAGCAAGAGAATTCATTTTGGTACAGACGGTATGGAAACCCGAACTAAACTAGCGGCAGTGACACACAATAACAATGTTGGGCGTGACAGAGCAGTAGTCATTGTGGTCAAAAAAAATACTGAGGCACAAGGTACTCTTCGAACTGCTTTGAGAATAAGAAAAGGCAAAGGCAAATGGATCATTAGAAACATTTATGAGAAAATGAACATGGACCACATTGAAAATCTTTCACTTGATGTCATTAGACTAGTGAGAGGAGAAATAAAGAGTGGTTGGATATCACGAGCACCTAATCTACCTCCAAATCTGTTGAATTTAGAGCGTCCGTGTAAGGAGGACATAAAGAAACCGCAACAAACACGTTTGTTACAGACAAACAGCAAATTGTAAATTTGTAATAAATATTTTAAATATTTGATTACAATTATAATTGTGAAATAAACATACTAAATTGATACTTGTTTTTAAAAAAATTTTTTGAACACAAAATACAAGTTATGTATTTATTGAAATAGTATGCTAATATGTACAAAATTGAATTTTTTATTTTTTTTTGGATTGGTAGTAGGACAGATGTTCGATGTAGCTAGCCTTTATTTGAAGTTAAAGTCTTTTGAGATGGTTGTATTTATGTTTTGTTGTTACTTATACAGCATATTTGCATGCAATTCAAGCTAGTAAAACCTTTTGGCTTTCAAAATCTTTTTGTAATTATTTCATTTCTAAATTCAAAGTAGTCTAGAGATATATATTAAATTATTATTCATATAGGTTTTCATGCAAAATTATTATTCATATAGGTTTTCATGCTATCTCGCAAAAAGTTCAGTACCTATGACACCCCTTGACGTGTTACATGTGTGCTCTGCAGCTGAAGACAGCTGTGTTAGTACCATGTTCATATGTGTACGCATTACTGTGAAAAATTATTTTTTTATATATGCATATTATGCTCTAGTACCTACTCGGGTGTTACCATTACACCCAGAACCAGTGCTTTCTTAGCAATTAATAGGTCCTCTGCATTTAAATTTGCTTTACCAGGCATGATCTCTTTTACAATATCGGGTCCATTCAATGCAAAGTGCTGAGGGTATGGTAGTTGGAAACTGAGCTGAGACTAACGGTCTAATTATAACAAACTCTCTGCTTCAAAATGCTCATTTACAGATGATAACAAATTATTCTATTAATAAATGCAGACACATATTAAGATGGGATCAACAAGTGTCACGAACCGGCAGGACAGGTAGTGAATCCTCTGGACCAGAGAGGCGATGGTGCGGTTAGTACTAGAGGACCGGTTCTAAGCAGTTACTGGTCTTCACCAGAGCCCGCAGCTGTGTTGGTACCATGTTCATATGTGTACACATTACTGTGAAAAATGATTTTTTTTATATATGCATATTATGCTCTAGTACCTACTCGGGTGTTACCATTACACCCAGAACCAGTGCTTTCTTAGCAATTAATAGGTCCTCTGCATTTAAATTTGCTTTACCAGGCATGATCTCTTTTACAATATCGGGTCCATTTAATGCAAAGTGCTGAGGGTATGGTAGTTGGAAACTGAGCTGAGACTAACGGTCTAATTATAACAAACCTTCTGCTTCAAAATGCTCATTTACAGATGATAACAAATTATTATATTAATAAATGCAGACACATATTAAGATGGGATCAACAAGTGTCACGAACCGGCAGGACAGGTAGTGAATCCTGTGGACCAGAGAGGCGATGGCGCGGGGTAGTACTAGAGGACCGGTTCTAAGCAGCTACTGGACTTCACCAGAGCCCGCCGCAAGGCGGGGTGGATTTGCCACGGCGGTAACTACCAGGTCGTGTCCCCTAGTAACAACTCGACCTCTCTGGCAGCTGATAAGGCGTGGTACACAGGGAGAAGGTAAGAGCGTAGTCGGACGTAGCAGCGGTCAGGGCAGGCGGCAAAGGTTCAAAGGCGAGTGGACGGTAGCAACGGGTACGGACACAGGTAAGGCAAACTAACATCGTAGGGAACGCTTTCTCTGAGGCACAAGGCACAAAGATCCGGCAGAAAGCTGTGGGAGGAGAAGGTATAAATGGGCAGTGCACAGGTGCAGCCTAATTAAGTCAGCACTGCCTCTCACAACCTTAACCCTTAATAACCCCTTTGGACCAGGCACCAATCACTGGTGCACTGGTCCTTTGAATCTAAGAGTCCCGGCGCGCGCGCGCCCTAGAGAGCAAGAACGCACAATCCGAGACGCTGGAGTGCTGCCTGGGGGCATACGCTGTGAGTGCTCCGAGGCCAGCAGGGGACCCGGAGCGCTCAGCGTAACAGTACCCCCCCCTTTGGTCTCCCTCCCTTTTTGGTGCCGAAGAACTTGCGGATGAGACTGCGGTCCAGGATGTTCTCCTCTGGCTCCCATGACCTCTCCTCAGGACCGCAGCCCTCCCAGTCGACCAAAAAAAATCTTTTCCCCCGGGAGATCTTGGTCGCCAAGATCTCCTTGACATAGAATATATCGGAGGTACCGGCGACAGGGGTGGGAGAAACAAGCTTGGGAGAAAAACGGTTAAAGACAGCAGGTTTAAGAAGGGAGACATGGAAGGAGTTATGGATTCGGAGGGAGGGAGGAAGATGGAGCTGATAAGAAACTTGATTGATGCGACTCTTGATTTTATAGGGTCCCAAGAAACGAGTGCCCAACTTGTAACTTGGGACCCTAAATCGGATGTACCTAGAGGAGAGCCACACCTTGTCACCCGGACGAAATTCCGGTGGAGATCTGCGTCTCTTGTCAGCTTGAACCTTCATACGGGCGGAAGCTCTGAGGAGAGCAGCGTAGGTTTCTCGCCAGATGGAGGAAAAATCCTGTACAAGACTGTCAACGGCAGGTACAGAAGAAGGAGTGGAGACTGCGGCAGAGGTGGAAGAGGATGACAGCCAAAAACTACAAGGAAAGGAGACTTGTTAGAGGCAGAGGATTGTTTGTAGTTGTAGGAGAACTCCGCCCAGGGAAGTAGATCAGCCCAGTCATCATGGCGTGAGGATACAAAGTGACACAGTCACCCAAAATCTGGTTCACCCATTCTACTTTGCCGTTAGACTGAGGATGGTACGAAGAAGAAAAGTCCAATTTGATCCCGAGCTGAGCACATAGAGCCCTCCAGAATTTGGAGACGAATTGTACCCCACGATCCGAGACAATATGTTTGGGAAGGCCATGGAGACGGAAGATGTGTTGGAAAATTTTTTGGCCAACATGGGTGCAGAGGGTAGACCGGGCAGGGGTACAAAGTGAGCCATCTTGGAGAAGCGATCCACCACGACCCAAATAACGGACTTGCCATGGGAGGAGGGAAGATCTGTAATAAAGTCCATGGCGATGTGAGACCAGGGAACTTCAGGAACAGGTAGAGGCAAGAGGAGACCCGCTGGTTTCTGGCGAGGCGATTTATCCCGGGCGAAAATCGTACAGGCCTGGACGAAGTCCGAGACATCTTTCTCCAGAGAAGACCACCAGTACCTTTGGGAGATTAGTTGGAGAGACTTTAGCACCCCTGGATGAGCGGCAAAAGGGGAGGCGTGGCCCCACATGAGAATTTGCAGCCGCTGACGTGGAGGTACGTAGGATTTGCCAGGAGGAAGAAGGCGCAGGTCCACGGGAGCGACTGTAATAAGGCGTTCTGGAGGGATAATATATCGAGGTGTTAACTCGTCGCCCACCACATCAGAGGAGCGAGACAGAGCATCTGCCCTAATGTTCTTACAAGCCGGACGGAAATGGATCTCAAAGTTAAAGCAGGCGAAGAACAGAGACCAACGAGCCTGACGGGGATTTAATCTCTGAGCAGACTGGAGATAAGCCAGGTTCTTGTGGTCCGTGAAGAAGATGTACACAGGATGTGTGGCGCCCTCGAGTAAATGTCTCCATTCCTCCAGTGCCAATTTAATAACCAGCAGTTCCCTGTCCCCAATGGAGTAATTTCTCTCTGCGGAAGAGAATGTTTTAGAAAAGAAGCCACAAGTTGTTGTCTTGCCCTGGGAAGACTTCTGGGTGAGGACAGCTCCGGCTCCCACCGAGGAGGCATCCACTTCAAGAGAGAAGGGCTTGGTGGAATCTGGTCTAGAGAGAACGGGTGCAGAGGCAAAGGCGGATTTCAGGGACTGGAAGGCTTCCTCGGCTTGGGAAGGCCAGGATTTGGGGTTAGCTCCTTTTCTAGTGAGGGCCACGATAGGAGCTACCAGAGTGGAATAGTGAGGGATGAATTGCCTGTAGTAATTCGCAAAGCCCAGAAATCTTTGTATGGCTCGGAGACCAGTGGGACGTGGCCAATCCAGAACCGCCGAGAGTTTGGCTGGGTCCATTTGAAGTCCTTGGGCTGAGATAATGTATCCCAGGAAAGGCAGGGAGGTCCGTTCAAAAAGACATTTTTCAAGTTTAGCGTACAGGCGATTTCTCCTAAGACGAGTAAGAACTTGTTGCACATGGACCCGGTGTTGATCCAAATTGGAGGAAAAGATGAGGATATCATCCAGGTATATGACCACGCAGGTGTAAAGTAAGTCCCTGAAAATATCATTGACGAATTCCTGGAAGACAGCAGGTGCGTTGCAGAGGCCGAAGGGCATCACCAAATACTCAAAATGGCCGTCCCTTGTGTTAAAGGCGGTCTTCCATTCGTCTCCCTCACGGATACGGATCAGATTATAGGCCCCTCGAAGGTCCAATTTAGTGAAGATCTTAGCCCCTCGGAGACGATCAAATAGCTCAGAGATTAGAGGCAGAGGGTAACGGTTCTTGATGGTAATTTTATTAAGACCTCTGTAGTCAATGCAGGGGCGGAGGGAGCCGTCTTTTTTTGTCACGAAGAAAAAACCGGCCCCAGCAGGAGAAGAAGATTTTCTTTTGAATCCTCTCTGTAGGTTCTCACATATATAGTCGGACATGGCAAGAGTCTCAGGAGGTGAGAGAGGATAAATTCTGCCCCGAGGTGGAGTATAACCGAGTATCGGGTCGATCGGGCAATCATAGGATCGGTGAGGAGGAAAAACCTCAGCTTGTTTCTTGCAGAAGACATCCGTGAAGGAATGGTATGGCTTGGGCAGCCCAGAAGGCGGAGAAACTTGCGGGTTCTGTTTGACCAGAGCAGGCTTGAGACAGCGGTCCAAACAGGAGGAGCCCCAACGCAGGATCTCACCGGTGGACCAATTCAGGACAGGGCTATGACGTTGAAGCCACGGCAGACCCAGGAGGAGTTCGGAGGAACAGAAGGGAAGGACAAAGAACTCTAAAGTCTCGGTATGAAATATTCCGATGTCCATCTGCAGAGGCTGGGTACGGAACTGCACGGTGGCTGAGAGTCTCTCACCGTTAACAGTAGAGATGAAAAACGGCTTGGGTAGATGGATTACTGGAATACAGTACTTGTCAACCAAGGAGGCGTGAATGAAGTTGCCAGCTGAACCGGAATCCAAGAAGGCGGCTGCGGAGAAAGAGGACTTGGAAGAGATGAAAAATATTAAACAATTCATGTTCAGTTATGCAATTTAGGTTTTCCATTAACGGTTCCGCATTTGTTATTTCTTTGCAGCATACAGACTCTATATTTGTTCTCATAGGTATGCAGTTCCCACACTGACACCAATATACACTTCCAACTCTATTTTCATCTTCCGTTTCGCTAAAAACTATGTAATTCTCTTTCCGATCGTCTTGGATTTTTCGGGAAAACAGCCAATCGCTTGTGTATCAGCAGTATATTCCCCTTTCATTTCTGATAATAAAGTTTGCAACTATAACAAAAAGAAATGAGATTTGAGTATCCGGTCCTCGAGTGTCCATCACCGTTGTAACAATGTTCAACTGTTAATAGTAAAAAAAAAAAAAATCTTGATGGAACAATTTTCTTTATATGTAAGCTCCTGGCTAGCCAAAATAAATTGTTTATTGAGTTAATGTAAAGTCCTCTCTGTCCCCATTAAAAGCAATGCTACTTCCCCATTATATTATACAAACACTCGTCATACATCTGGACATACTATACTTCTAATTACACCCTCTATATTTTCAGTGTTTCTAACAATTAAAAAAAAATAATGAAACACACAAATTAGAATGATTTTTAATGTATTAATTTTTTTTAGGTTGGATTAAAAAATATTGGAACATTGTACAGATATCACGCTCCACATAGTATTAAACTTATGCGCTACTGTGTTCTACAATTATAGACGGCACAATTTTTGATGACTAGGTTATATCAGTTGGAGGCAGGCCTTATTATCCCCAGCCAGGCCTAGTTTCAGTAAAGAATTCACAGGGTTTGTACAGTTAATCAAATTATTTTACATTTCCAGGTAGCTAATGCAAACATTGACACAAGCCTCTGGACTAACAATTTTCTAAAAGTGGCCTTGGTGTAGTATTCCTTTCTGGAAATAAATTGTATAAGGTAATGATACATGTCAACAGTAATGCAATGAATTTTTTTTACCTCTTCATCAGATGAATTGCGTGTGTTATCGACATGCTCCTTCCTTTTTGATTTTTGCTCTTCAGTAGCAGTATGTTCTGGAACACCAACAAAAGCTTGGTCCGCAATTTTTATATACAGTGTGTGTAATATATATATATATATAATCAGTGCTGCCCATAATTATTCATACCCCTAGCAAATTTGGACTTAAAGTTGCTTTTATTCAACCAGCAAGTAATTTTTTGACGAGAAATGACATAGGTGTCTCCCAAAAGATAATAAGACGATGTACATGAGGCATTATTGTGGAAAAAAAAAACATTTATCAGCTTTTATTTACATTTGAGCAAAAAATACAAGATAATCCGCACTGTGGAAAATCTCAGAGGACGTGGTCGGAAGCCAAAAGTGACACCTGTGCTGTCTAGGAGGATAGTTAGAGAGGTGAAAAAGAATCCAAGGATCACCACCAAGGCCATCCTGGTGAATCTGGGCTCTGCTGGTGGCAATGTCTCAAGGCAGACAATCCAACGGACCCTGCACACTGCTGGGTTCCACTTCTCCAGATAAGGCACACAAAAGCTCGCTTGGCCTTTGCAAAAGCTCATCTGGACAAAGAAGAAGACTTCGTGGTTTTCTGTGTTATGGTCAGATAAAAAAAAAAATTGAATTGTTTGGTCGCAATGATGTTTCCTTCATTTGGCATAAAAAAGGAGAAGCCTTCAACCCAAAGAACACCATCCCCACTGTCAAATATGGTGGTGGGAACCTAATGCTTTGGGCGTGTTTTTTCAACCAATGGACCAGGGAACCTAATTGCAGTAAACGGCACCATGAAAAAAGAGCAATACATGAGGATTCTCAACGACAACATCCGGCAGTCTGCAGAGAAACTTGGCCTTGGGCACCAGTGGACATTTCACAAATATTTTTCTTTGGGAAAGGGACATCACAGTACCTGCAGGGCTTGTTCCTTTCTACAAAGTAAAACTTCAGAGACCCAACATGAGCAGACACCCCCCCCCCTCCTCTCTGCAGTGTGAGATTCCATCATGTGTGAGGAGGGGGCGGGGCCAGAGAAGCCGAGGCAGGCAGCAGCAGGAGATAATGGAGAGACACCTTCTGACATACTGTGTTACTGTGCCTCCAGTATAAATGTCTCTCACTGGTCCCACTGCTCAACACAGCAGCACTGGGGTAAGTTACTGTGGGAGGGAGGTTAGAGGAGTCCTGAAGCTGCTGCCCCTGCACATCTTGTGTCACCATGTTGTTCCAGCCCCTCACATACCTCTGCCCACCAACTAAATCAATTATACTTTATACAGAGCCAAGAAGTTATGTCTCCCAGTGACTTCCCCCCCTTCCTTTTCATTAGTGGCATTTCAAATTTTCCCATCCACACACTCTGTACATATGATGTAATGTCTCTGGAGGTTATATCAGCGCTAGAGCGTTATTAGAGGAGCGGTTGATATCAGTCACATAGGATATAATGTCTGTGGAGGTTATATCAGTGCTGTAGCGTTATCAGAGAAGTTTATGTCAGTCACATATGACTGTGGATAGGTCATCAGTATCTGATCGGTGGGGTCTGACACCAAGTACCACTGCCAATCAGCTGTTTGAGAAGGCTACGATGCTCCTTTGAGCGCGGTGCCCTTCTCTGTAATTTTCATAGGCCATGTGACGTCATGTTCATTGATCACTTGACCTCAGCCACATAGAAATGAAAGGTGCTGAGCGTGATACCGAGCACAGACGATATACAAGGGATGGTGCTGAGCTTGGTGAGCTGTGAGGAGGACGTGGCGCTACTGCCATCACTTCAATAAACTTATCCTTTGGAATATGCCAGGAAACATTTCCTTCACTTTGGATATTTTTTAGGCTGTCCACGTCTGAGCGCTGTACGAACTAGAGGCTGTAAATAACAGAAAAAGTTATCAACTAAAGCTAGTTTCACAGTAGCTGCACGGACTTCCGTTAGTGAACCACGGGTGAACAGCCTGTTAGATCGGTCCTGCCACTAGTGAAGTTGTACCCCCGGACTACCGCTCTGGCTCCATTAACTATAATGGGGCCAGGTGGAGTTCCGGCGGAGGCACGACAGCACACGCCGAGTGTCTGCCAGAATAAAACTAGTACTCTGCCCGGCCCCCATTATAGCCAAAGGAGCCGGAGCAGTAGTCCGGGGGCACACGCTCACTAGCGTCAGAACGGATCCAACAGGCTGTTTACCCACTGGAATAGCCTGCCGGAGGTCCATGCCGCTAGTGTGAAAATACCCTAAATGAGATGCTTAAAAAGGACCTTTCATTAGCATAAAAAATATAAACTAAGTATACCGACATGTAGAGCGCCGCCCAGGGATCTCCCTGCACTTACTATTATCCCTGGGCGCTGCTCCGTTCTCCCGGTATGTCCTCCGGTATCTTCAGAAATATGGCTCAACTGGGATGAGTCTGCCCTTTTTGTCCTGGGCGTCTAATTCTCCCAAGGCTGTAGCGCTGGCCGATCGCAGCGCTCAGCTCAGAGTGGTAGTTTTTCCCCCCAAAGGCTATGTTCTATTACATATATTGGTAATGCATAGTTCAAATAGTATGCTTTTTAAAAACTCACCAGAGTGGGAAATTTGTCTTGCAATTTGTTCAACCGTTAGATCCATATCTTGATCTTTTCCTTCCATAGTATCCTGTTAACTTTTTGTAAACAAATTAACTAAAAAAAAATGTAATGTGATGAATTAAATTTTTCTATTGTATATTATTAACATAGTTCTTTAGCTTCCTATCTATATATGACAATACTTATATATTAATAAACTTCTAGCTCTAACTATCTCTGTCTATCTATCACTGTCTATCTATCTTTGTCTATCAGACTCAGCCTATCTATCTCTGTCTATCTATCTCTGTCTATCTATCTCTGTCTATCTATCTCTGTCTATCTGTCTCTGTCTATCTGTCTCTGTCTATCTATCTCTGTCTATCTATCTCTGTCTATCTGTCTCTGTCTATCTGTCTCTGTCTGTCTATCTATCTCTGTCTATCTTTCTATCTGTCTATCTATCTCGGTCAATATATCTCTGTCTATCTGTCTCTGTCTATCTATCTATGTCTATGTATCTCTGTCTATCTGTCTCTGTCTATCATTCTATCTATTTCTGTCTATCTATTTCTGTCTATCTATCTCGGTCAATCTATCACTCCGTCTCTCGCCTTGAGCAATTCCTGCTCTTCTGCCCACATTCAGGTGTCTGTCAAGGACATGTTTGAGCGTAAGAAGCCAATGTCACAAAGTCATCCCCTTGCCAGGCATCTGACAGCTGGCTTGTCTGAACTCTTAGCCCGCCAGCTTTTACCATACAAGCTGGTGGAGTCTGAGGCGTTCCAAAAATTTGTAGCTATTGGGACACCGCAGTGGAAGGTACCCGGCCGAAATTTCTTTGCACAAAAGTCAATCCCCAACCTGTACTCGATTGTGCAAAAGGAAGTCATGGCATGTCTGGCACACAGTGTTGGGGCAAGGGTCCATCTGACCACTGATACCTGGTCTACCACGGTCAGGGCAGGTATATCACCTACACTGCGCATTGGATAAACCTGCTGACGGCTGCCAAGCATGGAATGTGTGGCTCTGCAGAGGAGTTGGTGACACCGCCCTGAACGCACAGGTGGATCAGTGGCTGACTCCGCACCAACTGGAGATCGGCAAAGTGGTGTGTGACAACGGAAGCAATTTGTTGGCGGCATTGAATTTGGGAAAGTTGACACATGTGCCGTGCATGGCACATGTGTTGAATCTGATTGTACAATGCTTTGTGCATAAGTACCCAGGCTTACAGGACATCCTGAAGCAGGCCAGGAAGGTGTGTGGCCATTTCAGGCGTTCCTACACGGCCATGGCGCACTTTTCAGATATCCAGCGGCGAAACAACATGCCAGTGAGGCGCTTGATTTGCGACAGCCCGACTTGTTGGAATTCAACACTCCTAATGTTCGACTGCCTGCTCCAACAAGAAAAAGCTGTCAACGAGTATTTGTATGCCCAGGTTCTAGGACAGCCTCTGCGGAGCTGGGAATTTTTTTGCCACATTACTGGACGCTCATGCGCAATGCTTGTAGGCTCATGCGTCCTTTTGAAGAGGTGACAAACCTAGTCAGTCGTACCGAAGGCACCATCAGCAACATCATCCCATTTGTTTTCTTCCTGGAGCGTGCCCTGTGAGGAGTGCTGGATCAGGCCGTACATGAGCGTGAAGAGGAAGAGGAAAAGTTGTGGTCACCATCACCACCAGAAACAGCCTTATCAGCATCGCTTGCTGGACCTGCGGCAACGCTGGAAGAGGATTGTGAGGAAGAGGAGTCAGAGGAGGAATGTGGCTTAGAGGAGGAGGAAGAAAAACCACAACAGGCATCCCAGGGTGCTCGTTGTCACCTATCTGGTACCCGTGGTGTTGTACGTGGCTGGGGGGAAGAACATACCTTCAGTGAGATCACTGAGGACGAGGAACGGGACATGAGTAGCTCGGCATCCAACCTTGTGCAAATGGGGTCTGCTGTCGTGCCTGTTGAGGGACCCTCGTATAAAAAGGCTTAAGGAGAACGACCTGTACTGGGTGTCCACACTACTAGACCCCCGGTATAAGCAGAAAGTGCCTGAAATGTTACCGAATTACCGCAAGTCGGAAAGGATGCAGCAGTTCCAAAATGATTTAAAAAGTATGCTTTACACAGCGTATAAGGGTGATGTCACAGCACAACGGGAATCTAACAGGGGAAGAGGTGAAAGTAATCCTCCTCCTCCCACGATCACGCCGGCAAGGACAGGACGCTTTACAGACGTGTTGTTGATGGAGGACATGCAGAGCTTTTTAAGTCCGACGCATCGCCACAGCCCTTCGGGGTCCACCCTCAGAGAACGACTCGACCGACAGGTAGCAGACTACCTCGCCTTAACTGCAGATATCGACACTCTGAGGAGCGATGAACCCCTTGACTACTGGGTGTGCAGGCTTGACCTGTGGCCTGAGCTATCCCAATTTGCGATAGAACTTCTGGCCTGCCCTGCTTCAAGTGTCCTGTCAGAAAGGACCTTTAGTGCATCAGGAGGAATTGTCACTCAGAAGAGAAGTCGCCTAGGTCAAAAAAGTCTAGATTACCTCACCTTTATTAAGATGAATGAGGGATGGATCCCGAAGGGACTGACAGTGGGCGATACATAAGACTAAAAAAGGCCTGATGAGATGAGCTGCCTTGGGCTAAAAATGGTCCACACGCTGCTGTATTTTATCTCTGAATGCCGGATGACTTGCTTGACTTATCCGCCACCAACTAGAGTTCAAGCCGCAATGTTTTAGGGCACTTTCTGCCTGGGAAACAATACCTAATTTTTCAGGCATGTGTACATGCCTAATTTTTCTGGCCTCTTATGTTGCACTGTGGCTTTTAAAAACCAAAAAAAAAAAAGGCACATACATGTGTCAATTCCCCTTCGTGATCGTTACCTTGTTGTGGTGAAGGGGCTTGCGTATCACAATGAAGCGACCACCTCTATGAGTGTGTTGGCAATGGCAATGTTGGCACACCCTAGATGATAAGGTCGTTGCTTCATTGTGAACAGACCAAAAGCGATCGGCTGGATAATTTTGCATAGAAAAAACATTAATTTTCTTTGTGATCATCTAAGGTAATCATTAAAGCCTACTAGGCCAACAATGGGCCCACACTGCAGAATCATTGTTTTCTGGGTCACTTAACTGTCACTGAACTACCTCAGCACGACCATAGGCTTTGAAAAACCCCCATCGTCTGCAATCTCCCAAACGTGCGCACGAGCACAGTCATAACTACACCAAGATTGACGCATAGAGGTATAAAATTTATGTCATGAGTGTGTCAACTATTGACAACTCTTTGCGGTTGTCTAAAATATATTCCATACACGTCCCATGATAGGGGACGTAACAGGGATTAAACTGATAAGAATAGTACTACTTAACACACCACTCATATCTGGTGGCACATTAGATTGCACGCGCAGTGCCCCAAATTTGAAGTAGGAGGACCGACCAAGCATCTTTTTCCATCTCCCGGTTCCTAAAATCGATTCCATATACACGTCCCCTGATAGGGGACGTAACAGGGATTAATCTGATAAGAATAGTACTACTTAACACACCTTATAATAATAATAATATTAGTGAACGTAACAGGGATTAAACTGATAGGAATAGTACTACTTAACACACAAGTACTACTTAACACACAGTACTGTGTTACTTTATGTTGTATTGCTAGAATTGACGAATATAGCACTATATTCTCAATCTTCGTTATATTCTAGCAATACAACCATTAGGAACTCAGATCTAAGTTGTAATCACAATGCGATTAATATAACCTGTATTAATCGCATTGCGATTACAACTTAATTCATAGTTCCTAATGGTTGTATTGCTAGAATTGACGAATATAGCGCTATATTCTCAATCTTCGTTACATTCTAGCAATACAACCATTAGGAACTCAGATTTAAGTTGTAATCGCAATGCGATTAATACAGGTTATATTAATCGCATTGCGAATTTAACTTACCACACTCTGCGTCAACTACATAATTTTCCATGGGAGTTTTGCCATGGATCCCCCTCCGGCATGCCACAGTCCAGGTGTTAGTCCCCTTGAAACAACTTTTCCATCACTATTGTGGCCAGAAAGAGTCCCTGTGGATTTTAAAATTCGGCTGTCTATTGAAGTCTATGGCGGTTCGCCCGATTCGCCCGTTCGCAAACATTTGCGGAAACTCGCATTCGCCGTTCGCGAACGGAAAATTTTATGTTCGCGACATCTCTAGTCACCAATCGGGTTACCGAGGGGGAGCCTCACTGCCTGACAATGAGGATACCCCAAGGAAGGGCGTCTGTCCCACACAAGATGCTAGAGGCCCCTACCCTGTGTTCAACAAGGGGGCTGTCACAACTGTGACTGATCCAGACAGGTCTGGGAGGAGAAGGTCACAGCGACTTGCTACTCGCGATAGCTTGTGAGTTTGCTCCGTGGTTCAGGGTATGTCATCCGGGTTTTGCCTTGTGAACCTTTTTGTCCTGACTGGGAGTTTGTAGGCATCCTTCTCAGGTGAGTCCTGTCTGTCACTCCCAGCTACTATATTAGTTTCAGTTTCACTTGCAGTCATTGCCAGATATAGTCCTTACTTCCAGTTCTATTCTGACCTTTGAAGGAGATCGTTTGACGGTGTTGCTGTGGAGCTCTTGTCCGGCGTGGACTGTCGTGTTTGGGATCGCCTTCTCTGCTCGTGACTGGATAAGTCTATCTCTGCTATAGATTGTTTGTTTGTTGCTGTCTTCCTCTGTTGTTCTCCTAGACGTGAGTGATGGTGACTAGTGCTCCCATCGGCCTTTTCCCAGTCTAGTCTTGTTAGGGTGACTGAGGGTTTAGGCATCCTGCTCGCCGCACGGGTTCACACCCCGTCTAGGGTATCAGGGCTTACAGGTGCCAGCTTAGGGTTAGTCAGGGGTGGCCATTCTATTTCCCATCCGTAGATAAGGGTCCCCCTTCCCCTCCGTCTGGTGCGACATGACTGCTGCTGGGATAGCGGTCGTGACAGGGGCTCATTCACACCACTAGACACAATGATCCTCACACTAAGCCCAGTCTTGATTGCTTTATTATCAACATGGAGAGATGCATATGGAGTCACATTGACCTCCTCCGTGTATTGTATGTGTAAATAGATCATGTCACATTTAAAGAAACCAAAGAATTATGTCACATATATATAGGCCGAAAATCATAAAGGTAATCTTGATAGGCTTTAGATGGTAGCATGCTGGCCAGATAAATCACCTGCTTCCCATTCGCCAACTGTTAATAAAAACTAAAATAAAGAGAAATTAGTATATTCATATTTTAATACATAACCATGCTCAAGTGGTGAAAGCAGACAAAAGTTCGAACACCTCAAAGGAAAAAAGACAGAAATAAAAAAGAGAAAAAGAGAAAAGAAAAAGTAGAGGGGGGAAAAGAAAGAGTAGAGGGGAAAAAAGAAAGAAGAGAAGGAAATAAGGAGAAACTAGTTAAGGATCCACGGTCTGTATTCAACATTTAGACCATATGGTTTTAATGTGTTCAATTCAGACATCCAATGTAATTCACGTTTCTTCAGTAATAAATTTCTATTACCTCCCCTACGTGGGGTTGGAATATGATCTAATAGCATCCATTTTAACTCACTTTCTTTGTGGTCCAACTCAGTAAAATGTTTTGAAACAGGCAGGTCCATCCGCTTCTTACGAATTGTGTATCTATGTTGGTTACATCTAGTTTTGAAATCTAAAGATGTTTCCCCAATGTAAAGTAAATTACACGGGCACCACAGAATATAAACAACAAAAGAGGAGTCGCAAGTCAGAAAGTGTTTAATTCTATACTCCTTAAAAGTACAAGGATGTATAAAAGTATCACCTATGTGTATGTATCGACAGTTGACACATTTCCGACAAGGTAAGCAGCCCATCTTTTGTTGTCGTAGAAAATTCTGTACATTCTTTTTTTGTGAACCCACATCAGTGTGTACAACTTTATCCCTCAGGTTATTGGGTCTTCTGTATGATAATAGAGGAGGAGACTTAAATTCCTCAATGTTCATGTGTCCGCTTTTTAAAATGGACCACTGTTTCATAACTATTTCCCTAATGCGTTGACTATCTTCAGTGAATGTAGTGACCAATGAAATTCTATGGGGCATTGACCTTTGATGTGTTTTGTCAAGTAATTTGGCTCTGTCACAAGAGCGGACAGTAGCCAGATGAGAGTCTAGGATAGTATCCGGGAATCCTCTGTTTTGAAATGCTTTCTTCATATTGTTTAAAGTATTATCCAATTGTTGCTTGTCACTCACTATCCGCCTAGCCCGTAAAAACGAGCTTAGGGGAAGCGATTGTACCATAGCGCGGGGGTGAGCACTATTAAACCTAAGTAGTGTGTTTTTATCAGTAGGCTTAATATATACATCAGTCTCAAAGTGTCCTTCATGTAACTTCACCTTGATATCCAGGACGGAAATGACTTCCCTGGAATAATTTAAAGTGAATTCAATATCATCATCAATCGTATTCAAGAAGGAAAAGAATGAGAGGAGTTGTTCCTCCGTACCCATCCACAGTAAGAACACGTCGTTTATGTATCGCCACCACCTCAAAACATGTGTGAAGTGGGGCGATACATAGACCGACGTTTCCTCCAAATATGCCACCGCCATGTTAGCATAAGTTGGGGCCACATTGGACCCCATGGCGGTCCCTTTAAACTGTAAATAAAAATGATCCCCAAACGAAAAATATCTAGACGTCAATACAAGATGTAGAAGTGTCAAGACAAAATCCTGACATCCCAATGAAAGCTCAGAACTTATAAGGGATCTCCTCACCACATTCATCCCAAATTCATGTCTAATGGAGGTGTATAGGCTGGTAACATCAAGAGAAGCCATGATGATATTGGACGGAATGTCCACATCATAGAGTTTTTTGAGAAAATCTGTACTGTCCAATATATATGACCTTACTGATGTAGCAAAACCATGTAGTACCTTATCGAGAAAAATATACATGTTACTCAATAGTGACCCTATGCCTGATACATTAGGTCTACCAGGCGGATTAATCAAATCCTTATGTATTTTAGGATATTTGACAGTAAGAAACTCCCTAAGCTTATCATCAATAAAACCACCTTCACATAAGATACAATCAATGTTCCTTTCTATATCCCATTTGGGATCTCCATGTAATTGTTGATATACTGAGTCATCACTAAGTTGGCGGTTAGCCTCAGCAATGTATTGAACCGTGTCCATGACGACAACAGCACCACCCTTGTCAGCAGACTTGATGGTGATGCTGTCATCATGGGCTAGTTCATTAAGAGTACGCCACTCCAACAAGGACATGTTGGGATGGCGAAAACTTTTAACAGATGTAGTTTTCAAAGCATGAATGTCACGTAACACGGCTTCAGAAAAAAGATCAATTGCAAGTGATGCCACTAGAGGGTTAAAGTCAAATTTTTTTGTACAAATCAAAATCATCAAGGCTCAATTCTGAGGTTCTCAGTTTCTTTGTACTCTTAGGCTGTATGGAAAACCAGGCCTTCAGTTTGTGTCGCTGAAAAAACTGGTGCAGGTCAGCAACACCTGCTGGATTCAGCAACACAAAAAGGGTTAACTCTGCACTGAGACTCCCACTGATTGTGTTAGTGATGGGATTAAGATAGTTGATTATAATAGCAGCCGACTCCTATGATACACTCAGGAGATAATCCCATCACATGTGTCTCCTCTTCCCATTCATTCATTATGGAGGGGGTGAAGATATCTGTTTGCATGTTCATTGTTGATTGCGTCAAAGACAATGCCAGTGTGTTTGTTAATTGCGTCACAGACAATGCCATTGTGTTTGTTGAATAGGGTTAGTTTTGTGTTTAAACTGTACAGGATTGGCTGCTATGTCATGTCCTCAGTATGTCATGTGTATATAAGTCAATGCTGTGTGTTCAATAAAGAGTTCCTGTTTTACCCTTCATCATGTTGAGGCTGGTGTTTGGGTAACTGATCGACACTGGGGATTGCTATACGCTGAAGATTTGCTATACTCCCCTGGCTATACTACTAGCTCTTGTAAGAACTGTTCCTGTTCCTGGTTCCTGTGGTGGTTTTGGGGTAGAGCGGAGTGCTTGGAGCCCTCGGGAAGCACTAGGAGCATCCATCAACGGAGGTACCCGGTCGGGGTGCCAGGAGATCCGTTACATTGGTGGCAAGCAGCGGGATGGTGTCCTAGTGCGAGGAGGAGCAGCTCGGAGACACCGTTCGTGGAACATATTGAGGGCAACGCTAGTATCCGTACAGCGCCCCTGGCTACAGCAGAATGGAAACAGCAGTGGAGTACGATGAGGGTGTCATGGATGACCGAGATACAGCCCGCAAAGGCATCTGGTACCAGGCACTGGGTATCGTGGAGTATCTGCGAGGCGAGAGACTCCCCACGGAAGACCAGCGGTTGCAGAAGCGAGTAGCCCTGTGGATGCCCTTACTGGGAGAGCAGCCCCGGGAGGAATGGGTAAAGGAATTGAACACCTAGCATGGCAGGAGCTGTGGCTGGAAGATGCCTACCAGGCGCTCTGGTGGTATGAGGCACAGTACCTACCCAGGACAGCTGAGCATGACAAGCCAGAGGGAGAGGAGTTTGAAGGTCCTGGCTTGTTATGGGAGACTTTTTCAGAGCTGGAGTTTGGGAGGGCTACACAAGCCCGGTTCAGGGACCTCTGAGTGGCGGGAGAGCAGGTATGACTGGGACGACACTCACAAAATTTAGCAAGACCTGGTCCACCTGGTGACCCGGGAGATGGAGCTGGAACAGGACTACCAGCAGCTGTTCCACTCCAGTGAGAGGGCTCAGCGAGAGAGCAGAGTGTCAGACACAGGTCCAGAGCCCTTCAGCTGGGAGGATATTGTGGTGGTTTACTGGGAAGACCCGACTGAAGTATGCCCTGCTTCAGTACCAGCTACAGAGGTAGGGGACCTCATAGACTGGTCCTGGGGGGAACCCCATATGGCAGATAGAGATGGGACCGAGATCTCTCCATCGGCCATACAGGGATGCTGGGCAGTCGGCCCAGATCCCCAATGGCAGCCGGAGTTTCAGGGAGTAGGGACAGTCGGTCCTGCTCCCCAGCGGCAGTATGTTTTGCAGGGAGAAGAGAGCATAGTCTCCATTCCCCAGCAGCAGTGTACCTTGAAGGGAGAGGAGACAATCGGTCTCTCTCCCAACCACAGGGGGACAGCACCCCTAACTCTGATGGTGTAGATGGGACCGCAGTCTCTGCACCAGGCCTACCGCGATGCTGGGCGGCCGGTACGGATCCTCCACCAACCCCGCAGGAATGCCAGGAGGAGGAGGTAAACGATCCCTCCTCTCCACAGCTGATCCGCAACAAGGTCATGGGGGCAGGATTCCCTGACCCCATCCCAGCGGAAGATCTGGCATCTGGGCAGAGTGCAGTTGGCCTCTGCCCTCCCCTATCCTCTTCTCCAGAGAATGACTCCCCACAGGCTACCCCAGCGGAAGAGCTGGCATCTGAGCAGAGCGCAGTCAGCCTCTGCCCTCCCTTATCCTCTTGTCCAGAGGCTGACTCCCCACTGGCTACCTAAGCAGAAGAGCTGGCATCTGGTCAGAGCGCAGTCAGCCCCTGCCCTCCCCTATGCTCTTGTCCAGAGCCTGACTCCCCACTGGCTACCCCAGCGAAAGAGCTGGCATCTGGGCAGAGCGTAGTCGGCCTCGGCCCACCAAGTACTTACAGCTCCAAGCTAGAGAACAACAATGAAGCAAGGAGTAGCAGATGCCCACTCAACAGCTGGGGACATACAGAACAGAGCCAGGCCCCAGAGTTCAACAGGACCAGTGTTTGTTTATGGGTGGGCTACTCGACTAACTCAGGCACCGACCGACAGGAGGTCAGGTACCTGGTTAGTCTACTGTTGGGAGGGGAGAAATGTGACGGACTGAACCGTTACTGGGGCTGCTGGAGAAGCCTGAGGGCCAGCATCCTTCCAACAGACTATGGACCGAGCACTATGGAGACCCCCTCAGACCTTTTGTGGTTACAAGGAACTATAAACCCTGATTTATGTGTGTAATTTATATGCCACATATTTCCTATTGCCCATTAAAAAGGCATGGTGTGGATTCAGCAACACAAAAAGGGTTAACTCTGCACTGAGACTCCCTCTGATTGTGTTAGTGATGGGATTAAGATAGTTGATTATAATAGCAGCCGACTCCTATGATACACTCAGGAGATAATCCCATCACATGTGTCTCCTCTTCCCATTCATTCATTATGGAGGGGGTGAAGATATCTGTTTGCATGTTCATTGTTGATTGCGTCAAAGACAATGCCAGTGTGTTTGTTAATTGCGTCACAGACAATGCCATTGTGTTTGTTGAATAGGGTTAGTTTTGTGTTTAAACTGTACAGGATTGGCTGCTATGTCATTTCCACAGTATGTCATGTGTATGTAAGTCAATACTGTGTGTTCAATAAAGAGTTCATGTTTTACTCTTCATCATGTTGAGGCTGGTGTTTGGGTAACTGATCGACACTGGGGATTGCTATACGCTGAAGATTTGCTATACTCCCTTGGCTATACTACTAGCTCTTGTAAGAGCTGTTCCTGTTCCTGGTTCCTGTGGTGGTTTTGGTGTAGAGCAGAGTGCTTGGAGCCCTCAGGAAGCACTAGGAGCATCCATCAATGGAGGTACCCGGTCGGGGTGCCAGGAGATCCGTTACATCTATATTTATTTATTTATTTATATTCTATCTATCTATCTATCTATCTATCTATCTATCTATCTATCTATCTATCTATATATGTGCTCTCTCTCTCTCTCTCTCTATATATATATATATATATATATATATATATATATATAATTTCTTTTATTAATTCTGGGTCTATATTTTTTCTAAGCGTTGGTGGTATAGTGTGTCTAAATATAATTTTTAAAAAATATTGGCACCCCATTTTGTTGGTGGTTGTAGTGGCTACATGATTATTAGGCAAATACTTACCTAAATCAAGCATCCAGCGACGTCACCGGACTCTCCGCCTCCTTACCAGCGATGCCGGCGTCTTCTCTTCTGGGTGTAGGGCTGACGTCATCGGCGCAGGTGCACTGAGGAAGGAGAGGGCAAGCGAGCGTCCTTCTCTCAGAGCGCCTGCACCGAATGAGGACTGGTGCGGCGCAGGATTTGAGGCTGCAGGCAGGGCCAGCGAGAGGAGGAGAGCGCTCGCTGGCCCTGTCAATCAAGTGGAGGAGGGGGCGTTTTTTCAAAAAGAGGATGCGGCGGCTACCAGCAAGTCCGCCCAACTTGCTGGTAGTGAAGAAATTTACATATCACAAAAGTACGTTTTTTACTGTAATTACTGCACAGCCCGAGGTAAGAGGGGTATATATGGAATCTGCTTACATTAGCAAATATATTAAGTCAAAAACTGAAAATTGGTGTTTGGGGGGTGACAGAAGCCCTTTAAGAACAAAGGGCATGATTTGCAGAGATTTTGTTCTGCCTTTAGTGACAATGTCAACTACTGCCTGGTTGTCTGTGACGAAGGAGACTGGGGAGTTTGTCCAAAGCCTACCCCAAACTTGAGCTGCCGCAACTATTGGATATATTTCCAGTAACAAGGAGCATTTTAAAGATTCCTTGACTAACAAAACTTCTGGCGGCCATGAACCTGCAAACCATCTGTTACCGTATATTGCTGCGAACCCTTCGGATGCAGCTGCGTCAGAGAAGACTGTGGGTGAAGCGGGGCTCCATTGTGGAACGAACAGGGAAACACCATTCCAACTAGACAAGAAGAAATTCCACATGGATAAATCTGCTAAGGCCTCGTTGTCTAAGCAAATGGGAAAATCCTGTGCGGTGGCTGTGGGGAGCAGTTGGAGTAGTCTGGATATGAATGCCCTGCCTTGTGGCATGACGAGAGAGAGAGAGAGATTGAGAGATTTTATTGTCAGGGCTCCAACAACAGTGGTATACAATGTTATATATAGTGACAGTATATACAGGGCACATGACCATGACCGTATGTCTTTTTCAGTATTTTGCGGTCCGCAAAAAATACGGATGACATCCGTGTGCATTCAGTTTTTTGCGGAACAGAACATCTGGCCCCTAATAGAACAGTACTATCGTTGTTCATTATGCGGACAATAATAGGACATGTTCTATCTTTGAACGGAAAGGAAATACGGAAACGGAAGGCAAATGGAGTACCTTCCGTTTTTTTTTGCGGATCCATTGAAATGAATGGTTCCGTATACAGTCTGCATACGGAACGCAAAAAACGAAACGGAAAAAAAAACGTTTGTGTGCAAGAGGCCTTAGCGCTCACTATTGTCAGTAAGTATATAAGCAGAGAGACAGGTAGAAGCTGTTGTACAATATATAGGGACAGTTATATATACAATATTTGTATAACTGTCCCCTATATACCGTAGAACAGCTTCTATGGCTTTGGGATGAATAGAGAGTAGCCACTCATGCGCAGCCACCCTCTGTTCACCGCTATGGGAGTATCAAAAAATAGCTGACTGCCGGCTTGGCTATTTCTGGCACATCCATAGCTGTAAATGGAGAAGTGGCCACGCTTGTGTCACCACTATGAGACTTCTGAAAAAAGCAGAGTGCACTTTTGAAACTTTGGGGGCTCCATTCTGGAGATAGGACCTGCATCCATCTGACATTAATGGCATATCCTAGCGTTATGCCATCAATGCGTAGGATGATCCAACCTCTTTAACGCCTGAGCCTGACACATAAAAGTTTTAAAGGGAATGTATCCAGCTCTATAATAAAAGTGATTCCTTTCATGATAGATATTATTAATTCCCTTTAAGGGATACAGGAGTTAGGCTACATGCACACGAACGTTGTTTTTTGCTGTCCGCAAATCGCAGATCAATGTTTCTGGGTTTTTTTGTGTTCACATCCGTTCCGTATGTCCGCAAATTATGTTGTTTGTGTTTCCGTGTGTCTTCCATATTTTTTTTTGCGGTCTGCAAAAAAACGGAAGGGTGTAATATTAAAGCTTAAATATCCCCACCCAGGATACAGGTATATATGCTGGTCATCAGTGTTTGGTGGCCATTTTCTGCAGTCTTTCCAGGCTACAGAGTGTTGTTTGATACCTTGGCTTTCAGTTCATTGGATTTGTGCCTTTTTTGTCTTGGTTGGACCATGGCAGATGACTCGGAGGATAAGGCCATAGTGTACTGGCTTTATAATAGGCGATGCAGAGAGCAGTCCCTTCTGCTGGACGAGGAACCGAGGACAAAGAGGAGACTTTTGGATCCATCCCATTATTTCCCAACAGTACACGAAAGGCCACTTCCATACCCTGTACACTGATCTTCGTCAGCATCCTGAAAAGTTCTGGTTGTTCTGTCGGATGTCAGTATCTACATTTGATTGCCTGTTGTCGTCTCTATGTACTGTCCTTACCTTCATGGACACCAATATGAGGCGCAGCATTACTCCAGAGGAAAGGCTCGTCACGTTGAGGTAAGCAATATGTTATTTTATTGCTACCAGTAATGTATAGGGCTTATGTCATTATTTTCATGGTTGTTTAAATGCATGATGTTACACGTGTTACACATGTGGTAATGTAAGCTGAACTTACTATTCTTTGTCCTTTATTTATTAGTGCTAGTTTTCATTTCTATAGTTCTATTTTATTGTAATAGGCTAATAAAATGTTTGTATTTTGTTTTTACATTTTTTGGTTTGGGTCTGGCCACGGCAACAGCATGTTGCTAGACTGTTCCTATCATTCTGCGTTGGCCATACATTCATTATGAAAATGCCATGTCCACACTAGGTGTAAAAAAAAAGCCTGTCAGAGTAGGGCCCAGAACAACATTTGTGTTGTAGTGTTCAGCTGTGTTGTAAATGTTTTTGTTATAAAACTATGTACTAAAAAGTGACATCAAATGGTTAGTTTTTCTGTCTACTCCCAACGATTTTCTTATGCTTTTTCAAGATGCAATAAATCCCTCTTATTCATTCCCCCCCCCCCCCAAGGATTCTTGCCAACTAGGAACTCATTTGCATCACTGCATTTTGAGTTTCTTTTGGGAACCTCAACCATATCTCGGATTGTGCGTCATACTTGTCATTTCATTTGGCATAGCCACCGAGAGATGGTGATGCCACAGCCCAAGGCGGAAGATTGGGTTCGGATCACTGATGGCTTCAATGAATGTGCGCAGTTTCCGAACTGCATTGGGGAACTGGATGGCAAGCACATTCGTGTTAAGAAGCTCACTCTGGCAGCCGATACTTCAATTATAAACAATATTTTTCGGTAGTACTTTTGGCTTTGGCTGATAGCAACTACTGGTTTATAATGGTTGATTTTGGGGCCTATAGAAGCACTTCAGATGCTTGTATCTTTAGTGCTTCTAGATTGGGTGAGCAGCTTTGTGTCAACCAGCTTGCCCTGCCTAAACCCAGAAGACTGCCCGGATATGCAGGTCCGCCGGCTACATTTGTCATCGTGGCTGATGAAGGGTTTGCATTGACTCCCCATGTTATGCAACCCTTCCCCAGACGCAGTTTGGATGTCAGGAGGCGTATTTTCAACTACCAGTTGACTCGTGCCTGTTGGTATGTAGCTTGATAAAGACTATTGTCGAAACGTTGCTGCTGAATCTTTGGTGTATTAAAGAACATTGAACAAGCTTTTGGAGTGCCGTGACCTTTTTCATCTTTACTGGTATTTTGGGGGTCTCTGAGGCCGAGACCTGACGCCACGAGCACCGCCGCAAAGTCTCTTGAGTGTATCCAAGTAAGTGGTGCTGTCCTACCATCCATTTTTTGTTGGTATGTGAGTGCACTTTTGGCATACTCTGCAGCAAGTGGAGGGTGTTTAATTCATCCATACAGATGGATCCGGAGAATGCTACCCTGGTTATTCAAGCTTGTGTTGTTCTACACAACTTCACCAGGATGCACAACCCTTTCTCTGCTGTTGACCAGAACCAATTTCCCACATCATCAGGTGTGGGTTTGGATCTCACCCTGCAGAGATGACCTGGTACTGCAGGCATTGCAGTTCGGGAAATGTATGCAGACTATTTCAGCAGCCCAGAGGGGCCCGTGCCATGGCAGTTTGACGCTATTCGTGGCAGGGTTTGATATCTTCTGGCCTTGGTATTTATTTATTTGTTTATTGATAGCTTCTGGAATTTATGTTGTAGTTGAGTGTAGGGACTCACAAGATAATGAGGACCCTTGACGTGGGCTTGTGGGCTAAGGTTTTGTGGCCATAAAACATAAATAAAATCTGCTTTAAATTACTACAGATGCAGTTTAAACTGTACTTAGCAATGCATCATTATATATATTTTCAATCTTGGCCAAAAAAACTTCTAATACCTCATTGAAATAAGAATTATTTTATGAAGTATAAGAATTATTAAACTAATATGACTTGATATATTGTGTGTGTGTGTGTGTGTCTATCTTTCATGCAAAAATGGGTATAAATAATTACATAATTGATTTTACAAGCAAGACCAACAGCCAAGTGATTTTAACATAGGTTCTTTTCTTATACAATAAAATTCAAAAGTGCAAAAATTCACTAATGCCGTAGCAATGTTGGCTGCTGGCATTACAGTGATTGGCTGGCTGGAAAGCATTATCGGGTGCTATATAGCACCCGATGATGTGTTCGGCTCAGTATTAGTCAGGGAGAGCTGGAGAGTAGAGTTAAGCGGACACCTGGATGTTCGGGTTCGGCAGGTTAGGCCGAACTTGAATAAAAAGTTCTGGTTCGGGACCCGAACTTGACCCGAACTTGAACCCGAACCCGAGCCCCATTGAAGTCAATGGGGACCTGAACTTTTGGCCACTAAAATGGCTCTAAAATAGCCCTGGAAAGAGCTAGAGGGCTGCAAAAGGCAGCAAAATGTGCTTAAGAGCATGGCAAATGCTCTGCAAACAAATGTGGATAGGAAAATGAATAAAAAAAACATAAAACACCTTAAAAGGAAGAAGAAAGAGGTTGAGGAGGCGGTGAATGGGTGGATGTGGCCGTGTAGGCTCACGTGTCGGTCTAGGTGGAAGCGGCAGCGAAGGAGGAATAGGTAGCCAACACAGATGTGTGTTATTTTGCATTTTTACATAGGGGTATCCCCCAAAATATTGGGACATATAAAAAAAAAAAAAAGGAATAAGTGCACTTGAGTACAAGGATGGATGGTTGAGGCTGTTAGAACTGTCTATTCTGCACAAGGTACAGACAAGTCTTGTGGGATCCAGGCCTGGTTCATTTTAATTAACGTGAACTTGTCCACGTTGGCAGTGGACAGGCGGCTGCGTCTGTCTGTAATGACGCCTTCTGCCGTGCTAAATACACGTTCAAAGAGTACACTGGCTGCAGGGCAGGCCAGCACCTCCAAGGCATACAGGGCAAGCTCTGGCCATGTGGACAATTTGGAGACCCAGAAGTTGAATGGGGCAGAACCATCAGTCAGTACGTTTAGGCGTGTGCACAGGTACTGTTCCACCATGTTGTTCAAATGCTGCCTCCTGCTAACACGCTTCATTTCAGCAGTTGGGGCCAGTTGTTGCGGCGAGGTGACAAAGCTTTTCCACATGTCGGCCATGCTAACCCTGCCTTCTGAGGTGCTGGGGCTGACACAGCTGCGTTGGCGACCTCTTACTCCTCCCCTGCCTTCGCTTTGTGCTTCCACTTGTCCCCCGGCGTCAGTCGGGAATGCTCTCAGGCGCGCATCTACCAGCGTGCGCCTGTAGTCGCGCATCTTCCCCAGCCACGCACCAGTGATGGGCCCGAGCTGCGTTGGGTGCCACCCTGCTGTGAACATGCTTCATCCCCATCCTCCTCCTCCTCGTCCTCCAGTAGTGGGCTCTGACTGGCCAAATTTGTACCTGGCCTCTGCTGTTGCAAAAAAACCTCCCTCTGAGCCACTTCTAAAAGACTGGCCTGAAAGTGTTAGAGATGACCCCTCTTCCTCCTCTTTGTCCTGGGCCACATCCTCTTCCATCATCGCCCTAAGTGTTTTCTCAAGGAGACATAGAAGTGGTATTGTAACGCTGATAACGGTGTCATCGCCACTGGCCATGTTGGTAGTGTACCTGAAACAGCGCAACAGGGTACACAGGTCTCGCATGGAGGCCCAGTCATTGGTGGTGAAGTGGTGCTGTTCCGCAGTGCGACTCACCCGTGCATGCAGCAGCTGAAACTCCACTATGGCCTGCTGCTGCTCGCACAGTCTCTCCAGCATTTGAAAGGTGGAGTTCCACCTGGTGGGCACGTCGCATATGAGGCGGTGAGCGGGAAGGCCGAAGTTACGCTGTAGAGCAGATAGCCGATCGGCGGCAGAATGAGAACGCCGGAAGCGCGCACAGAGGGTCCGCACTTTATGCAGCAGCTCTGACATGTCGGGGTACTTGTGAATGAATTTCTGCACCACCAAATTCAGCACATGCGCCAGGCAAGGGATGTGCGTCAAACCGGCTAGTCCCAGAGCTGCAACGAGATTTCGCCCATTATCGCACACCACCAGGCCGGGCTTGAGGCTCACTGGCAGCAACCACTCATCGGTTTGTTGTTCTATACCCCGCCACAACTACTGCGCGGTGTGGGGCCTGTCCCCCAAACACATCAGTTTCAGAATGGCCTGCTGACGTTTACCCCTGGCTGTGCTGAAGTTAATGGTGAAGGTCTGTCACTGACCGGATGAGGAGGTGGTAGAAGAGGAGGAGGAAGCCGAGTAGGAAGAGAGGCAACAGGAGGCAAAGAACGATGCCCTGCGATCCTTGGCGGCGGAAGGATGTGCGCCAAACAGCTCTCCGCCTGGGGCCCAGCCACCACTACATTTACCCAGTGTGCAGTTAGGGAGATATAGCGTCCCTGGCCGTGCTTACTGGTCCACGTATCTGTGGTTAGGTGGACCTTGCCACAGATGGCGTTGCGCAGTGCACACTTGATTTTATCCGATACTTGGTTGTGCAGGGAGGGCACGGCTCTCCTGGAGAAGTAGTGGCGGCTGGGAACGACGTACTGTGGGACAGCAAGCGACATGAACTGTTTGAAGCTGTCCGTCTCCACTAGCCTGAATGACAGCATTTCAAAGGCCAGTACTTTAGAAATGCTGGCATTCAGGGCCAGGGATCGAGGGTGGCTAGGTGGGAATTTACGCTTTCTCTCCAAGGTTTGTTAGATGGAGAGCTGAATGTTTCCGTGTGACATGGTTGAGATACTTGGTGACGGAGGTGGTGGTGTTGGTGGCACATCTTCTATTTTCTGGGCGGCAGGTGCCAATGTTCCTCCAGAGGCAGAGAAAGAGGCCGAGGCAGCAGCAGAAGAGGGAGCAGGAGGGGCCTCAACCTTCATTCCATGTGGAGTCTAGGACCTCAATGTCCCCTGCATCGTCTTCCACCCAGTCATCCTCCCTGACCTCCTTTTCGGTCTGCACACTGCAGAAAGACGCAGCAGTTGGCACCTGTGTTTCGTCATCATCAGAGACGCGCTGAGGTGGTGTTTCCATGTCCTCATCAGGAAACATAAGTGGTTGTGCGTCAGTGCATTCTATGTCTTCCACTCCTGGGGAAGTGCTAGGTGGATGCCCTTGGGAAACCCTGCCAGCAGAGTCTTCAAACAGCATAAGAGACTGCTGCATGACTTGAGGCTCAGACAGGTTCCCCGATATGCACGGGGGTGATGTGACAGACTGTTGGGCATGGGTTTCAGGCGCCACCTGTGCGCTTTCTGCAGAAGACTGGGTGGGAGATAATGTGAACCTGCTGGATCCACTGTCGGCCACCCAATCGACTAGCACCTGTACTTGCTCAGGCCTTACCATCCTTAGAACGACATTAGGCCCGACCAAATATCGCTGTAGATTCTGGTGGTTACTGGGACCTGAGGTAGTAGGTTCAGTAGGACATGTAGCTGTGGCAGAACGGCCACGTCCTCTCCCTGCACCAGAGGCTCCACCAACACCACCACCACAACCATGACCGCATCCCTTATTAGATGTTTGCCTCATAGTTAACGTTTACCAAGCAAAGTAACAAGTGTTTAAGTCTGTTAAAAATAATTAACCGCCAATAAAAACCCTGATGTAGGGTATTGCACTAAAAAAATTTTTTTAAACTCTATATGACAGCGGTATTTGTGGCCTAAATTTCACAGTAATTTATGCATGTCTAATCCCAGATGTGCAGTATATCAGAGGGTTTTTTAACCCCAGAAAGCAAAAGCCGTATTTGTGGCCTAAATTTCACAGTAATTTATGCACGTCTAATCCCAGATGTGCAGTATATCAGAGGGTTTTTAACCCCAGTAAACAAAAGCCGTATTTGTGGCCTAAATTTCACAGTAATTTATGCACGTCTAATCCCAGATGTGCAGTATATCAGAGGGTTTTTTAACCCCAGAAAGCAAAAGCCGTATTTCTGGCCTAAATTTTGCAGTAACTTATGCACCTCTCATCCCAGATGTGCAGTATATCAGAGGGTTTTTTAACCCCAGTAAGCAAAAGCCGTATTTCTGGCCTAAATTTCACAGTAACTTATGCACGTCTAATCCCAAATGTGCAGTATATCAGAGGTTTTTTTTAACCCCAGTAAGCAAAAAGCCGTATTTGTGGCCTAAATTTCACAGTAACTTATGCACGTCTAATCCCAGATGTGCAGTATTTCAGAGGGGTTTTTAACCCCAGTAAGCAAAAGCCGTATTTGTGGCCTAAAATGAACAGTCCCTTATGCACCTATAATCCTAGATGTGCACTATATGAAACAGAGGGGTTTGTTTCACCCATTATGCCCCAGTATGCCAAAGCTGTATTTCTGGCCTAAATGTGACACTCGCTTATGCACCTATAATCCTAGATGTGCACTATATGAAACAGATGGTTTTTTTTCACCCCAGTATGCCCTAGTATGAGAAAGCCGTATTTGTGGCCTAGATTTCACAGTAACTTATGTATGTCTAATCCCAGATGCGCAGTATATCAGAGGGTTTTTTAACCCCAGTAAGAAAAAGCCGTATTTGTGGCCTAAATTTCACAGTAACTTATGCACGTCTAATCCCAGATGTGCAGTAAATCAGAGGGTT
The DNA here is from genome assembly GCF_905171765.1 of Bufo bufo. Lineage (NCBI taxonomy): Eukaryota > Metazoa > Chordata > Amphibia > Anura > Bufonidae > Bufo > Bufo bufo. Next base: position 322,598,155 of record NC_053392.1, read on the forward strand.
TTTTAACCCCAGTAAGCAAGAAGCTGTATTTGTGGCCTAAAATGAACAGTCCCTTATGCACCTATAATCCTAGATGTGCACTATATGAAACTGAGGGGTTTGTTTCACCCAGTATGCCAAAGCCGTATTTCTGGCCTAAATGTGACACTCACTTATGCACCTATAATCCTAGATGTGCACTATATGAAACAGTTTTTTTATTTTCACCCCAGTATGCCCCAGTATGAGAGCCATATTTGTGGCCTAAATTTCACAGTCACTTATGCACGTCTAATCCCAGATGTGCAGTATATCAGAGGGTTTTTTAACCCCAGTAAGCAAAAGCCGTATTTGTGGCCTATGAACAGTCCCTCTGATGAACAGTCCCTTAAGCACCTATAATCCTAGATGTGCACTATATGAAACAGTATGCCCCAGTATGCCAAAGCCGTATTTCTGGCCTAAATTTCACAGTCACTTATGCAGCGATAATCCTAGATGTGCACCCCAGTGTCTCAAAGCAGTATTTCTGGACTTGCAGACATGCAGATATCCTGTGCTGGTGCACTATCGTTGCATAAAATAGTTGTCGATTATGTATTGATATTGACTATCTGAAGGAAAAAAAGTTCGTTTTTAGTATTAGTTGGCTCAGGGCAGGCTTAAAACAATTGTGCACTGCACCCAGAAAACACATTTGCTGTAGATCGCTGAGTAAAGAAGCAGTTCTTCATAAGATTCCTACCTGATCTCTCCCTCACAGCAGCTGCAGCCTATCCTTACACTAATCCTTACACGGGCGGCGCTACGTAACTCCAGCATAAAAAGAGGCTGGGTCACATGCTGCAGTTGGCCAATCACAGCCATGCCAATAGTAGCCATGGCTGTGATGGCCTTTTGGGGCAAGTAGTGACGCATGTTGATTGGCTGCTTCGCAGCCTTTCAAAAAGCAGCATAAAAATCACCGAACCCGAAATTTTACGTAAATGTTCGGGTGCCGAAAAACCTAAAGTTCGGTACGAACCCGAACTTTACAGTTCGGGTTCGCTCAACTCTACTGGAGAGCAGAAGAGAGAGATAGTGTAGGGATTGAAATAGCAATATTTTAGTTTTTATACTTGTTATAGACCCAAAAGTCCTTTTAACGACTATTGTGTGTGGCAGCAATATATATTTTTAGCGCAACCTGCGCTAAATTGCTAAAACTTGTTAGAGACCCAAAAGTCCTTTTTAAGGACCATTGTGTTGGAAGCAAATATATATTTTTAGTGCAACCTGCACTAAATTGCTAAAACTTGTTAGAGACCCAAAAGTCCTTTTAAGGACTATAGTTGTATCTGGCAGCAATATATATTTTTAGCGCAACCTGCGCTAAATAGCTTGCAATTGTTTGACCGCTGCAGACAGCGACATTATCTGTGCTTCATCTCCTGTCTGACGTGTGCGCAGCCTAAAAATATCTGTGACATCCAGTGTACTTTTTCCGTAGACAGTGTCCGCTGCGGACAGTTACATTACCTGCGCTACATCTTCTGTATAACGTTTGCGTATCCAAAATATCAGTGACATTCAGTCAAATTTTTTTGCTGCTGGTGGCAGTGACATTACCTGCGCTACATCTCCTGTATAATGTTTGCCCATTCTAAATATCAGTGACATTAATTCAGTGTAATGTTTTATTAGCCGCTGGCGACAGCAACATTACTGTCGCTATACCTCCTGTATAATGTTTGTGCACCCTAAATATTAGTGACATTCATTCAGTGTAATTTTTTTATTAGGCGGTGGTGACAGCGATATTACTTGCGCTATACCTCCTGTATAACGTTTGTGCATCCTAAATATCAGTGACATTCATTCAGTGTAATTTTTTATTAGGCGGTGGTGACAGCAATATTACTTGCTCTATACCTCCTGTTTAACTTGTGCGCATCCTAAAAATATCTGTGACATTCTGTGTACTTTATTTGCGCATACATCTACAAAACCTGTGCTACTGTACGTGTGACATACTTGCAAGCATATATACCATTTAATATGCGCAAGGCGAGCAGTAAGGGACCGAGAAGTGGCTGTGCTGCTGAAGGTGCATGCAGAGGCCGTGACCCTGGGCGTGGTGAAACTGCCAGACCACAAGAAACACACTCATCAACGTTACCTAGCTTCATGTCCCAGTTTGAAGGGTGGCGCAGGATACCACTCGAAGTCAGACCAGTGCGACCAGGTGGTGGGTTGGATTGCAGCAGATAATGTTTCTAGTCGGTTAAGCACCACCCTGTCTTCCACAAAGTCCAGTCTCAGTAGCCAAGAGTCTGGTCAACAGAATCCTCACCATGATACTCCTTCCACCCACCATGGAGAGTATTGGCAAACAAGTGATCCTACACTCGGATATTCCGAGGAGGTGTTTTCATCGCCAGTCCTTAATTTGGGCCTCTCACCAAGCCCGCTTGAAGAGGGACATGAGGAGAACTTGTGCCCTGTTTCCCAAACTCTGGAGCGTCCACAGTCAGAAGAAGATGACGGCAATTAGTGTCTCAAGAGGTTCATGATGAGGATGAGACACTGTTGTCAATAACTGAGGTTGTTGTTAGGTCAACAAGTCAGGAGTATGACCAGAGTGAGGAAGTAGAAGAGGAGGTGCTGGACGATGAAGTCACTGACCTAAACTGGGAAGGTGGTAAGCCGAGCGATGACAGCAGAGGGGAAGGGATCCGCAGCACCGCAACAGGCTGGAAAAGACAGTGGGGTGGCAAAAGGGAGAAGGCGGGCCACACCAAACAGGCCTGAAACTGTTCCCCGGAGCACCCTCTTGGGGCAATCTCCCTTGACAAGGGGTAAGTGTTCCGCAGTCTTGCGCTTTTTTGAGGAAAGTGCGGACGATAAAAGAATTGTCATTTGCAACCTCTGCCGTACCAAAATGAGCAGGGGTGTGAACACTAGCAACCTCACCACCACCAGCATGATCCGCCACATGGCATCAAAGCACCCTAATAGGTGGGCCGAACACCTGGGTCCACAACCAATGTCTGTGGGTCACACCACTGCCTCCTCTTTCCCTGTGTTATGTGCTGGCCAATCCCCTGCCCAAGATGCAGGCCCGGATGCCTCCTGCCCTGCACCTGGACCTTGGCAAGCACCATCAGCTAGCACATCCACTTCTGTGTCCCACCGCAGCATACAGATGTCTATACCCCTGGGATTTGAACGAAAGCGCAAATACCCAGCCACCCACCCACAGACCATAGCACTAAATGCGCACCTTTCCAAATTGCTGGCTTGTGGACACTGAGGCTTTCTGCAGCCTGATGGCGGCGGCTGTCCGGCGGTATTCTGTCCCCAGCCATCAATATTTTTCACGGTGTGCAGTCCCAGCCTTACACCAGCATGTGTTCCGTAACATCACCCGTGCCCTGACCAATGCAGTTATTGGGAAGGTCCACTTAACAATTGACACATGGACAAGTGCTTTTGGCCAGGGATGCTGCATTTCCCTGACAGCACACTGGGTGAACGTTCTGGAGGCCGGGAGCAAATCGTACACTGGGATGGCCAAGGATTGCGGGCCCTACTTCTATCAGGGTTTCCGCCGCCACCTACATTAGTGGTTGCAACCTCCCCTTCTCCTCCTCTGCCTCCTCCTCCACTTCCACCTCTGAATTATTATCTTGCAGCACCAGTCAGCCATCAGTCAGTAGCTGGAAACCGTGTAGCACTGCAGTGGGGAAGTGGCAACAGGCTGTGCTGAAACTGATCTGCTTAGGTGACAAACAGCACACCGCCGCAGAGCTGTGGCAGGGGATAAGGGACCAGACTGAGCTGTGGCTTTCGCCACTCAACCTACAACCAGGTATGGTTGTGTCTGATAATGGCCGTAACTTGGTGGAGCTCGGCAAGCTCACACACATATCATGCCTAGCCCACGTGTTCAACCTAGTGGTTCAGTGGTTTCTCAAAACCTACCACAATTTGCCTGAGCTACTGGTGAAGGTGCGCCGCGTGTGTGCCCATTTCCGCAAGTCATCGACAGCTTCCGCCGGTCTGGCAACGCTGCAGCAGTGCTTGCAATTGCCAGCTCACCTACTGTTGTGCGACGTGAGCACGTGCTGGAACTCCACGTTCCACATGTTGGCCAGGCATTGTGAGCAGCAGAGGGCAGTAGTGGAATACCATCTGCAACATGGTCGTCACCTTTCCAGTCAGCTTCCGCTCTTCACAAGCGTTGAGTGGGCATTGATGTCTGACCTCTGTGAGGTTTTATGCAACTTTGAAGAATCAACACAGATGGTGAGCAGCAATAACGCTATTATCAGCTCAACCATCCCACTTCTGTGTCTGCTCAAACGCTCGCTGCTCACAATTAAGGCGGATGCTTTGCATGTGGAAGAGGTGGAAATGGGTGAAGAACGTATATAGGGTGATAGCCAGACCACCCTCAGTTCATCTTCTTAGCCCGAATTGGATGATGATGAGGAGGAGGAGCAGGAGATGGTTGCCTCCGCTACAGAGGGTAGAACCCATGATAGTTTTATTCCATCTGTTCAGCGTGGATGGGTAGAAGAGGAGGAAGAGGATGAGGAGATTGAGAGTCATCCTCCTGATGAGGACAGCAAAGTCTTGTCTGTCCCGAACCCTTATTGTCTGGCCCTTATAGGCATACCGGTTGTAACGAGTGGTTATTTCAGTCAACGTTGCTCTTCTATCAGCTTGAATCAGTCAGCCCATTCTCCTCTGACCTCTAGCATCCACAAGGCATTTTTGCCCACAGGACTGCCGCATACTGGATGTTTTTCCCTTTTCACACCATTCTTTGTAAACCCTAGAAATGGTTGTGCGTGAAAATCCCAGTAACTGAGCAGATTGTGAAATACTCAGACCGGCCCGTCTGGCACCAACAACAATGCCACGCTCAAAATTGCTTAAATCACCTTTATTTCCCATTCTGACATTCATTTTGGAGTTCAGGAGATTGTCTTGACCAGGACCACACCCCTAAATGCATTGAAGCAACTGCCATGTGATTGGTTGACTAGATAATTGCATTAATGAGAAATAGAACAGGTGTTTCTAATAATTCTTTAGGTGAGTGTGTATGTACTGTGTATGTATATATATATATATATATATATATATATATACACATACATACATACAGTGATGAGGTGGACAGTGCAGGAAGATGTGTACATCACACTCAGATACCTCAGTTTGGTGGGATAGCTAAAATCCGGGATGCAATAGTCTCAGCAGCATGTAGTTTGCTGAGACAAGGTGGTTTTTGGTATATTCTGGGCTGGATTTTAGTTGGATTAGCAGATAGGACTGGAAGTGGGATCTGCCAATCCATACCCTTCCAGGACGGGTGTTCCCTTGGTCCAGAGAGAATCACAGGTGAGGTCTGTGATAATCAGACTGGGATAAAGCACCTCCCAGGGTGTCAGTTAGGGGGGAGTGTGTTATCCGGGAACAGAGACCTGCAGAGGTTTGTAGTGGTCTCAGCCGGATAGGCTGAGGGACCACAAGGCTAAATGACAGCCTGTAATTTGGGGGACTCAGTGACGCCTGCGGCACAAGGGTCACAAGGCCGGAGTCTGGAGGACTGCTGGACCACAATACACCAAAGGGACTCGCATTTGCACAGCCTGGAGGCTGCCGGACTGTTTGGCTGAGGAAAGCCACATTTGATTTCTGTGTGTGAACAGAGCTCTTTAGGTGAGTCAGGGATACGTTATTTTGCATTAGCAAGTGCCTAGACGGGCAGGTGTCTATTTTGTATAATTTATGTTTATGCTGGTGACAAATAAAAGCGTTGTTTGGACTTTAATCCTGGTGTCCTGAAGAAGTATGTGGTTGCGACCCCCTGGAAGAAAGGCGATCCCTTACAATATATACCGTCGCATTTATAATCACGAAATTTGGCACACAGGTACATCAGGTGTCTGGGAAGGTTTTACACCGGGTCTCAGCTCTTTAGCATGTACCGTTCCTGAGATATTCACACAAAAATGCAAATATGGCACATCACATGACTTACATTAGCCAATAGAAGCCTGCAGGTCTTTCTCTTCATATCCCAACTGCCATACACACTGTCACATGTCCCTTATCAGCCAATAGACGCTCGCAAGTCCTTAGTCTCAACATACACACAGTTTTACTACAAGGTTTCCATAACAACCCAGCCATTTTTCTTTACTGCTGCAGTTCAGCTTTAAAGGGGCAGGGAGCTGTGGATGACACTGTTAAGGGAGCAGAGTGCTGTGGAGGTCACAGTTCAGGGGGCAGGTAGGGTGGCCATTCAGGCCACCCTCAAAAGACGGACTTAAAAACCTGGCCCCCATGTCCCGCTAATCCATGCCCCCAATACGGTTAGCTGCAGGGGTGGGAGGGATGGTGACTTTCTCCCTGAAGCTCACGCTCAGACAGCACAGTGCTGCTGTCTGAGAGTGATCTGTTCAAAAGGACATCCCTGCGTCTGTCCAGGCCCTGCGCCAGACGGAGGACAGGGAGTCTGAAAGCTGGACTGTCCGGCCTAAAACCGGACCTCTGGCTACCCTAGGGGCAGGCTTCTGTGGAGGTCATAGTTAAGGGGACTGTCTGCTATGGAGGTCAGTATTAAGGGGCAGATTGCTGTAGAGGCCACTGTTAAGGAGGCGGGGTGTTTTCAAAATCACCCCGTCCCCTTATGTGGTACTGTGGAGGTCACTAATAAAGGTGCGGCCACTGTGGAGTCACTGTGAAGGGGGCGGGATGCTGTGGAGGTCACTGTTAAAGGGGCGGGCACTGTGAAGGTCTCTGTTAAGTGAGCAGGGAATGGTGGATGTCACAGTTAAGGGGACGGTCTGCTATGGAGGTCAGTGTTAAGGGGCAGAGTGCTGTAGAGGTCACTGTTAAGGGGGTGGGGTGTTGTGGAAGTCACATTTTAAGGGAACGGAGCTCTGTGGAGGCCACTGTTAAAGGGGCGGGTTATTGTGTAAATCAATGTTAACGAGACGGGGTACTGTGGAGTTCACTAATAAATGGGCGCCCGCTGTGGAGGTAACTGTTAAAGGGGAGGGTGCTGTGGATGTTACTGTTAAGGGGCAGGCCACTGTGGAGGTCACTGTTAAGGGAGGAGGGGACTGTGGAGGCCACTATTAAAGGGGCAGAGGTGTACTGTGAGGTCACTGTTAGGGCCCTCTCACATGAGCGAGTTTTCCGCGCGGGTGCAATACGTGACATGAACGCATAGCACCTGCACTGAATCCTGACCCATTAATTTCAATGTGTCTGCGTACATGCATCAGTTCTGCGATGCGTGAAAATCGCAGCATGTTCTATATTCTGCGTTTTTCACACAGTCCTGTCCCCATAGAAGTGAATGGGGCTTCAGTGAAAAACGCATTGCATCCGCAAGCAAGTGTGGATGCAATGCGTTTTTCACTGATGGTTGCTAAGAGATGTTTGTTTGTAATCCTTCAGTTTTTTATCACGCTCGTGAAAAACACATCAAAACGCATTGCACCCGCGCGGAAAAAACTGAACAACTGAATCTGTGGAGGTCACTGTCAAGGGGGTGGGGTGCTGTGGAACTCACTATTAAAGGGGAGGGCTGCTTTAACCACCTCCGGACCGCTGTACGCAGATTCGCGTTCCGGAGGTGGCAGCCCTGCGCTCAGCGACGCATATACGCGTCATCTCGCGTGAGCCAGGATTTCCTGTGAACGCGCGCACACAGGCGCGCGCGCTCACAGGAACGGAAGGTAAGAGAGTTGATCTCCAGCCTGCCAGTGGCGATCGTTCGCTGGCAGGCTGGAGATGTGTTTTTTTTAACCCCTAACAGGTATATTAGACGCTGTTTTGATAACAGCGTCTAATATACCTGCTACCTGGTCCTCTGGTGGTCCCCTTTGTTTGGATCGACCACCAGAGGACACAGGTAGCTCAGTAAAGTCCCACCAAGCACCACTACACTACACTACACCCCCCCCCGTCACTTATTAACCCCTTATTAGCCCCTGATCACCCCATATAGACTCCCTGATCACCCCCCTGTCATTGATTACACCCCTGTCATTGATCAACCCCCTGTAAAGCTCCATTCAGATGTCCGCATGATTTTTACGGATGCACTGATAGATGGATCGGATCCGCAAAACGCATCCGGACGTCTGAATGAAGCCTTACAGGGGCATGATCAATGACTGTGGTTATCACCCCATATAGACTCCCTGATCACACCCCTGTCATTGATTACCCCCCTGTCATTGATAAACCCCCTGTAAAGCTCCATTCAGATGTCCGCATGATTTTTACGGATCCACTGATAGATGGATCGGATCCGCAAAACGCATCCGGACGTCTGAATGAAGCCTTACAGGGGCGTGATCAATGACTGTGGTTATCACCCCATATAGACTCCCTGATCACACCCCTGTCATTGATCAACCCCCCTGTCATTGATTACCCCCCTGTAAAGCTCCATTCAGATGTCCGCATGATTTTTACGGATCCACTGATAGATGGATCGGATCCGCAAAACGCATCCGGACGTCTGAATGAAGCCTTACAGGGGCGTGATCAATGACTGTGGTTATCACCCCATATAGACTCCCTGATCACACCCCTGTCATTGATCAACCCCCTGTAAAGCTCCATTCAGATGTCCGCATGATTTTTACGGATGCACTGATAGATGGATCGGATCCGCAAAACGCATCCGGACGTCTGAATGAAGCCTTACAGGGGCATGATCAATGACTGTGGTTATCACCCCATATAGACTCCCTGATCACCCCCCTGTCATTGATCACCCCCCCTGTCATTGATCAACCCCCCTGTAAAGCTCCATTCAGATGTCCGCATGATTTTTACGGATGCACTGATAGATGGATCGGATCCGCAAAACGCATCCGGACGTCTGAATGAAGCCTTACAGGGGCATGATCAATGACTGTGGTTATCACCCCATATAGACTCCCTGATCACCCCCCTGTCATTGATCACCCCCCCTGTCATTGATTACCCCCCTGTAAAGCTCCATTCAGATGTCCGCATGATTTTTACGGATGCACTGATAGATGGATCGGATCCGCAAAACGCATACGGACGTCTGAATGAAGCCTTACAGGGGCGTGATCAATGACTGTGGTTATCACCCCATATAGACTCCCTGATCACACCCCTGTCATTGATTACCCCCCTGTCATTGATAAACCCCCTGTAAAGCTCCATTCAGATGTCCGCATGATTTTTACGGATCCACTGATAGATGGATCGGATCCGCAAAACGCATCCGGACGTCTGAATGAAGCCTTACAGGGGCGTGATCAATGACTGTGGTTATCACCCCATATAGACTCCCTGATCACACCCCTGTCATTGATCAACCCCACATGTGACCCCATTTCGGAAAGAAGACACCCCCAGGTATTCCGTGAGGGGCATATTGAGTCCATGAAAGATTGAAATTTTTGTCCCAAGTTAGCGGAACGGGAGACTTTGTGAGAAAAAAAATAAAAAATATCAATTTCCGCTAACTTGTGCCCAAAAAAAAAAATTTCTATGAACTCGCCATGCCCCTCATTGAATACCTTGGGGTGTCTTCTTTCCAAAATGGGGTCACATGTGGGGTATTTATACTGCCCTGGCATTCTAGGGGCCCCAAAGCGTGAGAAGAAGTCTGGTATCCAAATGTCTAAAAATGCCCTCCTAAAATGAATTTGGGCCCCTTTGCGCATCTAGGCTGCAAAAAAGTGTCACACATGTGGTATCGCCGTACTCAGGAGAAGTTGGGGAATGTGTTTTGGGGTGTCATTTTACATATACCCATGCTGGGTGAGATAAATATCTTGGTCAAATGCCAACTTTGTATAAAAAAATGGGAAAAGTTGTCTTTTGCCAAGATATTTCTCTCACCCAGCATGGGTATATGTAAAATGACACCCCAAAACACATTCCCCACCTTCTCCTGAGTACGGAGATACCAGATGTGTGACACTTTTTTGCAGCCTAGGTGGGCAAAGGGGCCCATATTCCAAAGAGCACCTTTCGGATTTCACAGGTCATTTTTTTACAGAATTTGATTTCAAACTCCTTACCACACATTTGGGCCCCTAGAATGCCAGGGCAGTATAACTACCCCACAAGTGACCCCATTTTGGAAAGAAGAGACCCCAAGGTATTCGCTGATGGGCATAGTGAGTTCATAGAACTTTTTATTTTTTGTCACAAGTTAGTGGAATATGAGACTTTGTGAGGAGAAAAAAAAAAAAAAAAAATCATCATTTTCCGCTAACTTGTGACAAAAAATAAAAAGTTCTATGAACTCACTATGCCCATCAGCGAATACCTTAGGGTGTGTACTTTCCGAAATGGGGTCATTTGTGGGGTGTTTGTACTGTCTGGGCATTGTAGAACCTCAGGAAACTTGACTAATAAAGGTGCGGCCACTGTGGAGTCACTGTGAAGGGGGCGGGATGCTGTGGAGGTCACTGTTAAAGGGGCGGGCACTGTGAAGGTCTCTGTTAAGTGAGCAGGGAATGGTGGATGTCACAGTTAAGGGGACGGTCTGCTATGGAGGTCAGTGTTAAGGGGCAGAGTGCTGTAGAGGTCACTGTTAAGGGGGTGGGGTGTTGTGGAAGTCACATTTTAAGGGAACGGAGCTCTGTGGAGGCCACTGTTAAAGGGGCGGGTTATTGTGTAAATCAATGTTAACGAGACGGGGTACTGTGGAGTTCACTAATAAATGGGCGCCCGCTGTGGAGGTAACTGTTAAAGGGGAGGGTGCTGTGGATGTTACTGTTAAGGGGCAGGCCACTGTGGAGGTCACTGTTAAGGGAGGAGGGGACTGTGGAGGCCACTATTAAAGGGGCAGAGGTGTACTGTGAGGTCACTGTTAGGGCCCTCTCACATGAGCGAGTTTTCCGCGCGGGTGCAATACGTGACATGAACGCATAGCACCTGCACTGAATCCTGACCCATTAATTTCAATGTGTCTGCGTACATGCATCAGTTCTGCGATGCGTGAAAATCGCAGCATGTTCTATATTCTGCGTTTTTCACACAGTCCTGTCCCCATAGAAGTGAATGGGGCTTCAGTGAAAAACGCATTGCATCCGCAAGCAAGTGTGGATGCAATGCGTTTTTCACTGATGGTTGCTAAGAGATGTTTGTTTGTAATCCTTCAGTTTTTTATCACGCTCGTGAAAAACACATCAAAACGCATTGCACCCGCGCGGAAAAAACTGAACAACTGAATCTGTGGAGGTCACTGTCAAGGGGGTGGGGTGCTGTGGAACTCACTATTAAAGGGGAGGGCTGCTTTAACCACCTCCGGACCGCTGTACGCAGATTCGCGTTCCGGAGGTGGCAGCCCTGCGCTCAGCGACGCATATACGCGTCATCTCGCGTGAGCCAGGATTTCCTGTGAACGCGCGCACACAGGCGCGCGCGCTCACAGGAACGGAAGGTAAGAGAGTTGATCTCCAGCCTGCCAGTGGCGATCGTTCGCTGGCAGGCTGGAGATGTGTTTTTTTTAACCCCTAACAGGTATATTAGACGCTGTTTTGATAACAGCGTCTAATATACCTGCTACCTGGTCCTCTGGTGGTCCCCTTTGTTTGGATCGACCACCAGAGGACACAGGTAGCTCAGTAAAGTCCCACCAAGCACCACTACACTACACTACACCCCCCCCCGTCACTTATTAACCCCTTATTAGCCCCTGATCACCCCATATAGACTCCCTGATCACCCCCCTGTCATTGATTACACCCCTGTCATTGATCAACCCCCTGTAAAGCTCCATTCAGATGTCCGCATGATTTTTACGGATGCACTGATAGATGGATCGGATCCGCAAAACGCATCCGGACGTCTGAATGAAGCCTTACAGGGGCATGATCAATGACTGTGGTTATCACCCCATATAGACTCCCTGATCACACCCCTGTCATTGATTACCCCCCTGTCATTGATAAACCCCCTGTAAAGCTCCATTCAGATGTCCGCATGATTTTTACGGATCCACTGATAGATGGATCGGATCCGCAAAACGCATCCGGACGTCTGAATGAAGCCTTACAGGGGCGTGATCAATGACTGTGGTTATCACCCCATATAGACTCCCTGATCACACCCCTGTCATTGATCAACCCCCCTGTCATTGATTACCCCCCTGTAAAGCTCCATTCAGATGTCCGCATGATTTTTACGGATCCACTGATAGATGGATCGGATCCGCAAAACGCATCCGGACGTCTGAATGAAGCCTTACAGGGGCGTGATCAATGACTGTGGTTATCACCCCATATAGACTCCCTGATCACACCCCTGTCATTGATCAACCCCCTGTAAAGCTCCATTCAGATGTCCGCATGATTTTTACGGATGCACTGATAGATGGATCGGATCCGCAAAACGCATCCGGACGTCTGAATGAAGCCTTACAGGGGCATGATCAATGACTGTGGTTATCACCCCATATAGACTCCCTGATCACCCCCCTGTCATTGATCACCCCCCCTGTCATTGATCAACCCCCCTGTAAAGCTCCATTCAGATGTCCGCATGATTTTTACGGATGCACTGATAGATGGATCGGATCCGCAAAACGCATCCGGACGTCTGAATGAAGCCTTACAGGGGCATGATCAATGACTGTGGTTATCACCCCATATAGACTCCCTGATCACCCCCCTGTCATTGATCACCCCCCCTGTCATTGATTACCCCCCTGTAAAGCTCCATTCAGATGTCCGCATGATTTTTACGGATGCACTGATAGATGGATCGGATCCGCAAAACGCATACGGACGTCTGAATGAAGCCTTACAGGGGCGTGATCAATGACTGTGGTTATCACCCCATATAGACTCCCTGATCACCCCCCTGTCATTGATTACACCCCTGTCATTGATTACCCCCCTGTAAAGCTCCATTCAGATGTCCGCATGATTTTTACGGATGCACTGATAGATGGATCGGATCCGCAAAACGCATACGGACGTCTGAATGAAGCCTTACACGGGCGTGATCAATGACTGTGGTTATCACCCCATATAAACTCCCTGATCACCCCCCTGTCATTGATCACCCCCCCTGTCATTGATCACCCCCCCTGTCATTGATCACCCCTCTGTAAGGCTCCATTCAGACATTTTTTTGGCCCAAGTTAGCGGAATTATTATTTTTTTTTTTCTTACAAAGTCTCATATTCCACTAACTTGTGTCAAAAAATAAAATCTCACATGAACTCACCATACCCCTCACGGAATCCAAATGCGTAAAATTTTTTAGACATTTATATTCCAGACTTCTTCTCACGCTTTAGGGCCCCTAGAATGCCAGGGCAGTATAAATACCCCACATGTGACCCCATTTCGGAAAGAAGACACCCCCAGGTATTCCGTGAGGGGCATATTGAGTCCATGAAAGATTGAAATTTTTGTCCCAAGTTAGCGGAACGGGAGACTTTGTGAGAAAAAAAATAAAAAATATCAATTTCCGCTAACTTGTGCCCAAAAAAAAAAATTTCTATGAACTCGCCATGCCCCTCATTGAATACCTTGGGGTGTCTTCTTTCCAAAATGGGGTCACATGTGGGGTATTTATACTGCCCTGGCATTCTAGGGGCCCCAAAGCGTGAGAAGAAGTCTGGTATCCAAATGTCTAAAAATGCCCTCCTAAAATGAATTTGGGCCCCTTTGCGCATCTAGGCTGCAAAAAAGTGTCACACATGTGGTATCGCCGTACTCAGGAGAAGTTGGGGAATGTGTTTTGGGGTGTCATTTTACATATACCCATGCTGGGTGAGATAAATATCTTGGTCAAATGCCAACTTTGTATAAAAAAATGGGAAAAGTTGTCTTTTGCCAAGATATTTCTCTCACCCAGCATGGGTATATGTAAAATGACACCCCAAAACACATTCCCCACCTTCTCCTGAGTACGGAGATACCAGATGTGTGACACTTTTTTGCAGCCTAGGTGGGCAAAGGGGCCCATATTCCAAAGAGCACCTTTCGGATTTCACAGGTCATTTTTTTTACAGAATTTGATTTCAAACTCCTTACCACACATTTGGGCCCCTAGAATGCCAGGGCAGTATAACTACCCCACAAGTGACCCCATTTTGGAAAGAAGAGACCCCAAGGTATTCGCTGATGGGCATAGTGAGTTCATAGAACTTTTTATTTTTTGTCACAAGTTAGTGGAATATGAGACTTTGTGAGGAGAAAAAAAAAAAAAAAATCATCATTTTCCGCTAACTTGTGACAAAAAATAAAAAGTTCTATGAACTCACTATGCCCATCAGCGAATACCTTAGGGTGTGTACTTTCCGAAATGGGGTCATTTGTGGGGTGTTTGTACTGTCTGGGCATTGTAGAACCTCAGGAAACTTGACAGGTGCTCAGAAAGTCAGAGCTGCTTCAAAAAGCGGAAATTCACATTTTTGTACCATAGTTTGTAAACGCTATAACTTTTACCCAAACCATTTTTTTTTTACCCAAACATTTTTTTTTTATCAAAGACATGTAGAACAATAAATTTAGAGCAAAATTTATATATGGATGTCGTTTTTTTTGCAAAATTTTACAACTGAAAGTGAAAAATGTCATTTTTTTGCAAAAAAAATCGTTAAATTTTGATTAATAACAAAAAAAGTAAAAATGTCAGCAGCAATGAAATACCACCAAATGAAAGCTCTATTAGTGAGAAGAAAAGGAGGTAAAATTCATTTGGGTGGTAAGTTGCATGACCGAGCAATAAACGGTGAAAGTAGTGTAGGTCAGAAGTGTAAAAAGTGGCCTGGTCTTTCAGGGTGTTTAAGCACTGGGGGCTGAGGTGGTTAAAGATCAAAGTTAAGGGGTTGGGCTGCTGTGGAGGTCCCATTTTAAGGAGACGGGGCACTGTGGGGGGGGCAGTGTTAAGGGGTGGGGGGATGTGGAGGTCACTGTTAAGGGGGCGGGGTGCTGTAGATGTCACTGTTATAGTGGATACTGTCTATCTTCTAACGACACACACAAACATGAAATAAAATAGATTAAATATACCCGTGCGAAGCCGGGTCCTTCAGCTACTATATATATATAAAACCGATGAGTTCAGCAATAGTGAGCCCAGTGTCTTCACAGTACTGTGGTGTGAGGATGGATATTCCTTAGCAATGCTCATTTAGAGAGCGCTGCTAAGGAACACCTCAGAACCATTTTTTTCATAAAAATTTACATATTTGCTTAAAGTAAAAACTTTCAAGAAAGGTGGTCCTATCAGTGATTAATAGCGATCGGTGTATGCACAGTCATAGAGTGAAGGCTCAATCACCAATAGGACCCCCTCTTTGACTCTTCTTTTTGTAAGGTGTAGGGGAAGGAAGTGAAAAGCAAAGTTTTTCTAATATACTTTATTAAGCGAATTTGTAAATTTTTATGAAAAAAAATTTGCCCAGAATGAGCAAAAATATAAATGAATTGAATACAAGTTTTACAGAATATTTTCCCACTATATTATATATTAATCTGCTCAGCTCCTCTTGCTCTATAATATGCTGCCTGCAGTTCAAACACCATGTTCAGTGTGACAGATTCTTATTTAAGTGTACCTACATTTACATGTCTGGAGGAACCCCATTAAAATGAAAAATCTCAGCAGGAGTAAGACCCATACAATGTTCTGTTATTATAATACATAAGGGTTTTATAGAATGGCATTTATATTTTTCCATTCATTTACAAGTAACATCTGATCGCTATCTATTTAGAGTCCTAAAATGTATATTTAAAAAAGTCACAAATAGTGTTGCTGTGCAAATCATGCTTAAGTCCCCTATTTGAACAAAAACTCCCATCCATGGGCAGTGTTTATTCAGTGACCACATTCACAAGCAAATAATAGATATTTGCCAAAGGGATTTACATGCATACTCTAAAATCATCTTATTAGTCTCAGCCAAACAATACTATGTACTGATAATGAAGTGTGGATAAGCCGCTTTTGTAAGGAATATGCTATGGTAACAGAAGTCTTAGGGTACATTCACATGCGACAGATTTCTGTGCCTAATCCATTAGTCTGAACAGGCTTGCAAAAATGTCTGTACCTGCTGTAGAAATAACCCTAGTCAGATGTAAGTCAAAAAAATGTCTGCAATAAATCAGCCACATGTGAATATGATCTTCTTATAAAATAAATGTATCTTCACAAAGATATTTTTGGTGTTAGATGCGTCCTTCATTTCAATAAGCACCTTAGGGCAGATGTTAATCTCTCTAAAATGCAGACAATGAAAATTAAAGGCCAAGGATGGGGGCAATTAATGGATGAATTTTCTGTGTAAAGTTTATTGCGAACCACCCAACATGTATTTGATGGGTAATTGCAATTTTCACGCAGCACATAAAATCCTCATGTGTTGGTAGCACACAGCCTTGTGTAAATAAGGATATGCTGCCAAACAATCATAGAAACATTCAATCCTATTAGGCCCCGCGCGAGAATTCCGCGCGGGTGCAATGAGTGACGTTTTTGTTTTTTTTTAACCTCTCAAGCATCCTGTATTAATAATGCTATTATTTTCCCTTATACCCTTTTAGAATGGAAAATAATAACATCTACACAACACCAAACCCAAACCCAAACTTCAGTGAAAAAGTTCGGGTCTCGGTACAGCATTCAGTTTTTTATCATGCGCGTGCAAAACGCATTGCACCCTCGTGCTAAAAACTGAACAACGCAACCGCAGTCAAAACTGACTCAAATTGTGTGCGCACTCGCGAGGGTTTCCCGCAATGCACCCAGGACGTATCCGTAGCAAATCCGGGACGCCAGTGTGAAAGGCCTTAGAGATGAGCGAATCGATTCTAAGCGTATCAGATTTGTCACAAATTCACAAAAATTCTTCTGCCAAAGGAATCTGAAGTTTTGGCAGTTTGAAAAATTGTGCAAAACTGCCATTTTACTTTATTCTGCTGGCCCTGTTTCCCAGAGTATTACATGACCCTGGGAGTGGCTCTGGCTGGCGGGCTTACCCACGATGCTTTGCAGGCAGCTGGTCAACCAATCAGATGGGAAGGATATCGTCTGGTCCATCAGGCTCTGTACTAGCTCAGAAGCACAGATGCCATTGTTAGCTCAGCCAGTGATGTAAAAGAACATGTATTCCATATGTCAGACAAACACCAATTACAGAGACAAGCCAGCCATAACCTACATCAAGTCTTCCAAAAGGATGTTATGGCCTAATGAGATCAAGGTTGAACTGTTTGGCCAGAGTTCCAGAAGTTATGTTTGGCACAAAGCCAACACTGTGCATCACCAAAAGAATACCATACCCACAGTGAACCATGGTGGAGGCAGTTTCAAATGTTTTCACACTGTAGAACATCTGTACTGGAACCAGCAATAGATAAATGGGCCTCAAAAACTATAATGCGCTTCAATCATTTCAGGTCTTGCAGTGAGTCCAGCTAGTAAGTAAATTACACAAATAGCATCCATTTTCACCGTACAAGTCACATGCTTTTTTGTACTTTTTTCAATGTGTTTTTTTAATTTATCTAATGGGTGCCTACTGCCTACGTCAATAGAATCCCCTAGCTTGTAGTTTTTAGCACAGATCCGCAGCAAAAACGACTCCGAAAATACACTGAACAAAAATATAAACGCAACACTTTCGGTTTTGCTTCCATTTTGCATGAGCTGAACTCAAATATCTCAAATCTGTCTAAATCTGTGTTAGTGAGCACTTCTCCTTTGCCGAGATAATCCATCCCACCTCACAGGTGTGGCATATCAAGGTTCTGATTAGACAGCAAGAATATTGCACAGGTGTGCCTTAGACTTCCCACAATAAAAGGCCACTCTGAAATGTTCACAGTTTTGCCTTACTGGGGGAGTCAGAAAACCAGTCAGTATCTTTTATGGCCACTATTTGCCTCACGCAGTGCAACACATCTCCGTCGCATAGAGTTGATCAGGTTGTTGATTGTGGCCTGTGAAATGTTGGTCCACTCCTCTTTAATAGCTGTGCAAAGTTGCAGAATATTGGCAGGAACTGGAACACCCTGTCGTATACGCCGTTCCAGAGCATCCCAAACATGCTCAATGGGTGACATGTCTGGTGAGTATGCTGGACATGCAAGAACTGGGATGTTTTCAGCTTCCAGGAATTGTGTATAAATCCTTGCAATATGGGGCTGTGCATTATCATGCTGCAACATGAAATGATGGTCGTGGATGAAAGGCACAACAATGGGCCTCAGGATCTCGTCACGGTATCTCTGTGCATTCAAAATGCCATCAAAAAAATGCATCTGTGTTCATTGTCCATAACATACGCCTGCCCATACCATAACCCCACCGCCACCATAGGCCACTCGATCCACAACATTGACGTCAGCAAACCGCTGACCCACACGACACCACACGCTGTCTGCCATCTGCCCTGAACAGTATTTGCCCACTCAAGTCGGTTACAACAACGATCTGCAGTCAGGTCCATACCCCGATGAGGACGACGAGCATGCAGATGAGCTTCGCTGAGACGGTTTATGACAGTTTGTGAAGAAATTCTTTGGTTATGAAAACAGATTGTTGCTGCAGCTGTCTGGGTGGCTGGTCTCAGACGATCATGGAGGTGAACATGCTGGATGTGGAGGTCTTGGGCTGGTGTGGGTACATGTGGTCTGCGGTTGTGAAGCCGGTTGGATGTACTGCCAAATTCTCTGAAACGCCTTTGGAGATGGCTTATGGTAGAGAAATGAACATTCCTTGCACGGGCAACAGCTCTGGTAGATATTCCTGCAGTCAGCATGCCAATTGCACGCTCCCTCAAACGTTGCGACATCTGTGGCATTGTGCTGTGTGATCAAACTGCACATTTCAGAGTAGTCTTTTATTGTTGGAAGTCTAAGGCACACCTGTACAATATTCATGCTGTCTAATCAGCTCCTTGATATGCTACACCTGTGAGGTGGGATGGATTATCTTGGCAAAGTGCTCACTAACACAGATTTAGACAGATTTGTAAACAATATTTGAGAGTAATGGGTCTTTTGTGTATATAGAAAATGTTTCAGATCTTTGAGTTCAGCTCATGCAAAATGGGAGCAAAACCGAAAGTGTTGCGTTTATATTTCTGTTCAGTGTATGTGAAACCATACAAAACTTATTTTTTTATGTTTTCCATTCATTTTAATGGAAATTTCAGCAGGAATGCTGCCCCAAGATGGGGCATGCTGCTTGATAGTTTTCCCTCTAAATAAATATATACGGTGGAGATGTCAATAATTCCCTATGATTGGGGAAGCAGGACTCACAGACTCTCTCTATAAGCATTTAAACAACTTTTTACATGAAAATATTGAAGCAAATAAATATTATACTGTGTATCTCTAAACTGAGGGGGAGATTTCCTATCTCCCTATGCCTAGTTTTTGGTTTTAAAATGTCGCAACTGTTGTTTTTATGCTGCCCTCGCCAGTTTTAGAAAATAGGGTGTTGCGAAGTGGTGTGTGCGCCATCACCCTTTGCACATTTATTATTTATGGATGACTGACAGCTATGAACTGCAGTATTTTTCAGTGTGGCTCATGGACTGCTGGAGAAGACATATCGCTTATGAAGAGGCTTACGCCTTGTTATAAATTAAATTCCTCCTCTGGTGGCACACCATCTATCAAGTCTGGTGTAGCACATGCCAGTCTTAATAAATCAGGGCCTAAGTTTCTGCCCCTCTATCCTATACTGTCCAAAAATAGGGGATAGAACAGATATATGCTTGCCCACTTTTGATGTACTAATAGATGTACAAATTTAGTCTCGGAGGGGGGGGGGGGGAATAACAGTAATCTGGTGTTTTCTATGCAGAAGAATAAAGCAGGCTTTTCTATCCTACTGTAGATTTAACTGTGTGTCTTGGTTCCAGGTGGTTGGACGTGATGGCGTAAGGACGTGACGTCGCGTCCTCCTCCTCCCCTTGACCTGCCTCTCCCCCGTCGCCGCTCGCATGTGACCGCACGCTAGATTCTTGCCCTCAGGAGTCCGATGGAAGCCCTCATTGTGGCCCGGTAACCAGAGAAAGACCTGCTCTTCTTGCTCCTCGTTCACAGTGTCTGCTGTCTGCCTCTGCTGCCGCTCTCCCAGTCTACTGTCTTCCTCTGCTGTCGCTCTGCTCGTCTGCCATTTGCCTCCCCTGCCACTCCCCCCGTCTGCCCTTGTGTGTTTGGTGTCTCACCTCTCTGCCGCAGCCCAGATATGCTGGGAGTATTCGCTTGCTTTATAGGCTGACCCTGTCAGAGTCTAGCCATAGTGACAACTACACCATAGTGACAACTACACCAGCGGTGGGTACTTCTTGGATCGCTGTTTGCAGACCAGATTTGCTGTTTACCCCCGTTCTTTCACTCCTTGGAAAGGATCCTGAGTCCATCCGATCCCTCTACTCCCTGGAGACCCTCTTAGTGGGTGAGATCTGCCTACGTCATTTGTCTTTTTGTTTGTGTTTTTTGTTTTTTGGAGAATAGGAAAGTCTACTTGATAAACATTATCTGCCGTAACCAGATTGTCCATTTAACATTCCTGACATAATAATTGCTTTAAAGGTCTTGAAAGAATTTTAAAAGAATAAGAACTGTTATGAAATAAATAAGGAGGATGTAGGAAAGAAAAGAGGAGGAGGGGGAGAGGAGGAGATGAGGGGGGGAAGAGAAAAGGGAAAAAAAAAAAAAAAAAGAAAAACAGGCGATCAATAGATCTTTTATCGTCTAAAACAGGACAGAAACAAGCAGAGTCTGCTAAAATTGAGCAATTTTTAAAGTCTCCAAATGTAAATACCAGGGCTGGACAAAACGGGGAGCAGGACATAAACATGAAAAAGAACATCCTTAAAGGGATTCTGTCATGACATTTTAGCCCTATAACCAAAACATATTGCCAGGTCCGTACAAACAGCATGAATCCGAAACTGTACTTATTAAATCTGCCTGTGGCTCTATTAGCACATAAAACAGGTTTTTATAACCGGTCAATCGCCTACCTAAGGTGCCCAAGGGGACGTCAGTTAATACAGGGTGCCTGTATTAACTGACGTCCCCTTGGGCACCTTAGGTAGGCGATTGACTGGTTATAAAAACCTGTTTTATGTGCTAATAGAGCCACAGGCAGATTTAATAAGTACAGTTTCGGATTCATGTTATTTGTATGGACCTGGCCATATGTTTAGGTTATAGGGCTAAAATGTCATGACAGAATCCCTTTAAACCCAGAGATGAGGAGGTATCATATGAACACCAGCAGAACAGAGAAGGGGAGAGGACAGATGAGGTAGATCATTCAATGTGGGAGCTCTCTCCATTAGATGAGATTTTAGCAATGGTTAAAAACAATGTGTCGCTCTGCAACTGGGGACTGTTCAGACTGATGTATCCATTATTAAAGACGACTTAAAAAAATAAGAGACAGAGTTGCCGATATAGAAAAAACTGCGAGTTTCCTGGAATCCGAAGTAAAAGTATTAATACCTGATATTGCTACTTTAAAAACGGACTATAGTAATTTGAAAAAAAAAGTTTATCAAACGTGAGAATCCTGTGACTCCCTGAGGGCTTAGAGGGGAAAAACCCGGCTGGAATGTTACAAGCCTTAATCTTGGAGAAATTTGGGAGGCAACATTTTTCGCCTCTATTTTTAGTAGAGAGGGCCCATCGGATTCCCGGGGGTAAACCAATCCCTGGAAGGCAGCCAAGGGTATTATTGGTAAAGATGCTTACATCTCGGGATAGAGACACTATTTTAAAGCAGGCAATGAACTCTCTTTTTTCCCGGTCTTCTCGAAAGAGGTTCAAGATATGACACGTTCCTTCTCGGCTGTAAAAAAAACACCTCCATGGCAAAGACATTAAATATTCTATTACATACCCAGCCAAACTGCGGACAAATTTTAATGAAGTAATGCATTTTTTTGATACTACGGACCTAGCTACGGACTGGCTAGACCGGAACAATGTTTGAATTTTGGCGTATCCCCTTTTGGCTGTTTGGTGGAGGTGGGATCAGTAGGGAGGGAGAAGGATGGTCTCAGTAGAGAGATCTGCTTCTTTTAGTAGAGGCTCATGGGGTGCTGGGGGGACTGGGGGAGGTTAGGGTTCTTGGGGAGTAGTGATGCGTCTCTTAGGATGGATGACAAGAGGAAGGAGTTTATAGGGGACTGCTTTTGATTAGTTGATTATATGTCTATCACAATTCTAACCTGGAATGTTCGGGGACTTGGGGATAAGTTTAAAAGACAGGCCATGTTCTATTTAGTACATAGACACTTACCAGCGATAGTCTGTCTATTAGAAACCCATTTTACTGAAGAGACTACGATGCGGATCACTAGGGGATGGACCTCGCAGGCATATCATTTTACTTTTACCAGTCCCTCTAGAGGAGTGACAGTGTTTATACATAAAAGGATTGATTTTTACTGCGAGAAATCCTCTATTGATAAGCAGGGGGGATTTTTTTTTCTTTATGGGAAACTTTTCAAAGTACTATGTATTTTGGCTTTCATTTATATTCCTCCTCCATTTTCTCTTGATGTACTTATTTGTTTATTAATGTTTATGGAGAAGTGGCCAGATTGCCTTACCCTAGTAAATGGGGATTTTAATTGTGTAAATAACCCTAAGATTGACCGGACCACTATGGATGGAGACATCTACCCTTCCGTATCTAACCAGGGATCTCCATTGGCTCGATTCTGTCAGGAGTCGGGTCTTATAGACATTTGGAGTGTTATAGGACGGGGAAAAAGAGCCTATTCCTGTATGACCAGATCCGGAAACTGTATGTCCAGGACAGACCTCGCACTAGTAAATGAAAAATATCTGAGATACATTAAGCGTATGAAATATGAAGCCAGATCACTTTCAGACCATGTCCCGGTATCTCTTGAGCTAACCCTGGACAATGACAAGAAAGGGGTAGTCCCTCCTTTAAATTAAACCCCTACTGGCTTTCTGTAATAGATAATCACGACTGGATGAAATAGGAGATGGTATACTACTGGGAGACTAATTATAAATCAGCCAAAATCCAAGTTGTATGGGATGCGTTTAAGGCATTTGTAAGGGGGTTACTTGTCAGTAATAATTCCCATTTAAGAAGGGGGTATGGGAGGAAGGAGATAGCTCTAAAAGATGGTGCTTAAATTGGATGGATCCGTTTTCTAAGGAAAAAATAGAGGAAAACAGGAGAGTGATGCAAAATGCAAGTAAGGAGTACTCTGAGTTTCTCCTGGGCAAGGCCCAACAAAGGTTGTTTTTCAGGGGACAAAAACAATTCTGTGAATCAGGGAGTCCAGGGAAACTCCTTGCTAAGGTAATATCTAATCAAGATTCCAAAAAAGAAATATGCAGTATTCGATTAACTGAAGGTACTATTACTGAAAACCAGGAAAAAATAAAGGAAGCATTCATAAAATATTTTGCGGAAATATACAGATCTAGTTAAAACAGTTTGGATAAAAAAATGGACTCTTACTTAGACTCCATCAACTTCCCGGTTCTTACCGAAGCACAGAGAAAATCTCTTGAAGCAGAATTCTCTTTACAGGAACTAGAGGCCGCATTAAAGGCCTGTTCTGGAAACTCAGGCTTTCCAGAGTTATTTCCTCAATAGTACACCCTGATCAGAACGGATTCATTCCCAATAAAGGCACTCATCACAACCTTCATCGTCTCTTTGCAAACATCCAGTCCCCCGGAGGCGATTCCCGCTCGGTCCTGTCTTTGGATGCCTCTAGAGCGTTCAACAGGGTTGAGTGGAAATTTCTCTGGAAGGTACTAGAAAGGATGGGATTTGGAACTAGATTTTTAACTATGGTCAGGCTTTTGTATAATTCCCTGAGTGTGAGACTGAACCTTAATAATAGTTTGACCCCTTGTTTTACCCTGACTAGAGGTACTTGTCAAGGTTGTCCATTGTCACCACTATTGTTTGACATCTATGTTGAGCCTCTAGCACTTAGTATTAGATATAACCATTGAGGGTTTTGAAGTCACGGGATCACAGGATCGGATCTCCTTATATGCAGACAACTGGAAAAGGATATAACATCACTGACCACTACTCTTGTGTCTCTAATTATGTAGTGTATTTAATCAAATGCCCTTGTGGCTTGGGATATGTTGGGGAAACAATTCAAAAAATAAAAGAACGCATATCCCAACACAAGTCAAACATACGCACTGTCAAGTTAGAGGCACCCCTTGTCCAACACTTCATTAAACACGGTCACTCAGTCAGCCAGCTTTGATTTCAAGTTATCGACTGGATATCACCTCCAAGACGAGGAGGTAATCGTGAGCTGCAGTTACAGGAAAGAGAGATGTCGTGGATCCGACGCCTCAACACTCTTGAACCAAATGGTCTTAATAGAGATTATTTTTTAGACTAACAAATCATCCTCTTCGTTTATGTTAACCTTTTTCTTTAGGTTTTCTTCTAGGGCCAGAGTCGTCTAATAACGGGTGGCGACACTTGTGAAGCACGCCCTAGCCGTTGGTATATGTCTTATGTGATGTTTGTACTCACACTCTAATTATGTTAAAACAACTGTACCGTTGAAGTTTCATTCTACTTCCTCTCATACGTCCTGACGTTACATTTCTTCTAAATATATTTGACATATGTGCATTGACCCCACACTAGGGCTCCCATACACACAAGCACCTATATTTACATAGACGGAAGCACCGTCAGTGCCATTCCATCTATATGGCCATACATTCAATTAACCTGTGGTCATCTTTAGCCTCAGGAGCTAATAATATTCATTAAATCATATATACATTTTTTCTATACATTATGGATTTTTGACAGCCCATACCATTTATGCCCCTTTAGTCATATGACCGCAAATTAAGCAATCATATACCTCCATACATTCCTATTACCACATAGATATTCCCTATTTAATTACGCTACACCAATAGTTGGTGCTTGTAATGTTGTTATTTGAAACATATGTACTGATCGATATCAGTTCCCAATACACAAACTATTCCCCGATTCTAAGATGGCCGCCGCCGAGTATTAGACTTCAGGGCGCATGCGCTCATTTCAGAGCAATTTTTTCCGCTATCCAAAATGGCCGACCACTACCGTCTGACTGCGCTCAAATTTCCTCAATAGAAAATGGCCAACTCCTATCTTCCGGCTACTGTGCGCACGCGCTTACAGCCTATCCTTTGCGTACACGTCATCATACCAGGCCGGCGCCCAATAATGATCCTCGCAATACCGCGAGATTTCGAGCGCCACTCACAAGACGGTAATCCGTCTATTTAAAGCGCGATCTAACAGTACTTCAGTTATGCCGGCCATTCACCCCCATGAATACGTAACCAGGTAAGCAAACTAGGAGCAGATACCGACATATTCCTTTTTTCTTTCATACTCTCCGCCTGCCCTTGTTTTCACATTACCTCTAGTAGGAAGATTGCTCTATATACATACACATATAGCACATATAGTGTATCTACCCAGTGGCCTTACTTCTAAACACTCACTGCCTCCTTATACTCTATTTGTTGCACATTCTATCTAGTGGTCCAGTTTGTTCTGATGTCTGGTGTAATTGTTGCATTTAATATGCATATTTCCTTTACATGATGCTTGCCATTTACATAGCTGAAAACCCGTCCCATGGAGCAAATGAAATTCTATTAAGAATCATGTATTTTCATTTCATTTGAATCATGTTATATGACTATACTATGTATCGGAACCACTTATTTTGTGAATCATGTACTTAAAGAGGACCTTTTACTAGTTTAGGCGAGTGCCAGGCTATGAGCTGTGCGCTACGATTGGCCAGCGCTGCAGCAAGGGACACGCCTCATACAAGAAATCACTCCAGTACAACAGAGGGAGCGCAGACACCGGAGCCTATACCGGGTGAACGAAGCGGCGCCCAGACATACTAGTAAGTGCAGGGGGACCCCTGGGCGCCGCTCTGCCCACTGATATTGTTAGTTTTTAGTTTTTAAACTAGTGAAAGGTCCTCTTTAAAGAATCTCTATCTTGTTTTTTCTGTATTTTGAAATCATGTTAATCATAAATATTGTATTTATACAAATTTATTTATTTTTTGCCTGATGAAGGGCATGCCTTTTGCCTGAAACTTTGCCTCCGTTCTAAAAAGGACCACTATGTCCGGCTAATAAAAAGCATTTAATCAATATTGGAGTGCTGTCTAAATTGTTAAATCCTTATATGCAGACAACGTTTTATTTTTATATAAACCATACTGTGCTGCTACGCAGTTAAAATCTATATAGTTTATTTCGTTGAACAATTCATATATTCTATATTTGGTCATATGCTCCCATCTAGTGGTTGTTTATGGTAATGCACTTTGTTTTTTCTGTTCTTCATCTGTCTTTCATTTCTTTGCTCCACCCCTTCTTCTGTGTACCTCACTTCCTGTTTAATTCATTCTGCTCCAAGGATTCAACAGGTACACTTGTATTCTCATGCTTACTTGCAAAAGCATCATCTTTTGACCACACAACACCACATAACACCACTATCCATCTGTTCTGTTGTAATCTGTTATCTGGCTACAGAATAAAGCAACTTACACGGATAAACTTGGTGTTGGTGAGTTCAAGCTATCTGATAAGGATTGTCCGCAGTGATTATATCCGCTTATACAGGCCAGGCATAGAGGAGAGGATAAATCGCTATTACAACAATCTAAGTCAAAATAGTCAAAAGATGCATAGAATGCCTACAGCCTGCTGTGCATATGTGTGTGCCTTGTCTGCAATCAAGCTCAGTGCCATCCGCCATCTTGTAAAAGCACATGGTCACACAAGCTTACTGCACTTCAAGTGAATGTTCAAAACTGTTTCTACATTGCACTGTTACCTCACCTGTCTAAGCTGCTATTCGTATTCTTAAAGAGACAGTACCATTTTTTCGCAAAACCATAAAAAATGTCTAGACAAGGCTCTGAACACTCTTTTATGGCTGAACTAACGCAGATACATCATGCCTCTCAACCGGCAGACATACAGGGAGCATATTCTGAAGTTATTACCGAACAGAGTGTAAGATCCAAACGTACAATAAAACCAACACAGAAACTCAGAGACAACTATGAAGCCACTAGAGATGAGTTCTCCAGTAATCTATCAGACCTCTGGGACAGAACCTCACATTGCATGTCAGTTTTTTCACACTCTAATGATCAACCAGCTGAAATAAGAGACTCTATAAATCACCTATTTGCTGTGTATGTACGCTACCAGCGGCTGTCAGCAAAATACTCAGTCTTCTTCTCAGGACTCTAATATAGAGGATTCTTCAGCAGAACTGACCAGCACTGATGCACTGAACCAACAAAGGGATCTCGCAGTGCAAAATGCTAAGCTTAAGGCAGAACTCCGCATTGCTCAACTGCAGGATACCAGATCTCACAGATCCACCACAACCAAGCGCACTGCACTTTCTTCCAGATCCTCTCGTTCCAGAAGATCAATATTAAGCGATAAGTTAATAGAGGCCCGCGCTGATGCCGAATCAAAAAAAGCGTAAAGCTCCTTTACCAGAAAGCAAGCCAAGATGGAAGCTCACAGCAAAGCTCTCCAGGCAGAGGCAGATTCACAAATAAAGATTCTGCAAATGGAAGGGGAGGAAGCAGATTCTCTAGCAAGGCTGAAAGTCTTTGAACAAGCAATGGGACAAAGTACTAATTCAGACTGCTTTATCCCAGTAGAACTGGAAGATCCAGCTGAACGCACCAGTGAATACGTTCTAAAGCATAACATCTGCAAAGATACAGAGTTATCTCCTGTGCCTCCTACTAACAATACTGTTTTGACTACCAACGTAGAGACCTCTCAGCTCTATATGCCTGAGCCTCTTCAAGTCTACAACGCAAGTACATCTATGCAGCAAACCGGATCAACTCATGTCAACAACAAGGTGACTTCCAGTGATAAGCCGCAGCTCAAACCAAAACCAGCACAAGCCTTAGAGACTACACCACAGTTAAAGGCTCATGCAACATCATTTTACCCTGGTAAACCTCACCCTACATCACCAGAGAACTTTCACTCCTTGGTGTCAAAGTAGCTTGTGGAACCCCTTGGGTGTGAGAGACCAGACATGAATGACTTTGCCAGATATATGGTATGCCGTGAGCTCATTAACACCAGCCTCTCAAGGTTTGACGACTGTCCAGAGAGCTACAGGGCCTGGAGATCAACTTTCAAGGCTACTATTGCCAATCACAACCTTACTGCTAAGAACTTGATTTGCTCATAAAGTGGCTGGGACCAGAATCTGCAAGACTCAGAACAGTACATGTTGACCACCCAGATGCAGGTCTTGTTGCTGCAAGGGCAAGACTTGAGCAAGCCTATGGTAGCTCTGAAGCCATAGAAAGCGCTCTATTCAAGAGACTACAAAACTTCCCAAAAATAGGGAACAAAGACTACCGCAAGCTCCAATATCTAAGTGACCTCCTCATGATGCTAGAGTGGGCAAAGACTGACCCACGTCTACCTGGACTAAGCTTCTTGGACACCGCTCATGGTGTCAACCCAGTGGTGTCTAAACTGCCATAAGGCCTACAGTCGTGGCCAAAAATTTTGAGAATTACATAAATATTGGAAATTGGAAAAGTTGCTGCTTAAGTTTTTATTATAGCAATTTGCATATACTCCAGAATGTTATGAAGAGTTATCAGATGAATTGCATAATCCTTCTTTGCCATGAAAATTAACTTAATCCCAAAAAAACCTTTCCACTGCATTTCATTGCTGTCATTAAAGGACCTGCTGAGATAATTTCAGTAATCGTCTTGTTAACTCAGGTGAGAATGTTGACGAGCACAAGGCTGGAGATCATTATGTCAGGCTGATTGGGTTAAAATGGCAGACTTGACATGTTAAAAGGAGGGTGATGCTCGAAATCATTGTTCTTCCATTGTTAACCATGGTGACCTGCAAAGAAACGCGTGCAGCCATCATTGCATTGCATAAAAATGGCTTCACAGGCAAGGATATTGTGGCTACTAAGATTGCACCTCAATCAACAATTTATAGGATCATCAAGAACTTCAAGGAAAGAGGTTCAATTCTTGTTAAGAAGGCTTCAGGGCGTCCAAGAAAGTCCAGCAAGCGCCAGGATCGTCTCCTAAAGAGGATTCAGCTGCGGGATCGGAGTGCCACCAGTGCAGAGCTTGCTCAGGAATGGCAGCAGGCAGGTGTGAGCGCATCTGCACGCACAGTGAGGCGAAGACTTTTGGAAGATGGCCTGGTGTCAAGAAGGGCAGCAAAGAAGCCACTTCTCTCCAAAAAAAACATCAGGGACAGATTGATCTGCTGCAGAAAGTATGGTGAATGGACTGCTGAGGACTGGGGCAAAGTCATATTCTCCAATGAAGCCTCTTTCCGATTGTTTGGGGCATCTGGAAAAAGGCTTGTCCGGAGAAGAAAAGGTGAGCACTACCATCAGTCCTGTGTTATGCCAACAGTAAAGCATCCTGAGACCATTTATGTGTGGGGTTGCTTCTCATCCAAGGGAGTGGGCTCACTCACAATTTTTCCCAAAAACACAGCCATGAATAAAGAATGGTACCAAAACACCCTCCAACAGCAACTTCTTCCAACAATCCAACAACAGTTTGGTGAAGAACAATGCATTTTCCAGCACAATGGAGCACCGTGCCATAAGGCAAAAGTGATAACTAAGTGGCTCGGGGACCAAAACGTTGACATTTTGGGTCCATGGCCTGGAAACTCCCCAGATCTTAATCCCATTGAGAACTTGTGGTCAATCCTCAAGAGGCGGGTGACAAACAGTGATTATGAAAAATGGGTTGCTATCAGTCAGGAATTGGCCCAGAAGTTGATTGAGAGCATGCCCAGTCGAATTGCAGAGGTCCTGAAAAAGAAGGGCCAACACTGCAAATACTGACTCTTTGCATAAATGTCATGTAATTGTCGATAAAAGCCTTTGAAACGTATGAAGTGCGTGTAATTATATTTCACTACATCACAGAAACAACTGAAACAAAGATCGAAAAGCAGTTTAGCAGCAAACTTTGTGAAAACTAATATTTGTGTCTTTCTAAACTTTTGGCCACGACTGTACAAGAGAAATGGGCAAAACAGGGCTCAAGATACAAAAGAGACTATAATATATCCTTTCCTCCATTCTCATATTTCTGCAGGTTCATTAGTGATCAAGCCTGGATGAGAAACGATCCCAGCTTCAGCTTCCGTGAACCCAACCTGCCTGCTTCATCCTCACCATGATCAAGGTATGATAATACAGTAGCTAAACGTAGAAACTTAAATAGAGCAATATCTGTTAAAAGGACAGACATCTCACCCTCCACAACCTCACCTACTGATCAGGGCATTGTGGATGACAGAGATAAAGACCCTAATCGTCAGTGTCCTATTCACAAGAAGCCCCACCCTCTTAAGAAATGTTGTGGGCTTAGGGCAAATACTTTACAAGAGTGCAGGGAGATTTTCAGGAAACTTGGCATATGCTACAAGTGCTGTGCTTCTTATAGCCATTTTGCTAAAGACTGTAAAGTTATCATGAAGTGCACAGAATGTGGTAGCGACAGACACGTTACAGCCATGCATCCTACTCCACTTCCAGACAACCCACAGCAGCTTCCTACCTCCACTCCCATCTAAAATCATGGCGGGGAGCAACAAGGTCATGCTCCAACCAAAAATAATGTCTCTTCTTCATGTACAGAAGTCTGTGGAGAAGGCAAGGACCACAAATGCTGTGCCAAGATATGCCTAGTCAAGATAAACCCCAGGGATCATTCTAAGAAAGATGCTAGGATGTATGCCATAATAGATGAACAGAGCAACAGTTCCCTGGTTAAGCCTAAATTCTTTGAGATCTTCGGGATAGAGGGTCACGCAACACCATATACTCTCAGAACCTGTTCTGGTTATGTAGAGACCTTCGGCAGAAGGGTTGATGGATTCATGGTCTCTCATATCAACGAGGAAGAGGGCATACCCCTACCAACGTTAGTCGAGTGCGACCAGATACCAGACGAAAGGGAAGAGATTCCCACTCCAGAAGCTGCATATCACCATCCTCATTTAAGACACCTTGTTGATGAGATTCCTGCAATGGACAAGAATGCTGAAATCTTAGTCCTGTTAGGAAGGGACATTCTCAGAGTACATAAAGTACGCGATCAGGGCCTGACAACACCCCTTATGCACAAAGACTTGACCTAGACTGGGTAATAGTGGGTGATGTATGCTTGAACAGGACGTGTACACCATCTGAGATCCACTCCTTCAAGACTTACGTGTTGGAAAATGGAAGTAAAGGAGAAGCTTTTTGACATCATCCAAGTACCTGATGTTACTCCTGTCCTTTGTGATGACAACCTAGGTACTACAGTGTTTTGTACTACAAATTAGGACAACAAAATAGCCTTGTCAGTTGAAGACAGAGAATTCATCAAAATAATGGATAAGGAATTCTTTCAGGATGAGTCTAACAACTGGGTTGCACCATTACCTCTTCGTGCTACAAGGGCCAAATTCCCAACCAATCGTGAACAGGCTTTATCCAGATTCAACTCACTTCAACGAACACTAAGGAACAGGCCTGAAATGAAGGACCATTTCATCGCCTTTATGAAAAGGATCTTTGACAATGATCACGCCGAACCAGCGCCACCACTTCAAAGACACGATGAGTGCTGGTATCTGCCATTCTTCAGAGTGTATCATTCACGTCAGCCAAAACAAATCAGGATAGTATTTGACTCCAGTGCCAAGCATCAAGGTGTATCCCTAAACAATGTTATTCTCACTTTCCCGAATCTAACCAACAACCTTGTGGGCGTACTTCTGAGATTTAGAAGAGAACCAGTTGCATAACTGCTGATATTGAACAGATGTTTCATTGCTTCATTGTATGTGAAGACCATAGGAACTTCCTAAGGTTTCTGTG
Source organism: Bufo bufo (assembly GCF_905171765.1). Lineage (NCBI taxonomy): Eukaryota > Metazoa > Chordata > Amphibia > Anura > Bufonidae > Bufo > Bufo bufo. Next base: position 322,630,120 of record NC_053392.1, read on the forward strand.
GCACAGTGACAACAACATGGACAATGATATTATTGACTACTGCATGAAAGTACATGTTTTCGGAAATAGTCCCTCACCCGCTGTTGCAACATACGGTTTACGAAGGACTGCCATTGATGGAGAAAAGGAGTATGGCGCAGATGCTCGACACTTCGTTGAGAGAGACTTTTATGTTGACGATGGACTTAAGTCTTTACCTACAGACGAAGAAGCCATAGACCTGCTCCAAAGGGCACACGGTATGCTTTCTGAGGCCAACCTCAGACTACACACAATTGCCCAAATAATGTTGATGTTATTAAAGCCTTTCAACCTGGCGATCATGCTACAGGGTTTAAGGACTTAAATCTGGGAATGGACATGCCACTTATACAGAGAAGTCTGGACCTACGGTGGGACTTATTAAAGGACACTTTCAGCTTTCAAGTCAGCTCTACAGACAAGCCATTTGCCAAGCGTGGTGTTCTGTCAGTGGCTCCCATCACCATATTAGGTAAAGCCTTACTTAGACAGCTCTCAGAGTCTATTAAGGATTCGGATGCTCCAATGCCATCTGACAAGATTTCAAAGTGGGAGTCCTGGAAGCAATCTCTACACGCCTTAGATGAAATTCATATACTACGCTGCTACACCTCAGCTTCCCTTGCTACGAGCCAGAGAAAAAAGCTTCACATCTTCTCAGACGCATCTAATGAGGCCATAGCGGCTGTTGCCTACCTCAAGGTGAGAGACTCTTCTAATCAAACCCACATAGGGTTTCTGTTTGGGAAAGCTAAGTTAGCACCTAATCCTGAGCACACAATTCCTAGGCTTGAACTTTGTGGGACTGTGCTAGCTGTAGAAATCGCAGATTTCATATTACGCAAGCTAGACATTCACATAGATGACATCAAATTCTACACGAACAGTCAGGTTGTTCTGGGCTACATATACAACCAGACTAAATGTTTCTATGTCTACATCAGCAACCGTGTAGAAATAATCAGGAAATCATCTAAACCTGATCAATGGCATTATGTCAAATCTGAAATTAATCCAGCAGATCATCTACTAGGTCAGTGTCTGCAAGTGTATTTGCCAATTCTTCCTGGTTAACAGGTCCTGAATTCCTGCTGGATCACCCAGAAGAGACCACAGCTGACGTCTTCGGTCTTCTAGAACCTGACAAGGATCCAGAGATTCGTCCTGAAATTACAACCCTCGTCACCAGAACTGAATAAAGACTTGTCTTGGGCTGTCAACGCTTTGAACGTTTTCCCAAGTGGATAAAGCTTGTATGCACCATCGCAAGGTTAGTCCATATCGCACACTGCTTTCACACAAAGCCCACGGATGTTCAATGTAGAGATTGGCACATGTGTCAAAAGCCTCTTTCTGCAAAGGACATTGCTAAAGGTGAAATGATCATAATACGCAGTGTACAACAGGATGTCTTTGGCTCTGAAATTAAATGTATCCGTGACAAGAGAGACATTCCAAAAAACAGTCCAATTGCTAACCTGAAACCATTCATTGACAATGATGATATGTTAAGAGTTGGTGGACGTTTAAACAATGCTGAATTGGGAGAACATAATACCTGTTCACCACCATATCACCACTCTGCTCATACAGCACTACCATGAAAGGGTTAAGCACCAAGGTAGACACTTCACTGATGGTGCCATAAGTGCTGCCGGCCTTTGGATCATAGGAGCAAAAAGACAAATTACAGCTATGCTGCACAGCGGTGTTCAGTGCCGTAAATTAAGAGGTAAACATCAGCAACAGCTAATGTCAGATTTGCCAGCTGACAGATTAAGTACTGACCCACCTTTCTCTCATGTTGGATTGGATGTCTTTGGGTCATGGATGGTAACAGCCCGCAGAACTCGAGGTGGCCAAGCAAACAGTAAACGATGGGCAGTGCTGTTCATGAGTGTGCACGCAGTACGCATTGAAGTGATAGAATCTATGGATGCCTCAAGCTTCATCAACGCTCTAAGACGATTTCTTACCATCAGAGGACCAGTCAAAACACTAAGGTCTGACTGTGGAACTAATTTCGTTGGAGCCTGTAGCGAGTTAAAACTCAACTCTAAGCCAATACAAGACCTTTTAGCTGAAAAGGGCTGTACATGGATTTTCAATCGTCCTCATTCTTCCCACATGGGCGGTCATGGGAGAGAATGATCAGCATCACACAAAAAATACTGGACTCTATGTTTATGGACTTAAACTCCTCAAGACTTACCCACGAGATTCTAACCACCTTCTTGGCAGAAGCATCTGTCATAATCAACTCAAGACCACTTGTTCTAGTGTCTACAGATCCAGAGAACCCAACTATCCTTACCCCAGCTACCCTGCTTACCCAGAAGCTTGGGTCCGTTCCTGTTCCACCTGGAAACTTTAAAGACGGAAATCTGTGGTTTGATCAATGAAAGCGAGTACAGAACCTTGCCAACCGCTTCTGGAATCGTTGGAAGATGGAGTATCTTTCCACTCTGCAAGGACGCAGGAAATGACAATGACAGTACCCTAACATAAATTTTAGAGATCTCGTTCTGCTCAAGGACCAGCAAGCCGAAAGAATCGAGTGGCCTATGGGACTTATTGAGAAGAGCGTTCCTAGTGATGGCGGTAAGGTACGCAAGGTGGAGGTGAAAGTTGCAAGACAAGGGACTGTAAAGACTTTAATCAGGCCTATTACGGAACTTGTTCTGCTCTTGCCCTTTGGAGAATGAACTTATTGCCTAGGCTGCTGAATCCTACTTGAAACTTCAAGGAAGAAGTGTTTGGAGTTTAATTGATTCACTTGAAGCCTTACATTTAGTTGTTGCATTATACAGGGAGTGCAGAATTATTAGGCAAGTTGTATTTTTGAGGATTAATTTTATTATTGAACAACAACCATGTTCTCAATGAACCCAAAAAACTCATTAATATCAAAGCTGAATATTTTTGGAAGTAGTTTTAAGTTTGTTTTTAGTTTTAGCTATTTTAGGGGGATATCTGTGTGTTCAGGTGACTATTACTGTGCATAATTATTAGGCAAATTAACAAAAAATAAATATATACCCATTTCAATTATTTATTTTTACCAGTGAAACCAATATAACATCTCAACATTCACAAATATACATTTCTGACATTCAAAAACAAAACAAAAACAAATCAGTGACCAATATAGCCACCTTTCTTTGCAAGGACACTCAAAAGCCTGCCATCCATGGATTCTGTCAGTGTTTTGATCTGTTCACCATCAACATTGCGTGCAGCAGCAACCACAGCCTCCCAGACACTGTTCAGAGAGGTGTACTGTTTTCCCTCCTTGTAAATCTCACATTTGATGATGGACCACAGGTTCTCAATGGGGTTCAGATCAGGTGAACAAGGAGGCCATGTCATTAGATTTTCTTATTTTATACCCTTTCTTGCCAGCCACGCTGTGGAGTACTTGGACGCGTGTGATGGAGCATTGTCCTGCATGAAAATCATGTTTTTCTTGAAGGATGCAGACTTCTTCCTGTACCACTGCTTGAAGAAGGTGTCTTCCAGAAACTGGCAGTAGGACTGGGAGTTGAGCTTGACTCCATCCTCAACCCGAAAAGGCCCCACAAGCTCATCTTTGATGATACCAGCCCAAACCAGTACTCCACCTCCACCTTGCTGGCGTCTGAGTCGGACTGGAGCTCTCTGCCCTTTACCAATCCAGCCACGGGCCCATCCATCTGGCCCATCAAGACTCACTCTCATTTCATCAGTCCATAAAACCTTAGAAAAATCAGTCTTGAGATATTTCTTGGCCCAGTCTTGACGTTTCAGCTTGTGTGTCTTGTTCAGTGGTGGTCGTCTTTCAGCCTTTCTTACCTTGGCCATGTCTCTGAGTATTGCACACCTTGTGCTTTTGGGCACTCCAGTGATGTTGTAGCTCTGAAATATGGCCAAACTGGTGGCAAGTGGCATCTTGGCAGCTGCACGCTTGACTTTTCTCAGTTCATGGGCAGTTATTTTGCGCCTTGGTTTTTCCACACGCTTCTTGCGACCCTGTTGACTATTTTGAATGAAACGCTTGATTGTTCGATGATCACGCTTCAGAAGCTTTGCAATTTTAAGAGTGCTGCATCCCTCTGCAAGATATCTCACTATTTTTGACTTTTCTGAGCCTGTCAAGTCCTTCCTTTGACCCATTTTGCCAAAGGAAAGGAAGTTGCCTAATAATTATGCACACCTAATATAGGGTGTTGATGTCATTAGACCACACCCCTTCTCATTACAGAGATGCACATCACCTAATATGCTTAATTGGTAGTAGGCTTTCGAGCCTATACAGCTTGGAGTAAGACAACATGCATAAAGAGGATGATGTGGTCAAAATACTCATTTGCCTAAAAATTCTGCACGCAGTGTATGCCTGTTTTTCAGGTCCTCAGACATAAAGATTATGTAACTACCGTTATCTTTATATAGTGACATTTCCAATTCCAGACGGGGAGTGTGCTGCTACGCAGTTAAAATCTATATAGTTTATTTTGTTGAACAATTCATATATTCTATATTTGGTCATATGCTCCCATCTAGTGGTCGTTTATGGTAATGCACTTAGTTTTTTCTGTTTATCATCTGTCTTTCATTTCTTTGCTCCACCCCTTCTTCTGTGTACCTCACTTCCTGTTTTCTTCATTCTGTTCCAAGGATTCAACAGGTACACTTGTATTCTCATTCTTACTTGCAAAAGCATCATCTTTTGACCACACAACACCACATAACACCATTATCCATCTGTTCTGCTGTACTCTGTTATCTGGCTACAGAATAAAGCAACTTACACGGATAAACTCGGTGTTGGTGAGTTCAAGCTGTCTGATAAGGATTAGAGATGTCCCGAACTATTCGCCAGCGAACAGTTCCCGGCAAACATAGCTTGTTCACGTTCGCCGCGGCAGGCGAACATATGCGATGTTCGGTCCACCCCCTATACATCATCATTGAGCAAACTTTGACCCTGTACCTCACAGTCAGCAGACACATTCCAGCCAATCAGCATACCCTCCCTCCCAGACCCTCCCACCTCCTATCAAAAAGCAAGGACAGCATCCATTTTAGATTCATTCTGAAGCTGCAGTGTCACAAATTTGACTAAGTTGTAATTGCAATGCGTTTAATACAGGTTATATTAATCGCATTGCGAATTCAACTTAGAGTTGGGTTCCTAATGGTTGTATTGCTAGAATATAACGAAAATTGAGAATATAGTGCTATATTCGTTTTATTCCTCAATTCTAGCAATACAACCATTAGGAACTCAGATCTAAGTTGTAATCGCAATGCGATTAATACAGGTTATATTAATCGCATTGCGAATTCAACTTAGAGCTGGGTTCCTAATGGTTGTATTGCTAGAATATAACGAAGATTGAGAATATAGTGCTATATTCGTTATATTCGTCAATTCTAGCAATACAACCATTAGGAACTCAGATCTAAGTTGTAATCGCAATGCGATTAATACAGGTTATATTAATCGCATTGCGATTTCAACTTACCACACTCTGCGTCAACTACGTAATTTTCCATGGGAGTTTTGCCATGGATTCCCCTCCGGCATGCCACAGTCCAGGTGTTAGTCCCCTTGAAACAACTTTTCCATCACTATTGTGGCCAGAAAGAGTCCCTGTGGGTTTTAAAATTTGCCTGTCTATTGAAGTCTATGGCGGCTCGCCCGGTTCGCCCGTTCGCGAACATTTGCGTAAATTCGCGTTCGCCGTTCGCGAACTGAAAATTTTATGTTCGTGACATCTCTAATCAGGATTGTCTGCAGTAATTATATCTGCTTATACAGGCCAGGCATAGAGGTCTCACTAGGGATAAATCGCTATTACAACAATCTGAGTCAGAATACATACCAACATAACCCTCCCAAGAGTTATTTACATAGTTAACACCTTTAAGGAAGTTTCCGGTCTAGATATTAACTGGTTAAAACTACTCTTATGCCACTAGACAACTTTGAGTATTTAAGTAAGGGGCCTTTAAAATGCTAAAAGTCGTAGACTCAGTAGAATATCTTGGTGTGAGGATATCGCCTAAGGTTGAGGATTATGTACAGCTTAACTTAATACCACTAAAAAGCAGGCTGAGATCAAAAATGACCACATGGTTGCGACTACCAATGACTTAGGCCGAATGCACACGGCCATGTTCCGCGGCCGAGAGTGGTCCGTGGTATGCCGGGCTGGATTCCTGTTCAGAGCAGGAGCGCACGGCATCATTAGTTGCTATGACGCCGTGCACTTCATGCCGCCGCTGCTGTTCAGTAATACACTCGTATAGATCATACAAGTGTATTACTGTAGTGCAGCGGCTGCATGAAGCGCACGGCGTCATAGCAACCAATGACGCCGTGCGCTCCTGCTCTGAACAGGAATCCAGCCCGGCATACCACGGACCACTCTCGGCCGCGGAACACGGCCGTGTGCATTCGGCCTAAATCTCTTTAATCAAAATGGTGATTCTCCCCCAACTCCTTTATATTCTCAGGAACTCCCCAATCTGGATCAAGGATAAGTTTTTCAAACTCCTTGAGAGAATGATGATTTTTATTAGCCATACATTAAAAAACACAGAACTGGTAAGAAAAACTCCTTACAATTTCATACAATTCTGAAACAGGTTCCAATTCATCCAGAACCACACAAATACAAAACACATATTTTCCAACATTTTTTTTCCTCGAAATACCCTGAAAAAACCCTCCCACATTAAATAAAAAATAAAAATAAAATTCTCTCCACTCTCCATTCCCTCACTCCCTATCGCCTTGTAAGCCCGATCCAATCCCCTTCAAGTTCACCAACCATCTCTTCCAAGTTTCAGTAAACAGCTTGTTTTTTTTCTCGGTGACTTCAGTTAATTTCTCACAGAACAGATCCGACTTCACAGAATTCTCCCAAAACTTTAAAGAGGGGGGACTTTTTTGCATCCAAAATTTAACAATGCATCTTACCGCTAGGAACAGGAGTTTAGAGGCTATTACCCGGTGTGAGACAGACCTGAAATCACACATGTCTCCAAGAACACATATTTCAAACACTTTCGGTATGGTTAACTTGTGTAACTCCAAAATCTTGCTTATCACTTCTCTCCAAAATCTCGAAATGTAACTACAGGTCCAAAGGAGATGCACATCATCAGATCCCTCCTCCCCACACTTCAGGCAACTAAAGGATTTATTTTTGTAGAACTTCTCTAGTTTTGCAGGAGTGTAATATAATCTATGTACTACAAGAAATTGTATTAATTGGTGTGCTCGATTTTTCGATACTTGAAGTGGACTAGCTATAATTTCCGACCAGTTATACTGTCTACCGGGAGAAATGATACCCTCACACTTTTTAATATCCTCACGCACATTTAACTTTGCATAAGTACAATTTGATAGCAGTTTATAGAATATTGAGATCCTTTTTTTCCCTTCGCACATACCCATGATACTAGTTAATTGAGGAGGTATGCCTGAAGGTCCTCCTTACCCTTCAGGCACGTTTTCAGAGCGTGTTGTAATTGATAATAAAAAAAAACAAAAGAGTCGGGAATATCATACACCCTTCTAAGCTCCTGAAAAGAAATCATCGTGTTATTGTTCCAAATTTGACCCAGTTTATAAATCCCTCTCTTACTCCATACTGAGATGTCTAACCCGGCCAGGTCTTTTATCATGGAGTTATTCCATATTAACGTATCCTTATGTAGGTCTGGAACTCCCCACATCCTTTTCAAAGAAGTCCAAGTTTTATACATCAGTAACATAGTTGGAGATTTATCTATTCATTTTTGAAGATGAAGTCCTGCATCTAGAAGCTGACATATACCCACCTCTCTCAACCTCGGGGGATAGGTAAGCAAGATAGAACAGAATAGTTCGGAATTCCCCCAATCTAAGCAGTTCTTCAGTTGGCCTGCCAAGCTATATAACTTGAGATCAGGAATAGACAAACCTCCTTGCTTCTGAGGATATCTCAGCTTTTGAAGTCGCATTCTCGGTTTACGGCCTCCCCAGATCAGGTCAGACAGCAAACCCTCAAGTATCTTGAAAGTTTTATCTGGGATTGCCACCGGAGCATTCCATAAGATGTAATTTATAAGAGGTAATAAACACATTCTAATCAAAGCTATCCGTCCTGACATGGAGAGTGGCAATTTTTTCTATATCCTAACTTTCTCTTTAATGTTCTTTATCATAGAAGTTACATTCTGATTGATCAATTCTCCTGGTAGTGCGGACACCACTATCCCCAAGAATTTCACTCCTCCTTGTTGAATTTTTAGCGGGGCAGGAACAAAATTGCCTAAAGGATCTATAGGGATACATGCAGACTTGTCCCAGTTTATTTTCAAGCCGGCTACGAGTCTATAGTTTTCAAAGACCTCCAGAATTCTTGCTAAAGATCCGTGGGAACCCACAAACAACATCAAGTCATCCGCATATAGCGCGATCTTTTCTTCATGCGAACCAAACTTAAAACCAACTATGTCTTTGTCCTGTCTTATTAGAGATGCCAAGGGTTCCAAAGCGATTGCAAATAACAGAGGGGACAAAGGGCACCCTTGACGTACCCCCATCTGAATCCAAAATGGCTTGGAAACCAGACCATTAAGGCCTACTCTAGCTCTTATATCAGAATATAGCAACTTAATCCACTTAATAAAGTGTGGTCCAAACCCCAACTTTTCCAGGGTCTCAAAAAGAAAAGGCCATTCTACAGTATCAAAGGCCTTGGAGGCTTCAATCGATAAAAGAAATCTCTGACCCACATCTCCTAATATTAATTGAAGTAGATTTACCCGGAATGAATCCGGTTTGATCTTCATGAATAATTGTAGTAATGACCGACTTTAATCTGTCGGACAATATTTTAGATAGTATCTTACAATCTGAATTTATTAGAGAAATCGGGCGATATGAGTCCAATAGACTAGGGTCCTTTCCCTCCTTTAGAATTAAAATAATAAGTGCCTCCCTCAGTGATTCAGGAAGAAGACCCCTTTCTCTTGAATAATTCCACATTTCCCACAATCTCAGGGGGAAGACCTTCTTGAGCATAACATAAATCTCATAAGGGAGTCCATCTAGACCCGCAGATTTATTTAATGCTAATGACTTAAAGACCAAGTCTATTTCCTGGACCGATATCGGCGCCTCCAAAGCCTCCTGCTGCTCCCTCTCCAAAAGACTCATGGTTATATGATTTAAGAAACTTTTAACATCTTTTAACTCTCCCGAAAATTCAGTTTTATACATACCTTCGAAAAGTCTTTAGCAAGTAAAGCCTTGTCTATATAATTGCTAAATACCTGACCCTGCTGATTTTTTAAACCGAAAATATAATTTTGAGGTTTTTGGGCCTTAATCAGGGCGGCTAACCTTTTACCAGGGAGATGGTCTTGTACATAGTTGGAGCTTACATAATTTTATTTTTGTCTCTCTGCTTGTAGGAGATACACATCTTCTAATTTATTTTGATGTTGCAACCAACTCTCATATAGATCTAATTTGGGGTCTCTGATAAAATCTTGTTCTTTGGTGGAGACTATTTCCTCCAGTTCTCTAATATATTTTTCACGGCTCTTTTTTTGCCTAACTATGTGCTTTAAGAGTAGCCCTCTAAGGAATGCCTTACCCGTATCCCAAACAATGTCCACGGGGCAGATCCCTTATTACTTACGAAAAACTACTCCATTTCCTCCTGATTTTTCTCCTGTGCTTCTTTGACATTAAAAAACTTTAAATGTATTTTCCACCTATTTGTGTTTCCTAGATCCCCCTCCCCCAAATCTACTAATAAAGGACAGTGATCAGATACACCTCTCTGGGAGTATTTAACATTTTTAATATAATGAAGTACCCCTTCATTGACTAGTGCTAAATCAATACGTGAAAATACCCTATGTGTTTTTGAAAAGCATGAAAAACTCATTTTCAGCGGATAAAAACATCTCCAAATATCAAACCATCCAAATTCTAAAATATACTTACTAATTTTTGACACTGTGAGACCCTTTTTAAGTTCCCCTACTCTACATCTATCAAGGGTTTCATCCAAAACCGTGTTAAAATCACGAACAATCAAAAGTGCCCTATTACTTCGACTCATCGCGAGTTCGTGAATTTTTAACAATACAATGGGAGAAAAAGTAGGAGGGATATATACCACCGCAAGAAGCCACAGTTTATTGTTCCAGAGAAAATCTAAAACAACAAAACAGCCTTCAGAATCAATTATCGCCTCGTTTATCTGTATATTTATAGCTCTGTGAATCAGAACACTGACACCTCTGGAATATGAGGAGAAAGTCGAGTGAAACGCATATTGGACCCATGGTTTTTCAATGGAAGTGCAATTTTCGTTTAATAAATGTGTCTCTTGGAGACAAATGATAGCAGGGAGTGATCTATTTAATAAGTTAAAAACCGTTAGCCTCTTAGTTCCCGTTCCTAGACCTCTAATGTTCCATGAGCGTATACGCATCCCAATTCAGGACTTATTACTGTATGTAAAAAACCATAATAGACCACATTACTGTCTCCCTGACCCATATGAGAGGGGGAGAAAGGGAAAAGGGAAAGGCAAGGGCAGAGAGAAGGCGGAGAGATGTACAGAAAGGAAAAAAAAAAAAAAAACTTGCACCAGAAGAAATACACACTTCTAGTACTCTAACCACGCATTGTACTCCCCCCCCCCCCCCCCCATTTCAAAATGTAAGTAAAACTTATTCTTGGCTATCCAATCCCTAGCTTCTTCCGGGGAATCACAGAACCAGACCCTGTCTTTCCATACAATACGTAATTTAACAGGAAACATTATAGAGTATTTTATTTCCTTCTGACGGAGGATCTTTTTAATCTCCATGAAGTGACTACGTTCCTTCATCATCTCTCTAGCGTAATCCGGAAAGATCATGACCACTGAACCATTGAAGTCCAGATTTCAGTTTTTCCTGATTCTGCGCATAATTTCATCTTTATCTTTGGACATCAACACATTTATCAACAGAACTCTAGGTCTCTCCCCAGGGGGAGGTGGTCTAGAAGGTACTCTGTGAGACCGCTGAACAAAGTCGTTACAACCAGAAATATCTTGACCTAGTTTATCTCTCAGCCAATTTTGAACAAAAGTAATTGAATCTTGGCCCTCCGCACCCTCAGGCAGACCTACACATCGTAAATTAAGCCTCCATGATCTATTCTCTATATCGACGAGTTTCTTCCTTATTTTCCATTATCAACTCCTTATTCTGCTTAACTACATTCTGCAAAGTATCCACAACTTGTGTAACCCTTTTCTCAACTTCCTCCATCTTCTCCTTATACTTCTGGAAATCAGCTCGGAGCAAACCCACTAACTCCTTCAGGCCACCCATTTGCATGGATAGATCTAAAATTGCGGAATAAATTTTTTTTTATCTCTGAAAAGATGTCGCTTAAACTAGGTGGTTGCTCCTGCTTTGTCTGATAGTTTTGATAGATGGCTTAACTCCCAACTCCACCTCACCCGAAATAGATAGATCAGCAGCCGTTTCACCCAAGGCTCCCAACCCAACCAGCTCCTCACTATGAAAATGAGAGACTTGATTTCTCCTTTTGCGTATTGTGATGCACATACTGTGATGAGTTTTTGGGGGAGCTGGTCTGCCTCGTTATGCCCATTATCAAAAGCTGTTTAGATCTCTCCCCCTTCATAGCCGAGGGAGAAACGGACATTGTATGAACATTTGCCGACTTCCCCTTCCTAGTGCCACCCTGTTTGGCCATCACAATATAAATTTACAAAGCAACACGCCTATATAAAAAAAAAAAAAGAAGACCAATACAGAATAACAAAACCAATCCCAATTTCTAGACAAATACTGGAATTTAGCAATAGTAACACATTCAGTATTTAAAGGATAACAAGAGGAATTATGACCCTTTCTCTCCAGAAAAAGGACCCTGAAAGCTACTCGAATCAAGCTCCTCTATTACACCACTATCACTAAAACAACAGAGGAGCCCGAGTCGGTTAACTCGAACCATAAAACCAATTGGAAAATTATCCAAAAGAGGTTGTAGTGGTTATCCCCATGGAGAAAGGCCTGAGTTTATACAGAGACTATTCCTCTGTTTATCCCACTGCCTTTGGGGCCATAGTCCCGTGATACTCTAATTTATGTCAAATATAAAGAGTTCATAAATCCTTCTTATACAGTGAAAACTGTTTAAATAAAAATAAATAAAAAAATGACTCCAAGGGATTAAAGAAATGACAGCTCTTCTGGGTAGTATAACAGTCAGTTCCTTTAGGGCGATAACTCCAGTACAGGGACTGATAGTCAGAGAATACACCCTTTTATGTCCCTAATAACAAAGGGAAATACCAAGGTTAACCAAAACTTCTATATCCTGTACGCGGGGGATATACTCCCAATATCTCGAATACAGAAGAGAGATCACCGACTCGGGTTTGAGCAAAGAGTCCAACCCTCCTAATTTTTTAGGGGTCTAGCTGGTCAATATCACCCCAGGCATAGTGGCAGAGTCACAAGAGTATATAAATAAATGGAGAAGCAGCGTCTCCTTGGCACCGCACACAGCACTAAATGGCTTACGGATCTCACCCAACCCGCTGGTACCAGCCGTCATCTGGGAATGAAAGGGAGCTTGGACTGAAGGCCTCTCGTGCAACCAGAGATTCCAGCTGTTGACCAAAAGGAACCTTGCAGCAGCCGCGACGACTCTCTATCCCGGAGTTGAGAGCCCCGTCAGATCCAGCCGACCGCAGCACTCCCGCACAGCCTCGTAGGTCACAGATCACATGACCACCACCAGAACTCATACACACCACTGGGGGATCAGCAAGGGGGCCAAACACCTCCGCAATCACAGCTGACTCCACCACGGCGTTCCACGTGCGATTGGACATATCAGCATGCCGACAAAACCCCACGCTCCTCTGTCCACTCAGGTAGGCTGATGCCAGTGCTGGGACTCCACCGCAGATCAGAGGTTACTGCTCCCCAGGGCCGACCGTAAAGCGGGCGTGAACTTGGAGTCAGGGAGAGCAGGGACACAACAGCCCAGCCCTAGGCATAGGCATTCGGCGTGCAAACAGACATCGCTGGTCACGTCCCCCCGTAGAAAGGAGACAGCCAGAGAAGCCAGAGGGGAGGGAGGGAAGCGGCGCACACACCTGCGTCCGCCTACATGCTCCGCCTCCCCAAAATTGGAATATTTTTATAAGCCGTTGGATCAGGGAGGACTGAATCTTCCCTACTTCAAGGGTTATTTTATAGTGGGGCAGTTATGGTTATATTGTCATTGGGAGAAAAGCGCTTTGTGTAAGAACTTGTTGGACCGATCTCCCTTTGATAATATATTAACATTATTGGAATTGGGTCGCTTATTTAATATTGAATAGTGATGGACAAACATTGGCTGGGATGTTTCGTGTTCGTGATCAAATGTTCCGTGCGATCGCGGCGGTCCCCAATCACTTTAATGGCAGACGAACCTGAAAAACCTTCAGGTCAAATTTGCAGCCACCAAATATTTACTAGAAGTGCACAAATAGTCCCACAACATGGACAGTGACATACCAGAGGGGGATCAATAGCAAAAATTTCCACAAAAAATATGTATTTTAATCAGGGGCCATTTTTATGCTTCTTAAAGGGAAACTCTTAAAAATGTGCCCTTCTGGAACCTAATTTTTTTTATTTTTGGCAATGGGAGTACGGGCCCCAAAAATTAGGCATTCACTGGACAGAAAAGAACAAGTGATTATGTGGCTGGTGGTATATTAGGTGGTTAGTGGATAACAATTTTACTGTAGGCCAGTGGAGTACAGGCCCCAAAAATTATGCATTCACCTGACAGAAAAGAACAAGTGATTATGTGGCTGGAGGTATATTAGGCGGTCAGTGGATAGCAATTTTACTGAAGGCCAGTGGAGTGCAGGCCCCAAAAATTATGCATTCACCTGACAGAAAAGAACAAGTGATTATGTGGCTGGAGGTATATTAGGCGGTCAGTGGATAAAAATTTTACTGCAGGCCAGTGGAGTATAGGCCCCAAACATTAGACATTCACCTGACAGAAAAGAACAAGTGATTATGTGGCTGGAGGTACAGTACAGACCAAAAGTTTGGACACACCTTCTCATTCAAAGAGTTTTCTTTATTTTCATGACTATGAAAATTGTAGATTCACACTGAAGGCATCAAAACTATGAATTAACACATGTGGAATTATATACATAACAAACAAGTGTGAACAACTGAAAATATGTGACCTTTCGCTTTGATTACTACTTTGCACACTCTTGGTATTCTCTTGATGAGCTTCAAGAGGTAGTCCTCTGAAATGGTTTTCACTTCACAGGTGTGCCCTGTCAGGTTTAATAAGTGAGATTTCTTGCCTTATAAATGGGGTTGAGACCATCAGTGGCGTTGAGGAGAAGTCAGGTGAATACACAGCTGATAGTCCTACTGAATAGACTGTTAGAATTGGTATTATGGCAAGAAAAAAGCAGCTAAGTAAAGAAAAACGAGTGGCCATCATTACTTTAAGAAATGAAGGTCAGTCAGTCAGCCGAAAAATTGGGAAAACTTTGAAAGTAAGGGCTATTTGACCATGAAGGAGAGTGATGGGGTGCTGCGCCAGATGACCTGGCCTCCACAGTCACCGGACCTGAACCCAATCGAGATAGTTTGGGGTGAGCTGGACCGCAGAGTGAAGGCAAAAGGGCCAATAAGTGCTAAGCATCTCTGGGAACTCCTTCAAGACTGTTGGAAGACCATTTCAGGGGACTACCTCTTGAAGCTCATCAAGAGAATGCCAAGAGTGTGCAAAGCAGTAATCAAAGCAAAAGGTGGCTACTTTGAAGAACCTAGAATATGACATATTTTCAGTTGTTTCACACTTGTTTGTTATGTATATAATTCCACATGTGTTAATTCATAGTTTTGATGCCTTCAAAGTCATGAAAATAAAGAAAACTCTTTGAACTCTACTTTGAATGAGAAGGTGTGTCCAAACTTTTGGTCTGTACTGTATATTCACCATTATTCTAGTGCAATGTAAAAACTTGTAATTTTTACACATTACTACTGTAAACATAATTTGGAATCCTGGTTATGTATGAAAATATCTTGAAAAATCGAATAAAAATCATTTGAAAAGAATATTCGCGATCAACACTAAGGGGTAGGCAACTTTCCTATTGGTTGCTAGGGATGTTGCTAAGAGCTGATATTCACGATAAATTCACGATCAACACTATTTGCGAATACGAATATATAGCACTATATTCTAAATGTTAGCGAATTCTCGAAGTGGAGATATTCGTGATTAAAATTTGCGATTCAAATATTTGTGCTCAACACTAATCAGCGACAGCAAGAAACAAACCAGTGGCTGCTGTAACACGTGATAGCCTTAGAGAGGACAGGAGTATCTCAGGAAGTCCACGATGCCCGGAAAGCGGCCCGCACGGCGAACCCCAAGATGGCACCGACGGATGAAATAGAAACCTACCTGGCGGTTTTCAAAAAGGTGGCCATGAGGGAGAGTCTACACACCGAGACCAGTGGGCTGAGGTCATCACTCTGTTACTAGCATCAGGACCCCAACAGGTTTACCGTACTTTGATTCACCGGACGAGCAAGCGGCAGACTACTATAAGTCAAGGGTGAGATCCTGGCGAAACTGGGGGTGAATGTGTTGGTCCGGGCCCAGCGGGTGCATCAGTGGGAGTTTAACCCGGCTGAGCCAGCGAGACCCCAGTATTATAATTTGCTGCATCTCTTGCAAAAAGGGCTACCGCCTTACATACTGAGTACAACTGCTATGCTGGACTGTATTGTAGCTGACAAATTCTGGAGGGCATTGCCACCACCCCTCCAGCGCTGGGTTGGCCAGACGTCTCCTACTAGTGCCCTGGAGATGGTGGACCTGGTCGAATGCTAGGGGGCTACTGAGGAACTCCAGGAGGGGAACTCTGGGGAAGGGTGTAACAAAATCCAGAAAATTCCCACCCAAGACCCGGTGGCCTGAGCTGAGAAAGACCGCATGGGATGTGCCCTTTGGGGATCGGAACCTGATAATCTGCTGTCGGTGTCATGAGCACAGCCATGTACGGGCCGACTGTGCCTACCTGGTCGAGCCCACTGATGTAAACTTTGGGTATCGATAGTCATGGTATGCCAGAAGGGTCGGTGCGTCAGACACTCTAAAAACTCTCAATAACTAATCTTTGTGTCAGGTGGAGGTGGGAGTCACTCCCGTGGTGGCTCTGCTGGACTCATTGAGTCGGGTGACCCTTGTGAGGGCTTCCCTGGTGCAACCCACTGAGTTTACAGGCCAGAAAGTCGGCGTGCTCAGCGTACATGGAGATTTAAAAGAGTACCCCACTGCTCTGGTGTCCCTAAGCCCGTGTGCTGGCAGACGGATCCATGAGGTGGCCATAACCACAAGCATGCACTATGACTTGATATTAGGAAGAGACTTTCCGTTGTTCCCAGCCCTGTGGCCAGCCGTTGTACATACTGATCCCCAAGAGATAGGGAAAGCTCCAGTAGCGAGGCCTGGCCCAGTTGAGGTGTTAGAACACAGGAAACCTAAGGCGGAGGTGCCCTCGGTAGGTCCGGTGGATGAGCGGGAGACAATCCCATGGAATACGATAGGTAGGGAGCATAGGTAGATAGCTTAGCAAGCCCAGAGTCGGACCTATAATCGAGCATCTGGGGTCCGTAACTTTAGCCGGGGAGATCCGGTTTTAGTTTGTGGGCCGCCTGTGGACAGTAAGTTCTGCGCTAGGTGGAAGTGGCCCTACGAGGTACTCAAAAAAATTGGAGATGTAAACTACAAGGTACACCAGCCAGGGCGGCGAAAGCCGGAGCAGGTTTACCATGTGAATTTACTCAAACCTTGGAAAGATAGGGAAACCTGTACTGAAGACCGGGTTTTCTAGGGGAGGAGACTCCAGGCCCTCTGTCTGATGCAAGGGAAGCAGTTACCACAGTAAAAATTTCTGACAGCCTCTCCTCTAAACAGGCTCAAGAGGCCAGGAAGTTCATTAGTCGGAACATGGGTGTGTTCTCGGACCTCCTTGGACACACTTCCACAATTTGGCATGACATTGTCATTGAGCCTCAGGCGAAAGTCCGGCTAAAACCATACCGGGTACCCGAGGCTCCGTGACAAGCCACAGTAGAACACAGGACAGGTCGGTTGCATGGAAATGTGGATGCCCTGTCCCAGGTGGACTGTTTGGCATGTGTTCAGCCCCTCAGGGTTGAACAAAAGGGGGGGTATGTTGCACAGTGAAGAGTATTGTCTGGGAAAACAGGTATTTTCCTCCCAGTGTATGCTGCTGGACTGATTGGCGGCCAGGTGGAGAAAAACACCCGACTGGATCTCAGGTGCCGTTCTGGGATTTTGGCAACACCTAACTGCCTTTAACCTCTTCTGGACACATGACGTACCGGTACGGCATGTTGTCCCGGTACTTAAGGACACTCGATCTCACAGGCAGGAAGCTGTATGAGTAATACATACTGTATTACTCATACAGCCAATGCATTCCAATACAGAAGTATTGGAATGCATTGTAAAGGGATTAGACTCCCAAAAGTTGAAGTCCCAAAGTGGGACAAAAAGTAAAGTGAAAAGAAAAGTTAAAAAAATTAAGTTATCCCCCAAAAAATTAAAAGTTTCAAGTAAAAATAAACAAAAACTTCATTTTCCCCAAATAAAGTTAAAAAACAATTGGTAAAAAATAGGGGGGGGGGGGGAGTATACATATTAGGTATTGCTGCGTCCGTATAGACCGGCTCTATAAAAAATATCACATGACCTAACCCCTCAGATGAACACTGTAAAAAATAAAAAATAAAAACTGTGCTAAATAAACAATTCTTTTGTCACCTTACCTCACAAAAAGTACAACAGCAATCGATTAAAAAGGCGATTGCCCACCAAAATAGTACCAATCTAACCGTCACCTCGTCCCACAAAAAATGAGCCCCTACCTGAGACAATCGCCCAAAAAATAAAAAAAACTATGGATCAGAATATGGAGACACTAAAACATCATTTTTTGGGTTTTCAAAAAAGCTGTTATTGTGTAAAACTTACATAAATAAAAAAAAAAGTATACATATTATATATTGCCGCGTCCGTATCGACCGGCTCTATAAAAATATCACATGACTTAACCCCTCAGATGAACACCGTAAAAAATAAAAAATAAAAACTGTGCTAAATAAACCATTTTTTGTCACCTTACATCACAAAAAGAGTAATAGCAAGCGATCAAAAAGTCATATGCACCCCAAAATAGTGCCAATCAAACCGTCATCTCATCCCACAAAAAATGAGACCCTACCTAAAATAATCGCCCAAAAACTGAAAAAACCCATGGCTCTCAGAATATGGAGACACTAAAACCTGTTTTTTTTTGTTTCAAAAATGATATTATTGTGTAAAACGTACATAAATAAAAAAAAAAGTATACATATTAGGTATCGCCACATCCGTATCGACCGGCGCTATAAAAATATCACATGACCTAACCCCTCAGATGAACACCGTAAAAAATATATTTTTTAAACGGTGTAAAAAAAGCCATTTTTTGTCACCTTACATTACAAAAAGTGTAATAGCAAGCGATCAAAAAGTCAAACGCACCCCAAAATAGTGCCAATCAAACCGTCATCTCATCCCGCAAAAATCATACCCTACCCAAGATAATCGCCCAAAAACTGAACAAAATTATGGCAGCCATTTTTTGTCACCTTATATCACAAAAAGTGTAATAGCAAGCGATCAAAAAGACACATGCACCCCAAAATAGTGCCAATCAAACCGTCATCTCATCCCGCAAAAATCACACCTAAAGGGTTAACGACGTTTGTAAAATCAGTTTTGAATACCTTGAGGGGTGTAATTTCTTAGATGGGGTAATTTTTATGGAGTTTCTACTCTAGGGGTGCAGCAGGGGGGCTACAAATGGGACATGGTGTCAAAAAAACCAGTCCAGCAAAATCTGCCTTCCAAAAACCGTATGGCATTCCTTTCCTTCTGCGCCCTACCGTGTGCCCGTTCCGCAGTTTAAGACCACATATGAGGTGTTTCTATAAACTACAGAATCCAGGCTATAAATATTGAGTTTTGTTTGGCTGTTAACCCTTGCTTTGTTACTGGAAAAAATTGATTAAAATGGAAAATTTGCCCAAAAATTTAAATTCAGAAATTTAATCTCCATTTGCCAATAACTCTTGTGGAACACTTAAAGGGTTAACGATGTTTGCAAAATCAGTTTTGAATACCTTGAGGGGTGTAGTTTCTTAGATGGGGTCACTTTTATGGAGTTTCTACTCTAGGGGTGCATCAGGGGGGCTTCAAATGGGACATGGTGTCAAAAAAACCAGTCCAGATAAATCTGCCTTCCAAAAACCGTATGGCATTCCTTTCGTCCTGTGCCCTACCTTGTGCCCATACAGCAGTTTATGACCACATATGAGGTGATTCTGTAAACTACAGAATCCGGACAATAAATATTGAGTTTTGTTTGGCTGTTAACCCTTGCTTTGTAACTGGAAAAAAAATATAAAAATTGAACATCTGCCAAAAAAGTGACATTTTGAAATGATATCTCTATTTTCCATTAATTCTTGTGGAACACCTAAAGGATTAACAAAGTTTGTAAAATCAGTTTTGAATACCTTGAGGGGTGTAGTTTCTATGGGGTCATTTTTGGGTGGTTTCTATTATGTAAGCCTCACAAAGTGACTTCAGACCTGAACTGGTCCCAAAAAATTGGGTTTTTGAAAGTTTCTGAAAAATTTCAAGATTTGCTTCTAAACTTCTAAGCCTTGTAACATCCCCAAAAAATAAAATATAATTTCCAAAATAATCCAAACATAAAGTATACATATGGGGAATGTAAAGTAATAACTATTTTTGGAGGTATTACTATGTATTATAAAAGTAGAGAAATTGAAACTTGGAAATTTGCAATTTTTTTATTTTTTTTGGTAAATTTGGTATTTTTTTATAAATAAAAATTTTTTTACTTCATTTTACCAGTGTCATGAAGTACAATATGTGATGAAACAATTATCTCAGAATGGCCTGAATAAGTCAAAGGGTTTTAAAGTTATCACCACTTAAAGTGACACTGGTCAGATTTGCAAAAAATGGCCTGGTCCTTAAGGTGAAATAAGGCTGTGTCCTTAAGGAGTTAAAAGTCAGCTGGGATCAGCAGAGGGGATCTCTGTGTTGGGATCTGAGGCTTGTGCTGAGTTGGAGGGCTGAGACCCAGGTGTAGGGAAACAGGCCTCCTAAAGCCTGATTATGGACTTGACGAGGCAGAACTGTCAGCAGGGTGTGAACTAACACCCAGGAGATAAGGTGACCTTCTTGCTTTATGAACTTGTCGTGTGTGTGAACACCAAGACTGCAAAGTGACTTGCGTTTTGTGCTATACCCTATGTGTGAATAAACACTGAAGTTTTGCTTTACAAACTGGTTTTGTCTCTGTACTGCGTCCGCTTATCCTGTTTACCAGACGAATCCCCACATATATATATAGTGTTCAATATCCTTAGAATGCCAGTTTGGTATATGACTGGTTCTCAAATGAAACCTGAAAAGTCACATTATTAAAATGGTCATTAAGTTTCTGGATTTGTATGATGATTGACATGAAAGCTTATTTATAGCTGGATTACTACATTTGTGGGGGAACAGAAGTTCATTGTGCACTCATGTTAGACTCCATATATCCCTATCCATATGTATTAAAATGCCAAGTGGCTCTCAACTCACATAAAAAAAACATATGGTTCTTGGCTAGTCAAAGTCATAGACTTCAGTTTCCCAACACAATAATTGGATTGTAGAATTAAATCAATGTAAAATATCTTTTGATTTTTGCACAACTTGAACTATGACCTGAAATAAGCAAAATATGCAACATGATTTCTAGCAATATGAACTTGTGGGTTTGCGCATTCACAGATCAGCTTATTAGAATAAATTACATTTAATATGTATCAGTGGATTAGAGTACAACCGTGTAACTTCTTCTGACATATCAATTAGTGAAAAGATGGTTATCACTGACCAACAACAGAGATTTTATTCTGAGTATACCTATAACATTATTTCAGGTACAGGTGACTAGACAAGCATAACAAATAGTACAGTATATGTGTAAGCAATTCAAAATGCTATCTGATAGAAATAGTAGCAATTTAGGGGTGAGCGAATCGCGCTTCGGATCCAAGATCTGTAGTCGATTTGTTTAAAAGCTGTACGGAGACCTGTCTATGTACAGTATTAAAATGTATGCTCTGCGTGGAGGCATAATTTGTTAAGTCCGAAGTCTCACAAGACTTTGGTGAAGAACTTCGGGCTTCGATTGTATAACTTTAAAAACATTTTAAAACGGCAATCCAAAGTTGACTTCAATACAGAGTGGTCTCATGAGACTTTAGACTAAATTAATTTTGCCTCCGCGCTGTGCATACATTTTAATACTGTACAGAGACAGGTCTCTGTACAGCATTAAAACAAAGTTGGGGAACAAATCAACTTTGGATCTTGGATCCGAAGCGCAATTTGCTCACCCCTAGTAGCAATAATATATTTTTAAAACAGAAATGTTTTATGTATTTTTTTGGAAACTGTTTCATGTGATATAAAATATAAGATTTGGGGGGTACAATCTCTCCATGGGAGAGAGCACCTTAGTTGGAGTTAGGAGACTAATAGGCCATACATGATCCATTGGAATTCTGGGAAGAAAGGAATGCAAATAAGCTCTTAACAAGCTCCCTCTCTAATGCCACCAAATATAAGGCAGCTATCCTATAAGTCAATGTTCGATCGTTTAAATAGGCCTTGAGACATGATTCGGATGTTAAATAAGCCAGCACCTCATCTGCAGACAGCTGTTTCGGGAGATTGCCCTTTATCAGTGCAGAGCAGAAAGTACTGGCTTAACTGGATGAGAGTCATAAGTCAGGATTTGGGGGGTACTATCTCCTTGGGGAGAGAGAGCCTTAATCGACGTGAGGAGACCTATAGGATAGGTGCCTTCCATCTGGTGGCATGAGCTTGTTAAGGGCTCAATTGCTTCCCTTTCTTCCCAGAATTTCAGAGGAGCATATGGCCTATAAGTCTCCTCACACCGATTAAGGCACTCTCTCCCCAAGGAGAGATGGCACCACAAAATCCTGAATTCCCTGGCCTCTAACCCAGTTAAGCCAGTACTCTCTGCTATGCACTGATGAGGGACAATAACCACAAAACAACTGTCTGCAGATGAGGTGCTGGCTTATTTAATATCCGAGTCATGTCTCAAGTAGAGTTGAGCGGACACCTAGATGTTTGGGTTCGACGAGTTTGGCCAAACTTGAATAAAAAGTTCAGGTTCGGGACCCGAACTTGACCCCGAACCCGAACCACATTGAAGTCAATGGGGACCCGAACTTTTGGGCACTAAAATGGCTCTAAAATAGTCCTGGAAAGGGCTAGAGGGCTGCAAAAGGCATCAAAATGTGCTTAAGAGCATGGCAACTGTTCTGCAAACAAACGTGGATAGGGAAATGACTTAAAATAACATAAAATACAGAAAATTTTTAAATAACAATCTGGATCTAGGAGTAGGAGGTTGAGGAGGAAGTGAATGGGTGGATGTGGCGGTGTAGGTTGACGTGGCGGTGTAGGTGGAAGCGGCGGTGAAGGAGGAATAGGTAGCCAATACTGATTTGTGTTATTTTTTATTTTTAAATATTGGGACATATAACAAAAAAAAATCAAAGTGTAGTGCACTTGAGTACAAGAATGGATGGTTGAGGCTGGTATAAATGTCTATTCTGCACAAGGTACAGACAAGTCCTGTGGGATCCATGCCTGGTTCATTTTAATAAACGTAAGCTTGTCCACATTGGCTGCGGCCTGTGATGATGCTCTCTGCCGTGCTAAACACACGTTCACACTATACACTGGCTGCAGGGCAGGTCAGCACCTTCAAGGCTGACAAAGCTTTTCCGCATTTTGGCAATGCTAACCCTGCCTTCTCAGGTGCTGGCGGTGCCCCAGCTGCGTTGGCGACCTCTTCCTCCTCCTCTGCCTTCGCCTTGTGCTTCCACTGTGCCCCCGCTGTCAGGTGGGAATGCCATCATCAGCGTGCGCTTGTAGTCGCACATCTTCCGATCAGTAACAACTGTTTTCACTAAATTTAGTTCCCTGTCAGCAATGCAGAGCAGGGGTTCATTCACGGCAAAAGGGGGATCATGTCACCCAGCAATAGAACAGAGGATTTTGAGAGAACGAGGCCCATGTCACCCAGGCACAGCAGGGGTTCATTCACGGCAAAAGGGGGTTCATGTCACCCAGCAATAGAACAGAGGATTTTGAAAGATTTAGGCCCATGTCACCCAGGCACAGCAGGGGTTCATTCACGGCAAAAGGGGGTTCATGTCACCCAGCAATAGAACAGAGGATTTTGAGAGATTTAGGCCCCTGTCACCCAGCCACAGTAGGGGTTCATTCACGGCAAAAGGTGGTTCATGTCACCCAGCAATAGAACAGAGGATTTTAAGAGATTTAGGCCCCTATCACCCAGGCACAGCAGGGGTTCATTCACGGCAAAAGGGGGTTCATGTCACCCAGCAATAGAACAGAGGATTTTGAAAGATTTAGGCCCATGTCACCCAGGCACAGCAGGGGTTCATTCACGGCAAAAGGGGGTTCATGTCACCCAGCAATAGAACAGAGGATTTTGAGAGATTTAGGCCCATGTCACCCAGCCACAGTAGGGGTTCATTCACGGCAAAAGGTGGTTCATGTCACCCAGCAATAGAACAGAAGATTTTGAGATATTTAGGCCCCTGTCACCCAGGCACAGCAGGGGTTCATTCACGATAAAAGTGTTTTTTTGTCACCCAGCAATGGAACAGAGGATTTTGAGAGAACGAGGCCCATGTCACCCAGGCACAGCAGGGGTTCATTCACGGCAAAAGGTGGTTCATGTCACCCAGCAATAGAACAGAGGATTTTGAGAGATTTATGCCCCTGTCACCCAGGCACAGCAGGGGTTCATTCACGACAAAAGGGGCTTCATGTCACCCAGCAATAGAACAGAGGATTTTGAGAGATTTAGGCCCCTGTCACACAAGCACAGCAGGGGTTCATTCACAGCAAAAGGGGGTTCATGTCACCCAGCAATAGAACAGAGGATTTTGATAGATTTAGGACCCTGTCACCCAGACACAGCAGGGGTTCATTCACAGCAAAAGGGGGTTCATGTCACCCAGCAATAGAACAGTGGATTTTGAGAGATTTAGGCCCATGTCACCCAGGCACAGCAGGGGTTCATTCACGGCAAAAGGTGGTTCATGTCACCCAGCAATAGAACAGAGGATTTTGAGAGATTTAGGCCCCTGTCACCCAGGCACAGCAGGGGTTCATTCACGGTAAAAGTGTTTTTTTGTCACCCAGCAATAGAACAGAGGATTTTGAGAGATTTAGGCCCCTGTCACGCAGGCACAGCAGGGGTTCATTCACGGCAAAAGAGGGTTCATGTCACCCAGCAATAGAACAGAGGATTTTGAGAGATTTAGGCCCTTGTCACCCAGGCACAGAAAGGGTTAATTCACGGCAAAAGGGGGTTCATGTCACCCAGCAATTGAACAGAGGATTTTAAGAGATTTAGGCCCCTGTCACCCAGGCACAGCAGGGGTTTGTATACGCCAAAAATGGTAAAATGTTTTTGCATTAACATGGCTCTAAAATAGTCCTTCAAAAGGCTAGAGGGATGTAAAAGGCAGTAAAATGTGGATAGGGAAATAACTTAAAATAAAAAAACTCAAAATTACAAATCATTAACCTGTAACTCAGAGAAGTGGATATGGAGTCAGAGGTTGAGGAGGCGGTGAATGTGGTGTTTTAGGTGGAGGCAGCAATGGAGGAGGAGGAGGTAGCCAACAATGTTTTTTTTTTTTTTTTTATTGGGGTAGGTAGCCCCCAAAATATTGGGACAAATAAAGATAAAGAAAACAAAGAATCATTGCACTTGACTTGAGTACAAGAATGTATGTTTGATGGTGGTATAAATGTCTATTCTGCACAAGGTACAGACAAGTCTTGTGGGATCCAAGCCTGGTTCATTTTAATGAACGTAATCTTGTCCACGTTGGCTGTGGACAGGCGGCTGCGCTTATCTGTGATGACGCCCCCTACCGTTCTTAAACACACGTTCAGATAATACACTGGCTGCAGGGCAGGCCAGCACCTCCAAGGAGTAAAGGGCAAGCTCAGTCCATGTGCTCAATTTGGAGACCCAGAAGTTGAAGTGGACAGACCCGTCATTCAGTACGTGTAGGCGTGTGCACACATACTGCTCCACCATGTTGGTGAAATGCTGATTCCTGCTAAGACGTTCCATATCAGCTGGTGGTGCTGGTTGTTGTGGCGTGCTGACAAAGCTTTTCCACATTTCGGCCATGCTAACCCTGCCTTCTGAGGTGCTGGCGGTGCCCCAGCTGTGTTGGCGACCTCTTCCTCATCCTCTGCCTTCGCCTTGTGCTTCCACTGTGCCCCTGCTGTCAGGTGGAAATGCCACCAGCAGCGCGTCTACCAGCGTGCGCTTGTACTCGCGCATCTTACGATCACGCTTCAGTGACGGAATTAAGGATGGTACGTTGTCCTTGTAACGGGGATCCAGCAGAGTGGCCACCCAGTAATCAGCACAAGTTAGAATGTGGGCAACTCAGGGGGTCGTTGCGGAGACACTGCAGCATGTAATCGCTCATGTGTGCCAGGCTGCCCAGAGGCAATAAAAAGCTGTCCTCTGTGGGAGGTGTATCATCTTTGTCCTCTGTATCCCCCCCATCCACACACCAGTGATGGCCATGAGCTGGTCTGGGTGCCACCCTGCTGTGAACATGGTTCCTCCTCCTCCTCCATCTCCTCCTTCTTATCCTCCACCTCCACATTCTCCAGAACTGTGCCCTGGCTGGACAATTGTGTACCTTGGATTTGTGGGTGCAGGAACCCACCCTCGGAGCCACTTGGGAATGACTGGCCGGAAACCCTACGAAATGATCACTCTTCCTCCTCCTCCTGTGCCACATCCTCTTCCATCATCGCCAGGAGCGTTTTTTCAAGGAGGCATAGAAGTGGGATAGTAACGCTGAGAACGGCATTATCAGCACTGCCCATGTCGGTGGAGTACTCGAAACAGCGCAACAAGGAACACAGGTCTCGTATGGAGGCCCAGTCATTGGTGGTGAAGTGGTGCTGTTCCGCCGAGCTACTCACCCGTGCGTGCTGCAGCTGAAACTCCACTATCGCCTGCTGCTGCTCGCACAGTCTGGCTAGCATGTGCAAGGTGGAGTTCCACCTTGTGGGTATGTCGCATATGAGGCGGTAAGCGGGAAGGCCGAAGTTACCCTGCAGCGCTGACAGGCGAGCAGCAGCAGGGTGAGAACGCCGAAAGCGCGCACAGACGGCCCGCACTTTATGCAGCAGCTCTGACATGTCAGGGTAATTTTTAAGGAATCTTTGCACCACCAAATTCAGCACATGCGCCAGGCAAGGGATGTGTGTCAAACTGGCTAGTCCCAGAGCTGCTACGAGATTTCGCCCATTATCGCACACCACCAGGCCGGGCTTGAGGCTGACTAGCACAAACAACTCATCGGTCTGTTGTTCAAGGCCCGTCCACAGCACAGATAAGTTTTAAAACTGCCTGTCGTTTACCCCTGGCTGTGCTGAAGTTGGTGGTGAAGGTGTTACGCTGACCGGATGAGGAGCTGGTAGAGGATGAGGAAGTGGAGTAGGAGGCAAACTGAAGCGCCCTGCAATCCTCGGTGGTGGAAGGACATGCGCCAAACTGCTATCCGCCTCATGCTCAGCCGCCACTGCATTTACCCAGTGTGCTGTTATGGAGATATAACGTCCCTGACTGTGCTTACTGGTCCACGTGTCCGTAGTCAGGTGCACCTTGCCACAGATGGCGTTGTGCAGTGCACACCTGATTTTGTCCTCTACTTGATTGTGAAGGGAAGGGATGGCTCGCCTTAAAAAGTAGTGGCAGCTAGGCACGACATACTGTGGGACAGCCACCGCCATAAGGCCTTTAAAACTATCCGTCTCCACCAGACGGAATGACAGCATTTCAAAGGCAAGTAATTTAGAAATGCTGGCATTTAGGGCTAGGGATCGCGGGTGCGTAGGGGGGTACTTCCTCTTCCCCTCCAGCGTTTGGGATATGGAGAGCTGAACGCTTCCGTGGGACATTGTGGAGATGCTTGGTGACCCAGGTGTTGGTGTTGATGGCAGATCCTCTGTTTGCGGGGTGCCAGGTGGCACAGTCACTCCAGAGATGGATGAAGAGGCTGCGACTGCAGCAGAAGAGGAAGCAGGAGGAGCCAGAGACCTTTCTTGGTTTTTGAGGTGTCTATTCCACTGCAGCTCGTGCTTTGCACTTAAATGCCTGGTCATGCAGGTTGTGCTCAGGTTGAGAACGTTTATGCCTCGCTTCAGGCTCTGATTGCACAGAGTGCAAACCACTCGTGTCTTGTCGTCAGCACATTGTCTGAAGAACTGCCACGCCAGGGAACTCCTTGGAGCTGGCTTTGGTGTGCTCGGTCCCTTGCTACGGTGGGCAGTAGGAGGCGTACTGTCTAGAGGACGGCCGCTCCACTTTTGCAACCTGCTCCCTCTTCTGCCGTGCTGGTGGCTCTGTGCAACCACAGCCTCTTCCTCCGAACTACATCGGTCACTCGCATGACCTTGATTCCATGTGGGGTCGAGGACCTCATCGTCCTCCACATCATCTTCCACCCAGTCTTCACCCCTGACTTCCATGTCGGTCTGCACACTCTCGAAAGCTCCAGCAGTTGGCACCTGTGTTTCGTCATCATCCGAGACGTGCTGCGATGGTCCTCCCATGTACTCATCTTAAAAAATAAGTGGTTGGGCATCGGTGCACTCAATCTCTTCCACTTCTAGGGCAGGGCTAGGTGGATGGCCCTGGGAAACCCTGCTAATAGAGTCATCAAAAAGCAGAAGAGACTGCTGCATGACTTGGGGCTCAGACTGCTTGGCTGATTTGCAAGGGGGTGAGGTGAAAGACTGATGGACATCGCCTGCAGGTGCCAACTGTGGTCTTTCAGCATGAGACTGGGTGGGAGACAATGTGAAGGAACTGGATCCACTGTCAGCAACCAAATCTACTATCGTCTCTACTTGTTCAGGCCTCACCATTCATAAAGCAGCATTAGGCCTGACCAAATACCGCTGCAGGTTTTGTCACCTACTCGCACCTGAGGAAGGGGTTTCACTTGTGCGTGTAGCTGGCACAGATCGACCACGTCCTCTCCCTGCAACAGGAGCTCCACCAGCAGCACCACGACCTGGGCCAAGTCCCTTATTTGACGCTCTCCTCATATTTTTTTAATTTAGGATCTTGCCCTAAATGGGTGTTTATTAGTAGAATAGAACGACAGTATGTAAAGGGTGTATCTCACACGGCCTGAACCAGACTAGGCCTCAATAAAAGATTTTTTTGCCCAAAATGGCTGTATTTCAAATGCCTAATTC
The DNA here is from genome assembly GCF_905171765.1 of Bufo bufo. Classification (NCBI taxonomy): domain Eukaryota; kingdom Metazoa; phylum Chordata; class Amphibia; order Anura; family Bufonidae; genus Bufo; species Bufo bufo. Next base: position 322,658,756 of record NC_053392.1, read on the forward strand.
AAACCCCTGTATGTAGAGGTAGTATCTCAGAGGGCCTGAACCAGTGTAGGCCTGCAGTAAATATATCTTTGCACAAAAAGGCTGTATTTCAAATGGCTGTATTTCAAATGCCTAATTCAAACCCCTGTATGTATAGGGGGGATCACACACTCCCTGAACCAGTGTAGGCCTGAAGTAAATATATCTTTGCACAAAAAGGCTGTATTTCAAATGGCTGTATTTCAAATGTCTAATTCAAACCTTGTATGTATAGGGGGGATCACACACGCCCTGAACCAGTGTAGGCCTGCAGTAAATTTATCTTTGCACAAAATGGCTGTATTTTAAATGGCTGTATTTCAAATGCCTAATTCAAACCCCTGTATGTAGAGGGGGTATCTCACAGGGCCTGAACCAGTGTAGGCCTGAATTCAATATTGGTGCACCAAATGGTGGTATTTAACCCCTTAGTGACCAAGCCTGTTTGGGCCTTCATGACCAAGCCAAATTTTGGAAATCTGACATGTGTCATTTTAGCTTAGAATAACTTTGTAACGGTTTTGCACATCAAAGTAATTCTGACATTGTTTTCTCGTCACATATTGTACTTTACTTAGGTGGTAAAATTCTACCGATAAAATATGCGTATCTTTATTAAAAAAGTGAAAATTTATTTAAATTTGTAAAAATTGGCACATTTTCCTATTTTCAACTGCAATATTTCATATACATACATAAATACTATTCAATATTTTTTTATCAGAAATATATTTCCACATCTTTACTTTATTTTGGCTGCACTCCCAAAAAATTTTTACTTTTTATTTTTTTATTTAGGAGACTTTACATTTTAACATAAATTTTAACATTTTTGAAGTACATATTTTTTCCTGCAACAAGCCAAGTTTGCAGAGGCTTATAAGTGTCAGAATAATAGAACCCCCTCAAAAGTGAACCCATTTTAAAAACTAGGCCCCTTAACGTATTTATCTATGGGTGTAATGAGTTTTTTGACCCACTAGTTTTTTAAAGAAGTTAATGCTAAGAAGGTGAAAAAAATGTTATTTTCATTTTTTACACAAAAGTGTCAATTTAAAGACAATTTTTTTTCTACAGAGCACATGAAAATGAAGATGTACACTGCAAAATGTATCACCCCGTTTCTCCTGTCTTCAGAAATACCCCCATTGTGGCCCTAATCTTATGTCTTGACAAACGGCAGGGCCCAAACATAAAGGAACACCCAGTTGTTTTCAGAACACAAAATTTGCTTGAAAATGGTTCAGGCCCCATTGCACACATGTAATGGTGTTGAGCTGCCAAAACAATAGAAAACCCCCATAATGGACCCCATTTTGAAAACTAGACCCCCTAAGGTATTCATCTAGGGGTGTAGTGAGCATTTAGACCCCCTAGTTTTTTTAGAAATTAATGCTAAGAAGGTGAAAAAAAAAATATTTCATTTTTTACACAAAAGTGTCAATTTAAAGACAGATTTTTTTCTACAGAGCACATGACAATGAAGATGTACACTCCAAAATGTAAGGAAACAAATCAGAAAAGGTAAAATTTATTCCAATGTCTGGAGAAAAAAAAATTGGCTCCACGACCCATCCCAAAGGGATCCCTCCCTCCATGGAAAGCCCACAAATTAAACAGAAAAAGAGAATAAATTGAATTCCTGAACCCCCCCCCCCCCCCCCCCGTTCTTTTTGGTATTAAATAAAATTAATAATTCGCAACCGTATGGTTGTGATGGGCAACTGGAGCAGTAAATCCGGGTGTCCCTCCTCCTTCCATGTTTGCTACACACCCGGCATCTTTTCTGTGGATAATGTTTGCTGGTAGTGGCAGGGACGGGGTGAGGGAAATGGCGTTCTGAAAGCCTTTGAACGTCCTCCGATTCGAAGGCTTGCCTAGGTGCGGGGGACTCAAACAGGAGACTCTCAATCACCTTCTCCTGGTACTCGAGGAAGTTGAGGTTTCCCTGGGACTTTTTAAATAAAATAAAACTATTGTAGGTAGCAATCTGGATGAGGTAGATTGCTACCTGGTCCGAGAGGTCTACACCTCCCATAAATTTATTGTAGTCTGTCACACAAACTGGTTTGTGCTTGTCCGCCGTAGCCCCCCTCTCCCTAACTGCCACTGTGGTGTCTGCATGCAAGAAGGTCAGCATGTAGACATCCCTCCAGTCCTTCCACTTCACAGCAAGCAGCTGGTCACTTGCGAGGGTGAAGGATGTTCCTTTCTCCAAACGTTTGGAGACCAGCGGTTGTGGGTATCACACTCTATTTTTGAGGACTGTCCCACAAGCCCCTGTGTTTGCAGCATGGAGGGATTTATAAAGGGGTATACTGGTATAAAAATGATCCGTGTACACATGGTACCCTTTGTGCAGGAATGGCGCCAATAAATCCCACACAATTTTGCCTGATGTTCCAATATTTTCGGGGCAGCCTGGGGGGTTAAGTTGGGAGTCTGGGGGGGACTTGGGAATTGTCAGAAAAATGCATGAACCGCATTAGGACTTCATAGCGGTACCGGGACATAACTGCTGCAAACACAGGGGTTGAGTGGACAGTACTCGCAGCCCAATAGGATCGGACAGAGTTTTTTTTTACAATGCCCATGTCCAGGGTAAGCCCCAAAAAAATTTTTATTTCAGGGACATGCAGCGTACTCAAGTTGTGTGTAATGGAATTTCTGGGTGTAGTAGTGCAATGACACTAACCTGAGACGGCTGACTCTCTGCAAGGGCAGGTGATGGTAGAAAATGTTCGTGACGCCAGTGCCAATTAAACGGTGGCACGCCGTTTGCGGATAGCAGGAATAAATTGAGGAACACGTGGTATTAAAACAGAACTCCAACTTTAGTAGTTTTCATGCAGAGACAATATTGGAATCGCAGTTCCTTGGCATACAGTCGATTTTGCAATACGGTTGATGCAGGCAATTACAGATTTAGCAAGGTGATTACAGAGTGTTGAACACAGGACTTGCAGTACAGGAGCTTGCACTCTATTTCTGTCTGATCCTGGAATATAGCAATTCTTCACCAAGGCCCAATAACCTAGTTCTGGCTTTATATCCTTGGCTATAGCTTTAGAAAGTACCTCCTCTGTTATTTTTAGTACCTCTTGCTTCTCTGCACTTTGCCTCTGTCTCTCTCAGCTGCTTCCTGAGGCTCTAGAAACTTCTGAGCTCTCCACTAGACTGACTTTTGCTTCCCTGACTGGGCCTTATATAAACTAGGGCTCTCTAGCTCCCTCTAGTGACTAGAAGCTGGAATGACACCCCTGCAGGCCTGTACATGCAAGTTTCACAGCAATAGGGAAACACATAGCATTGCATTACATGACATTTTATAAAACTGACATATACCAACTTCTCCATAACTAAGGAGGGACGACAGCACACCAAGTGACACTTTGGTAGTGACGGGTATTACAGTCCCCGTACACTACATACACCTGTAGGGGTCCACGTCTTACATAAATAGACGTGTGCTTTTGTACAGCAAACTGTGTGGCGTACAAATTAGTTTGCTGCACAATTAACTCAAGGACGTTATCATCCACAAATAAATGAAAAAAATCATAAGGGGTAAAATTGCCGACATCCACATTCATTTGGGGAGTGGATAAAAATTGGGGTACTTGAGGGGAAAATGAAGTGGCAGGAACCCACGTAGCAGAAAGGACGGGACCGCTGGGTGGAGAATGAGAGGAGATGGTGACTTCTACCACCATAGGGCTATGGGGTCTGGGGATGGAATATGAGTCCCCGCTATCTGAAAATATTTCCGCCTCTGTAGCGGTGCCAGATTCAGAGTGGTCAGAGCAGAGAAATTCATATGCCTGCTCCGCACTTAACAATCTCCGAGCCATTTTTTTTTTCTGTACAGCTCAGAAAGAAATTAAAATAACTGACCGTCCCTAAAAATGACTGACACCCACCGACTGACTGACACCCACTGACGGAGTGACACCCACCGACTGACGGAATGACACCCAACAACTCACTTGACACCCACCGACTGACTGACACCCACTGACCGCCAGTAACAGACGGACACAGGGTCCCTAATAAAGATAATTGACTGTAACTAATAGACGTCTAATGACGGACGCCTAATCACGGACACCCACTGACCGCCAGTTACTGACGGACAGTTTATAATTTGATTTTTTATCATTTTTTTTTCACAGTATGTATTCACAGAGCCAGGACAGAAGTCTGATCTCTCTCTCCTTACATAACAACTGCGCTGAGGGGAGAGAGAAGCACAGCCCCTGTCCTGGCTCTGTTTTGTAAATATAATGGAGGTGATCTCCATGATAGGTTTATCATGGAGACCACATGATCAGGGACCATTATTATTGGTCCCTGATAGTTACTGTGCTGAAGGCAGATCTTCAGCACAGTAACCAGTGTGCATGTCTGCGCCATTTTTTTTTATTAAATGGGGGGGCGCCCTAATAACTTTATTGAAATATATCTGAGGGCCATATTGCCCCGATCGGGGTGCTGGGGGACCCGATCGGGGCATAATTTGAACTTCTCTCTCCTCTCCTGAGGAGAGAGACCTTACAGTCAGCTGCGGCGGCCGGCTTTAAGTCTGCGCATGCGCCGGGCCGCCGCCGCCACGGAGATACAGCGATTGATTTTAGCGCTAACTTGGTCTGAAGTGCCGCCGTAAAAAGGCGGCGCTCCAGCCCAAGGCCCCTTAGTGACCGCCGTAAAAACATGTATGGGTGGTCACTAAGGGGTTAAAATCTCTGAATGTAACCCAAATGTTTCAAGGGTGTATCTCACAATGACATCTGCATCAAAGGCTGCCAACTAAATTTTTTGTGCCCAAATGAGTGTTTGTTTAAAAACTGAATTTGACAGCAGTATATAAGCCTGTAATTTCACACGTACTGATGCTGCAAGGCCTGAAAATAGTGTTTTTTGTCAAGAGTGTGTTTTTCAAACCCCCAGAAAATGATGGGTGTATTTCTACCTTAAATTGCACACTGACTAATACAGATGTTGTAGATTGCCAAAAAAGTCATTTTTTGCTAACAGAATATGAAAGCTGTAGATATTAAACTTGAATTTAACACTTGCAGATCTGGAAAATACAGTTTTTTTTTAAAACAAAAATGTGTGTTTTTCAAACCCCAGAAAATGATGGGTGTATTTCTACCTTAAATTGCACACTGACTAATACAGATGTTGTAGATTGCCAAAAAAGTCTTTTTTTGCTAACAGAATATGAAAACTGTAGATATTAAACTTGAATTTAACACTTGCAGATCTGGAAAATACAGTTTTTTGAAGAAAAAAAAATGTGTTTTTCAAACCCCAGAAAATGATGGGTGCATTTCTACCTTAAATTGCACACTGACTAATACAGATGTTGTAGTTTGCCCCCGAAAAATGGTGATTTGCAATGTCTCAAAAGCTCAGATGCAGTGCTGGTGCACTGAGCATGCATAAAATGGCCGCCGCTGCCACCCACCTAACTAACAGAATTCTAAAAGTTTGTATTTTTTGGTCAATCAGCTCAGGGCAGGGTAAAACGATAGTGCCCTGCACCCACACAACTATTTGTCTGTAGATCGCTGAGTTAGATTCTCTCCTATGCTCTCCCTGAAATCACAAGTCCAGCAGCATCCTCTCCCTACACTTGTATCAGCAGAATGACGTGCAGCGCTACGTGACTCAAGCTTATATAGAGCCTGGGTCACATGCTGCTCTGGCCAATCACAGCCATGCTATGAGTAGGCATGGCTGTGATGGCCTCTTGGGGCAAGTAGTATGACGCTTATTGATTGGCTGCTGTGCAGCCTTTCAAAAAGCGCCAAGAAAGCGCCGAACACCGAACCCGAACCCGAACTTTTACAGAAATGTTCAGGTTCGGGTCCGGGGTCCCAAAATCTTAAAGTTCGGTAGTCTCAAGGTCTACTTAATGGGTTAAACATTGACTTATAGGATAGTTGCCTTACATCAGAGGCAGAGCTTGTTAAAAGCTCATTTACATCCCTTTCTACATGAAATATAATTTATGGTCTAAGAGTTCAGACAGAATGCTATGCAGGTCAATACCATTCAAAAGTTTACACAATAATATTAGCTAAATCTAACACATTAATGGATTAACAGATCAAGACAAATGTGTGTATCTAGAGATTATAAAGATTGCTCACAATTAGAGATGAGCGAATTTTTCAAAAATTCGATTCGGCCTGATTGCCAAATTTTTAGGAAAAATTTGCTTTGATACGAATTTATTTGCCTCGAATCACATAAAAAATGGCTATTTCCAGGCTGCAGAGAGTCTTTATAGGGGTGTAGAACACTGTGCTTTGCAGTAACTCCTAGGGAGTCTGCTGTGGTAGTGAAACAATACTGTATGAAAAGCACATGTCAGGTGTCGCTCTTAGAATCACTGCACACTTCACTTATTTGGGCAGTCACGGGGCCAAAACTGACCAAATAACTCAAGTATCAACTCAGCCTTACAGGTAGATGTTAGAGTCAAGAAGAAGTGCACTCCTTTTACACCCTCGTCAGCTGATTCCACATAGATGTCTACAGAACCTGTTCTATTAAATGCTTATAAAAGTAGAGCCCCCCTGACAGAGTGGAAAGGGTGTCAGCAGTAAGTTTATGTTGACGTCACTGATTATTTTTGCCCTTCCTCTGATCCGTCACAACAATAACCCCTCAAAAAACTGATCCTGTCTGTTGAGCATTTGCCTTCACTCGGTCAGCATTTGGTCAGTAATCCATCAGTATTGCTAATGCCAAAAAAAACAGGACTGGATCTAAAACAGAGATGACACGTGAATTGAATATTTGCATGTCTTCTGTGTGGACCAGTCATGAAGTGGGGAAGGGTGGGAACAACATGAGAAGTCCACAGAGTGGACCTATGACATAATGGTGAGGTGGAAGCAGCATGAGGAGACCACAGAGTGGCACAATGAAAGAGTGTGGAGGTGTCGGCAGCAGAAGCATCAGGAGGATATACTGTTTGAGGGGTGCTATATACCTGTTTCTGCCAAATACTGATTGAAGGGTGCTATATACCTGTTTCCGATAAATACTTATTGAGGGGTGCTATTGCTATATACCTTCTTTCACCAAATACTGATTGAGGACAATACACAAAATACTGACTAAGGGGTGCCATTTACCTGTTTCCACCAAATACTAATTGAGGGTTGCTATATACCTGTTTCTGCCAATTACTGACTGAGGGGTGCCATATACCTTCTTTAACAAAATACTGATTGAGGGGTGCTATTGCTATATACCTTCTTCAACCAAATACTGATTGAGGGCTGCGGTTTTAGTGCATTTTGGTAGTGCAGCATTTGTTTGCGGTTTTGCTGCGTTACTGATGCTACACAGAGTGACAAACGCTTTTGGAGCAAATAATTTCTACTGGTGTGATATACCAGTTGCCACCCAAAAAAACTGATTGAAGCAGGGCTGTTATATACAAATAATATACTTTTTATATAGTGCATTTAGGTAGTGCAGCATTTGTTTGCAGTTTTGCTGTGTTACCACAGCTACACAGAGTGCCAAACGCTATTGGAATAAATAATTTCTACTGGTGTGATATACCAGTTCCCCCCCAAAAAAAGTGATTGAGGCAGAGGTGTGATATACCTTCTTCCACAAATACTGCTCTTCTATAGGGACTTTTTTCACAGGGTCATTTTAAAAATAATAGGCAGAGGAAGAGGCTGCCTATTTCGCAGGGGTGGTAGGGGTCAGGCAGGTACACCAGGCCGGAGCCTAAGTTGCAGAAAGTGCGTTAGAATACCATATTTTTCGCTTTATAAGACGGACCTGACTATAAGACGCACCTAGGTTTTTGAGGAGGAAAATAAGAAAAAAAATATTTTGAACCAAAAGGTGTGCTTTTGGTGGATTTTGAACTAATGTTCTGGGGATGACACTGTTATGGGGCTCTGTGGATGACGCACTGTTATGGGGGGATCTGTGGATGACACACTGTTATGGGGGGATCTATGGATGATGCACTGTTATGGGGGGATCTATGGATGATGCACTGTTATGGGGGGATCTATGGATGATGCACTGTTATGGGGGGGGAATCTGTGGATAATACACTGTTATGGGGGGGATCTATGGATGATGCACTGTTATGGGGGATGTGTGCTGTGAAACATAGGGCCATGAGGGGGGGCAGCATAAGATGCTATATGTGTGGGTGACAAACATACAGCATCTTATGCTGGTCCCCCTCATGGCCCTATGTTTCACAGCATTACAGTACTTTATTCTTTGTATGTAAAATATTTCTTTAATCCTGAATCAATCGCTCTCCTTTTGATAAACTAGCTGACACTGATATATCGCCGGCCGCTATGCTGCACAGTGTGCCCGGCGATACATCAGTCACAGTGCGGGGAGGGAGGAGGGGCTGGAGGCAACTCACAGCGGGGCCCGGTGCAGTCACTGTAGTAAACCGGGCCCCGCGCACAGAAGTCTCTTTGTATGTAAAATCTTTCATTAATCCTTTATACCGTAAATCTCTCTCCTTTTAATAAACTTTACTAGCCTAATCGCCTGCATCAGTACTCACTATGAATGTAGTGTGCGGTCCCTCCGGCGCATGACTTCATCCTGCTCCTGCTTCATTAATGAAGTGGGAGGAGCGTGACGTCAGTCACACGCCGGCCGGACCGCACGCTACATTCATAGTGAGTACTGATGCAGGCGATTAGGCTAGTAAAGTTTATCAAAAGGAGAGCGATTTACGGTATAAAGGATTAATGAAAGAGTTTACATACAAAGAGACTTCTGTGTGCGGGGCCCGGTGTACTACAGTGACTGCACCCCTCCTCCCTCCCCCTCACTGTGACTGATGTATCGCCGGCCACACTGTGCAGCATAGCGGCCAGCGATACATCAGTGTCAGCCCTGAAAAAAAGTCAACCATCGTTTTATAAGACGCACTGTCATTTCCCCCCCCCCTCTTTTGGGGGAAAAAAAGTGCGTCTTATAAAGCGAAAAATACGGTACTTTAAAGGACGCACCAGACTTGGTTAAGTGGCTCACTCACCCTTCCGCTTCTGCACCCTCCTCATTCTCTCTATCTGCACCCTCTTCACTCTCTGTTGTGTGCACCCCCAAAGACACCACCACCATATCCCCTCCGCTAAGGTCAGAGGAATTATTTTCCATCCATTCCAAGACCTTACCGATGCGCAGCCATTCTTGGCATCGGATCAGGAAGAGGACGTATAAACCGTCGCCACCCAGTAGTCTGACGACAGTACCCAGATCAGCCCAAGGAGGGTGGTCCCCGCTGTTACCGCCTACTCCGATATCTCTAATGTCAGTGGTGGTGAAGGTGACGATGTCAATGGACGTCACGTCGGTACCCACAAGAGAGGAAGAGGAGGGTAGTTCCGAGGGAGAGTTGGAGCAGCAGATAGGGAGGAAAAGGAGGAAAAGGAGGAGAAGCAGGCAGAACTTACAGTGCACAGAAGGCAAAAAGCAGACTGCTAATGTATCTGGAACGAGCCATCCACCACGAACAGTCACATCTGGCGCTTCAAGGACGCTGTCACTTGACTCTGCAATGTGGGCTTTTTTTTAACATGTCCGCTGCTAACAATAGTGTTGCCATCTGCAGCCTGTGCTGTCAACGCATAAGTCGCGGTACGCCCAATATACCTGCTTCCACCAAATATTGATTGAGGCCTGTGATACATAGGCTTCCACAAAAAACAGATTAAAGGGTGCGATATACCTGCTTCCAACAAATACTGATTTAGGTGTTCTATATACCTGTTTCCAAAAAATTCTGATTGAGGGGTGCGATATACCTGCTTCTACAAGATACTGATTAAGAGGTTCTATATACCTGCTTCTACAAAATACTGATTAAGAGGTTCTATATATCTGCTTCCACAAAATACTGATATAGGGGTGCGATACACCGGCTTCCACCAAATACTGATTGAGGCCTGTGATATACCTGCTTTCACAAATACTGCTCTTCTTTAGGGACTTTGGCACAGGGTCCTTTTAAATATGACAGGCAGAGGAAGAAGCAAGCCGTTCCGGGGCCTAAGTGGGAAGTTGGAGAAGGTGCCTGCGTTTACGTCAAAGGATGCACCAGAGTTTTTGGAGTGGCTCACTTAGCCTTCTGTTTCTGCAACCTCCTCATCTTCTGTATCTGCACCCTCCTCACTCTCTGCTATGTGCACTACCAAAAACATCACCACCACCACCATCACCAAAGCTCCTCCACTCAAGTCAGAGGAATTATTTTCCCATCCATTCCCAGACTTTACCAAGTCATCGGATGAGAAGGTAGCAACGGCCACCACCCAGTGGTCTGACGACTGTACCCAGATCAGCCCAAGGAGGGTGGTCCCCACTGTTGCTGCCTACTCAGAGATCTCAAATGTAAGTGGTGGTGAAGGTGACGATGATGACGTGTCGATGGACATCACGTGGCACCTCACAAGAGAGGAAGAGGAGGGGGATTCAGAGGGAGAGACGGAGCTGCAGATAGGGAGGAGAATGAGGAGAAGCAAGCAGAACTCACAGTGCACAGGAGGAAAAAAGCAGACTGCAAATGTATCTGGAGCGAGTCATCCACCATACACGGTCACATCTTGCACTCCCAGGACTCCGTCACATGGCTCCGCAGTGTGGGCTTTTTTTAACGTCTTAGCTGCTGACAACAATGTTGCCATCTTCAGCCTGTGCTGTCACTGCATAAGTTGCAGTAAGCACAACACTAACCTACGGACGACCACCTAAATAAGGCACCTAGCATCCCTTCTCCGAGCCCAGTGGGATCAACACCATCAGAACCCACAAAGCCACACTCCTGGTGCTCCACGTCTCGCCTCTTCTCCTTCTCCTCTCTCCTCCCATTTGTCCTCCACTCCACCTTCCACGGTGCCATCATCGCGTTCATCTGGCAAAAGGCAGGCTTCCGTAGCCCAAATGTTCAAGCGTAAAAAGATGATAACGCCGGATAACCCTCTTGCCCAACAGCTGACCGCTGGCTTGTCGGAACTGCTAGCTCGCCAACTACTGCCATATAAACTGGTGGACTCGGAGGCCTTTAGAAAATTTGTGGCCATTGGCACACCGCAATGGAAGATTCCCGGAAGGAAATATTTCTCCCAGAAGGGCATCCCGGAGCTATATGGCCACGTTCAGCGGCAAGTGAATTTATCTCTGGCACACAATGTCTGTGCCAAGATACATCTGACCACAGACACGTTGTCTAGCAAACACTGGCAGGGAAGGTACATAACTTTTACTGTCCACTGGGTGAACCATCTGACGGCCGTCAAGCATGCAACCCGTAGCACCCATGTGGATTTGTTGTTACCGCCACGGATTGCATGCAGGCCTGCTTCTTCTTCTCCTCCTCCTACTCCATCCTCCGTCTCCTCCTCGGACTTGCGTCCCCCAAGCTCCCCAGAACCTATTCGACGTGCCAGGTGAGACGTTGCCATGCTGTGCTGCGGCTGTTGTGCCTTGAAGCCAAGAGCCACAACGGTCCTGCACTCCTTTCAGCATTGCTGTCACAGGCCAATCAGTGGCAAATTCCGCTCAATTTGACAGTTGGCAAAGTGGTGTGCGACAACGGTGCCAATTCTGCTGAGCATGCTGAAACAGGGCAAAATGACACACGTGCCGTGCATGGCACACGTCCTGAACTTAGTCGTGCAGCGATTTGTTGCCAAATACCCCGGGTTCCAGGTCGTCTTGCGGCAGGCAAGGAAAATCTCTGGCCATTTTAGAAAATCTTACATGGCCATGGCTCGCCTTGCTGACGTTCAGCGGCGACACCACCTGCCCGTCAGACGTCTGATTTGTGACTGCCCGACGCGCTGGAACTCCACCTTGTATATGCTTGATAGGCTGCTACAGCAGAAACGTGCAGTTAAAGACTACCTGTATGAACTCTGCGGCAAGACAGGTTCTGGGAGCTTGGTTTTTATTCACCGCGCCAGTGGCTGCTAATTGAAAAACAAACAAATCCAAGCAGGTGCACACTAAAGTAGTGCGGCTATGTGAACAAACTACTTAATATACATGTAACTGGAAGCGCTCACTAATCAGGGAAAAAACTAAGAGAACTGAAGCTCATAAACATCCAATTTAAGAAAAAATTATTTATTGTTACATAATAAATAATTGATATATTACCATTAAAAAGGAGGGTAAAGAGCAAAAAACACCATCCCGGCCACACATAGCACTGACTCCAAATACATATGTATAAGATCAGTAATACATCAGTAACATATATTATAATCATTTGTAAAAGGTGAGTCCTAGTGAACAGTAAATAGGGGAGAAATAACAGATGGTAATACTGCCCTCGGTGCAGACAGTACTCAAATGAGGCACTTTATAGTATAGCGTGTCTTTAAGCTACATTATATACCATCTGAATCATGCAAGATCCGTCATCCAGATGAAGGCACGTCGGGGTAACGCCATCCCAGGCACTCAGGTCCCAAACATCATCGGTGAGTCTTTTGCACCTTCACAGTGCATATTGTTTCTTATGTGTATTCAGGACACTAGGTCATATTATATCTTGCATGATTCAGATGGTGTATACTGTAGCTTAAAGACACGCTATACTATAAAGTGCCTCACTTGAGTACTGTCTGCACCAACATTATCCTGGACGATGAGCAGGAGCCAGGCCACTTCACTGATTCCAGTTTAGTGCAAATGGGGGCCTTCATGGTCCAGTGTTTGAAGAGGGACCCCCGTATAAAAAGCATAAAGGGCAAGGTACTGGATGGCAACTACTTAGACCCCGGTACAAACACAAAATGGCGGACATGTTACCAGCATCACAAGGGGCTGTCAGAATGCAACACTTGTTGGTCACTTCGGATATGAGATCATTCTTGCAGCCAACCCATCGACAGCCGCCCTCCGGATCTAGCCTTAGGGAACGCCTAGACCGACCGGTGTCCGACTACTTCGTGTTAACAGCCGATGTGGACGCTCTGAGAAGCGAGGAACCCCTGGAGTACTGGGTGTGCAGGCTTGACCTGTGGCCAGAGCTGGCACAATTTTCCATGGAACTCTTGGCTTGCCACTCATCCAGTGTCTTGTCCGAGAGGACGTTCAGCGCCGCAGAAGGGATTGTGACCGATAAGCGCAATCGCCTAGCTCACAACATTGTGGACTACCTCACATTTCTAAAAATTAATGACATGCATGGATCTTGGAGGAATTCAACACATGTGACAAGTCGCCCACATTTAATTTAATTTCCTCATGACAGCCCACAAATATCCGCTACCACTTAGAACAAATAATGGTCCCTGTCTTAGGTAAATATAACGGCATAAAAGGCCTTTTCTGTCCGTTGAATGCCTAATGTTTTGGGCCTCGGAGGAATTCAACACCTGTGACGACCATGTGTTTCAACTATTATCATTAGGTGTTTTTTCAAGAGGGGGGATTTCGTTTTTAATCCAATTTTATATTTTTAGTTCTTTTAAACATATGTATTTGACCTGTATTTGTACTGGACTTCAGTAAAATTTATATTCATTGACCAACTAGTAGACCTCCAGCCACATAATCACTTGTTCTTTTCTGTACGCTGAATGCATAATTTTTGGTGCCTGTAGTCCACTTGCCTGCTGTAAAATTGATGTCCAATGACCGTGTAATCTACCTCCAGCCACATACTTACTTGTTCTTTTCTGTACGCTGAATGCATAATTTATGGGGCCTGTAGTCACCTGGCCTGCTGTAAAATTGATATACAATGACCGTGTAATCTACCTCCAACCACATACTTACTTTTTCTTTTCTGTACGCTGAATGCATCATTTTTGGGGCCTTTAGTCCACTGACCTGCTGTAAAATTGATATCCAATGACCGTGTAATCTACCTCCAGCCATATACTTACTTGTTCTTTTCTGTCCGCGGAATGCATAATTGTTGGGGCCTCGGAGGAATTTAACACCAGTGACGACCACGTGTTATCGAATTTCAACTATTATCATAAAGGTTTTTTTTCAAGAGGAGGGATTTCGTTAGCCATGTTTTTAATCCAATTTTATATTTTTAGTTCTTTTAAACATATGTATTTGACCTGTATTTGTACTGGCCTGAAGTAAAATTGATATCCATTGACCGTGTAATATAACTCCGGCCACATAATCCCTTGATCTTTTCTGTCTGGTGAATGCCTAGTGTTTGGGGCCTGTAGTCCAGTGGCCTACAGTAAAAATTTTATCCATTGATTGCATATTGTACCTTGAGCCACATAATCAGAATTTCTTTTATGTCAGGTCAATGCCTCATTTTTAAGGCCCGTACTCCCGTGGCCTAAAATATAAATTTTCTAGGCTCCAACAGGGCACATTTCAGAGAATTTCCCTTTAAGACGCATAAAAATGTCCCCTGATTAAGATACATATTTTTTGTTGGAATTTTTGTCATTGATTCCCCTCTAGTCACTGTCCATGTTGTGGGACTATTTGTGCGCTTCTATTAAGTATTTGGTGGCTGCAAATATGAGCTGAAGGTTTTTCAGGTTCGCCTGCCATTAAAGTGAATGGGGCCCGCCGCGAACTTGCTGTTCGCAAACATTTGTTACCGTTAGCGAACGGTCCCAGCCTATGTTCATCCATCACTAGTGGCAAGTGCTCATGCACTAGGGACAGTGTTTCTACAATAATCCAGCAGCCATGTTTGATCCATCCACCATGTTCTGCCATCTTGTCTTAACCCTAATATTTTTAAAAGCAAAATACCACTAGGTTCATAGTAGGGAAGGTTCCCAGACCTTATGCAGGGATCCACATGGGATTATGGTCATCCCTGTTGTGGTTCCCTCAATTTTATTGCTTTGAGGAAGGTTTTCCCACTTCAATTCTGTGTACTATATCTGGTACTATCACACAGGAGGACAGAAGCTGCTGCATACATGCTCCGTCTCCCCCAATCCCTGCTGGGGGGAGCTGAACCACACCTGGATGACCACGGCATCTGAAGGGTTAAAAATCCACGACCAGCTTTACCACTGGTCACAGACATTAGGGCCTGGTGTCTGCTCTTTAAAACAGCAGACACCGGGTGGCTATGGCACCATTTTTAAATGTCCACCTGCCAATGTAAATTTACTGTTGGTGGTCAGGAAAGGGTTAACTTCCAAGCCTTCACACTGAGATTGGTCCACCAAGTGGGAAGAATATGATTAGGCAGAGTGACCTGGGTATTTATAGTGATTTGTGACTAATTAATTCATAGCAAATCAAATTTCCTGGCGAAAACTGGCAAATAAAATTTTTGAAAACTTCTCTCTAGTTAGCATTGTTACCCTTGCAGTGCTGTGGTCCTAGATATGAATCTGGAGATGGAGTTTGTATGTTTTCCCTCTGTCTGCATGAGTTTCTTCCAAGTACTCCCATTTCCTCCCACATTCCAAAAATATACAGATAGGTTAAAGGTTCTATTTTATGATTGTCATATTTTTCTAAAAAAGCTAGAATCAACTGTGTACCTCAAATACTCAAATAGATCCAGAGCTCCCCTCATTCATTTCTCCAGTTGCCCTGCCAGATTTATTTCTAGGGACATGTTTGTCATTTCTCAGGTGGCATGTCCTTTCTGCTGCAACTCTCTCCCTTTAACCCCTTAAAAACCCAGGACGTACCGGTACGCCCTATTTCCCGAGTCCTTAAGGACCGAGGACGTACCGGTACGTCCTGACTTAAAATCTGTATTCCGGCGCCCCAGGGGTTAATTGGAACGGGATTTCGGCTGAAATCATTCAGCCGGCATCCCGTAACAATGCAGGGGGGGGTCATTTGACCCCCCCGTATCGGCGATCGCAGCAAACCGCAGGTCAATTCAGACCTGCGGTTTGCTGCGCTTTTTGCAGTTTCTGATCCCCGCGGGCCCTGACCGCGGGGATCAGAAACTTTAGAGTGGCTAAAATCAATATTTTTCACCCCCCCTGCACCCCTGCACGATTTTATGCCGGAGGGTGGTGCGGGGGGGGTGTCGCATGCGGTGGGGGCGTTGCGGGAGGCGGGCGGTGCGGCAGGCAGGATCGCGATCCTCCGCCCGCCTCCCCATGAACGATCGTTGGCTTCTAGTGGGTATACCAGGGTGCCAGCACATTGCTGGCACCCTGGTATAAACGTCTGACATCTGTGAAGATGTCAGCCGTTTAACCCTTTCCATACCGCGGTCCGTACGGACCGCTGTATGGAAAAAGTTAACTGTCATCGGTCTGGGAGCTCCCTCCCTCTCCATCGGGGGGCTGCTGTGCCTTTGCAGCCCCCCGATGGAGAGGGAGAGAGCCCCCAGAGAGCCCCCCTCAGCCCTGTGCTTACCCTTCCCCGTCTGCGAAGTTGTGGCAGACGGGGAAGGTTCCCATGGCAACAGGACGCCTGCTCAGGCGTCCTGCTGTCCATGGTGCTGAACAGATCTGTGCTAAAAGCACAGATCTGTTCAGTGTAAGTAAAATACAGTACAGAACAATATATATTGTACTGTACTGTATTATACAGACATCAGACCCACTGGATCTTCAAGAACCAAGTGGGTCTGGGTCACAAAAATGTAAAAAAAAAGTGAAAAAAGTTAAGATAAAAAAAAAAAAAACATTTATCACTGAATAAAAATTAAAAAAATAAAATACACTACACATATTAGGTATCGCCGCGTCCGTAACGACCTGATCTATAAAACGGTCATGTTACTTTCCCCGCACGGTGAACGCCATAAAAATAAAAAAATAAAAACTATGAGAAAATTGAAATTTTGCCCACCTTACTTCCCAAAAAAGGTAATAAAAGTGATCAAAAAAGTTGCATGTACGCCAAAATAGTACCAATCAAACAGTCATCTCATCCCGCAAAAAATCATACCCTACCCAAGATAATCGCCCAAAAACTAAAAAAAACTATGGCTCTTAGACTATGGAAACACTAAAACATGAATTTTTTGGTTTCAAAAATGAAATCATTGTGTAAAACTTACATAAATAAAATAAAAAGTATACATATTAGGTATCGCCGCGTCCGTATCGACCGACCGGCTCTATAAAAATATCACATGACCTAACCCCTCAGATGACCACCGTAAAAAAATAAAAACAAAAACGGTGTAAAAAAAGCCATTTTTTTGCCATCTTACGTCACAAAAAGTGTAATAGCGAGCGATCAAAAAGTCATATGCACCCCAAAATAGTGCCAATCAAACCGTCATCTCCTCCCGCAAAAAATGAGACCCTACTCAAGATAATCGCCCAAAAACTGAATAAACTATGGCTCTTAGACTATGGAGACACTAAAACATTTTTTTGGTTTTAAAAATGAAGTTATTGTATAAAACTTACATAAATAAAAAAAATTGCATACATATTAGGTATCGCTGCGTCCGTGACAACCTGCTCTATAAAATTACCACATGATAAAACCTGTCAGATGAATGTTGTAAATAACAAAAAAAAAAAACGTGCCAAAAAAGCTATTTCTTGTTACCTTGCTGCACAAAAAGTGTAATATAGAGCAACCAAAAATCATATGTACCCTAAACTAGTACCAACAAAACTGCCACCCTATCCCGTAGTTTCTAAAATGGAGTCACTTTTTTGGAGTTTCTACTCTAGGGGTGCATCAGGGGGGCTTCAAATGGGACATGGTGTCAAAAAAACAGTCCAGCAAAATCTGCCTTCCAAAAACCGTATGGCATTCCTTTCCTTCTGCGCCCTGCCGTGTGCCCCTACAGTAGTTTATGGCCACATATGGGGTGTTTCTGTAAACTACAGAATCAGGGCCATAAATATTGAGTTTTGCTTGGCTGTTAACCCTTGCTTTGTAACTGGAAAAAAATATATAAAAATGGAAAATCTGCCAAAAATTTGAAATTTTGAAATTGTGTCTCTATTTTCCATTAAATCTTGTGCAACACCTAAAGGTTTAACAAAGTTTGCAAAATCAGTTTTGAATAGCTTGAGGGGTGTAGTTTCTTAGATGGGGTCACTTTTATGGAATTTCTAATCTAGGGGTGCATCAGGGGGGCTTCAAATGGGACATGGTGTCAAAAAACCAGTCCAGCAAAACCTGCCTTCCAAAAACCAAACGGCGCACCTTTCACTCTACGCCCTACTGTGTGGCCGTACAGTAGTTTACGGCCACATATGGGGTGTTTCTGTAAACGGCAGAGTCAGGGCAATAAAGATACAATCTTGTTTGGCTGTTAACCCTTGCTTTGTTAGTGGAAAAAATGGGTTAAAATTGAAAATTAGGCAAAAAAATGAAATTCTCAAATTTCATCCCCATTTGCCAATAACTCTTGTGCAACACCTAAAGGGTTAACGACGTATGTAAAATCAGTTTTGAATACCTTGAGGGGTGTAGTTTCTTAGATGGGGTCACTTTTAGGGAGTTTCTCCTCTAGGGGTGCATCAGGGAGGCTTCAAATGGGACATGGTGTCAAAAAAACAGTCCATAAAAATCAGCCTTCCAAAAACCAAACGGCGCACCTAAAGGGTTAACAATGTATGCAAAATCAGTTTTGAATTCCTTGAGGGGTGTAGTTTCTTAGATGGGTCATTTTTGGGTGGTTTCTATTATGTAAGCCTCGCAAAGTGACTTCAGACCTGAACTGGTCCCTAAAAATTGAGTTTTTGTAAATTTCTGAAAAATTTCAAGATTTGCTTCTAAACTTCTAAGCCTTATAACATCCCCAAAAAATAAAATATCATTCCCAAAACAATTCAAACATGAAGTAGACATATGGGGAATGTAAAGTCATCACAATTTTTGGGGGTATTACTATGTATTACAGAAGTAGAGAAACTGAAACTTTGAAATTTGCTAATTTTTTTCAAATTTCTGGTAAATTAGGTATTTTTTGGTGCAAAAAAAAAAATTTTTTGACTTCATTTTACCAGTGTCATGAAGTACAATATGTGACGAAAAAACAATCTCAGAATGGCCTGGATAAGTCAAAGCGTTTTAAAGTTATGAGCACTTAAAGTGACACTGGTCAGATTTGCAAAAAATGGCCTGGTCCTTAAGGTGAAAATGAGCCCGGTCCTTAAGGGGTTAAATGCCAGATTCTAACAGAAGATAAGGCTGGTGGCAACTGAAGGACAGGACTGAGCATATGTCGCCACCCCAGCAAGGTGGACAGAGAAATAAAGAAAAGAACAAACAGCAGGTGGCGCTGTACAGATACATTTTATTAACTAACTTGGTGGCTATACAAAATTTGTAATTACATGCAAATCCAAAAGTATTTAGATTCAGGTGGTGGTTGGGAAAATGTATAATATTTGTCTTGGAGCAATCTCCTTAATTCAGAACTTAGATTGAGAGCCTAAATAAGAACAGTGATTGACAATATCTGTATATCCCTTCAGAATATGTGAGCCTTATATACATAAATAAACAAAATATAACTGCAGTCTTGTACTACCTGAATATCTAGTGTAGGAGATAGGAATAATGAGATGCAAGATTGCCTGTACCACTCGATTCCAACCTTCAGCACAGTTGAATGCTGGGAGGAATTAACAGCTTTCACAGAAAAAAAGAATTAACATCTACTACACTTTACAACTATCCAACTATGAACATAACCCCTTGTGTGAACTTTCTCTAACCACTGGTCATGTGGTAAATCACATGCTGTATTTTTCTATACTGTATTTAGTGACAGAGATAAATTTTATCCCAGAGATCAAAGATAATCAAAGTACACCTGGTTATTATTTGTAAAGACTTTACAACGATTTTAATGATTAATTTATCTGCCACATAATGTTGTAATAGATCATGGAAAACATCAAGGGAAGAATGCAGTGCTGAATTTTTAAAGTCCCCTTTCTAGGTCTCTGAATGATAATAGGCATGGGAAGCTTCATTCATCTTGTTCAATGATTGTTTCTTTAGGAATCCCCTATACGTTTCCTTTCGTGAGGGAGGTCAGACTGATTCTATAGGGACTTACTCATAGACCATTAAACTATTGGGATGTGGCTAAATTATCATTCTCGTCATCATTTCTATAAATCATGAGTTGATGTAAAATAGAAATTGCTTGTTTTATTTAACATGAGGACATTAAACTATATGACAAAACCAAATACTTGTACAGTAATATAATGTACTGTCTGTAATTCTAAGCAATTTCATTTATGCGGTTTAGTCAATGATACAAGCTGAACTGTGAATTTCATGAAAAGATAAGCATTTCTTGGAAAATGTGGGATATTTACACCTGTTCAGCTTTCGTTCAAATGATAACATGCATGGTGATTCAGTAATACTGGGCAGATATCAATGTTAATGTCGGCAGAACAAATACATTTATCAAGATTACGCAAAATCTATTATTTTCACATATAGGTGAGGTGCTTGAGGGGGTACAAAAGGTCCAAAGGCCATTCTGCTACCTAATAAAACACCAAATTGCACTAAATTGGAAGTGGTGGAGCGCCCTGGCTCCTGCTTATCGCCTAGGAGAATGTCGCCTATATCGAACCCCTTAATCAGTATTTTGTGGAAGCAGGAATATCGCAGCCCTCAATCAGTATTTTGTAGAAGCATGTATATCAAACCCCTTAATCAATAATTTGTGGAAGCAGGTATATCACACCCCTCAATCAGTATTTTGTGAAAACAGGTATATCAAACACTTTAATCAGTATTTTGTGAAAGCAGGTATATCGCAGAACTCTATCAATAATTGGTGGAAGCAGGTATATTGTACCCCTTAATCAGTATTGTATAAAAGAAAGAATCTCGTAGGCCTCAATCAATATTTGGTGGAAACAGGTATATCAAACAATTTAATCAGTATTTTCTGGAAGCAGGAATTGTCACGACGGGGAGTGGGGGAAACACCCCACCGTGCGGTGTCAAAGGGTAAAGGGGATCAGCCTGGCCAAAAGGAGTAATAAGGGAGCAGGTCACCTCCTACCGCGTCCCTAATCCTCTCCCTGACTCCTCACTGTATGAGCGGACCCCGATGGTAGGACAACTCATACTCAGGATTCCTAGAAACCCTAAGTCGCCCTGGTAACCCCTCACTTAGGAGCAGGGGAGAGACAACCTGTTCATCCCAGTCATGGAGGAACAGGAGTCTCTATCTGAGGCCAAGCTGCAAGGAGAGGGGATCACATACAGCTATAAGGAGATGGCAGGTAAGTGAAACCAGTAACACACTTACCTGCCACAGACACACTGACTGGAACACATGCACAAGTGCTGGTTCGTTCAAATGATAACATGCATGGTGATTCAGTAATACTGGGCAGATATCAATGTTAATGTCGGCAGAACAAATACATTTATCAAGATTACGCAAAATCTATTATTCTCACATATAGGTGAGGTGCTTGAGGGGGTACAAAAGGTCCAAAGGCCATTCTGCTACCTAACAAAACACCAAATTGCACTAAATTGGAAGCGGTGGAGCGCCCTGGCTCCTGCTTATCGCCTAGGAGAATGTCGCCTATATCGAACCCCTTAATCAGTATTTTGTGGAAGCAGGAATATCGCAGCCCTCAATCAGTATTTTGTAGAAGCAGGTATATCAAACCCCTTAATCAATAATTTGTGGAAGCAAGTATATCGCAGGCCTCAATCAATATTTGGTGGAAGCAGGTATATCAAATCCCTTAATCAAAATTCTGTGGAAGCAGGTATATCACACCCCTCAATCAGTATTTTGTGAAAACAGGTATATCAAACCCTTTAATCAGTATTTTGTGAAAGCAAGAATATTGCAACCCTCAATCAGTATTTTGTGGCAGCAGGTATATCAAACCTCTTAATCAATATTTTGTGAAAGCAGGAAAATTGCAGGCCTCAATCACTATTTTGTGGAAGTAGGTATATCAAACCCCTTAATTAATATTTGGTAGAAGCAGGTATCTTGCATGCCTCAATCAATATTTGGTAGAAACAGGTATATCGAATCCCTTAATCGGTATTTTGTGGAAGCAGGTATATCACAGCCCTCAATTAATATTTGGTGGAAACAGGTATATTGAACCACTTAATTAGTATTTTGTGGAAGAAGGTATATCGCAGCCCTCAATAAGTATTTTGTGGAAGCAGGTATATCAAACCCCTTAATCAGTATTTTGTGGAAGCAGGTATATCGCAGGCCTCAATCAATATTTGGTGGAAGCAGGTATATCAAAGCCCTTAATTATTATTTTGAGGAAGCTGATATGTCGCACTCCTCAATCAATATTTGGGGGAAACAGGTATATCGAACCCCTTAATCAATATTTTGTGGAAGCAGATATATCAAAGCCCTCACTCTATATTTTGTGGAAGCAGGTATATCAAACCCCTTAATCAGTATTTTGTGGAAGCAGGTATATCGCAGAACTCTATCAATAATTGGTGGAAGCAGGTATATTGTACCCCTTAATCAGTATTGTATAAAAGAAAGAATCTCGTAGGCCTCAATCAATATTTGGTGGAAACAGGTATATCGAACAATTTAATCAGTATTTTCTGGAAGCAGGAATTGTCACGACGGGGAGTGGGGGAAACACCCCACCGTGCGGTGTCAAAGGGTAAAGGGGATCAGCCTGGCCAAAAGGAGTAATAAGGGAGCAGGTCACCTCCTACAGCGTCCCTAATCCTCTCCCTGACTCCTCACTGTATGAGCGGACCCCGATGGTAGGACGACTCATAGTCAGGATTCCTAGAAACCCTAAGTCGCCCTGGTAACCCCTCACTTAGGAGCAGGGGAGAGATAACCTGTTCATCCCAGTCATGGAGGAACAGGAGTCTCTATCTGAGGCCGGGCTGCAAGTCGAGGGGATCACATACAGCTATAAGGAGATGGCAGGTAAGTGAAACCAGTAACACACTTACCAGACACACTGACTGGAACATGTGCACAAGTGCTGGTTCATTCAAATGATAACATGCATGGTGATTCAGTAATACTGGGCAGATATCAATGTTAATGTCAGCAGAACAAATACATTTATCAAGATTACGCAAAATCTATTATTTTCACATATAGGTGAGGTGCTTGAGGGGGTACAAAAGGTCCAAAGGCCATTCTGCTACCTAACAAAACACCAAATTGCACTAAATTGGAAGCGGTGGAGCGCCCTGGCTCCTGCTTATTGCCTAGGAGAATGTCGCCTATATCGAACCCCTTAATCAGTATTTTGTGGAAGCAGGAATATCGCAGCCCTCAATCAGTATTTTGTAGAAGCAGGTATATCAAACCCCTTAATCAATAATTTGTGGAAGCAAGTATATCGCCGGCCTCAATCAATATTTGGTGGAAGCAGGTATATCAAATCCCTTAATCAAAATTCTGTGGAAGCAGGTATATCACACCCCTCAATCAGTATTTTGTGAAAACAGGTATATCAAACACTTTAATCAGTATTTTGTGAAAGCAAGAATATCGCAACCCTCAATCAGTATTTTGTGGCAGCAGGTATATCAAACCTCTTAATCAATATTTTGTGAAAGCAGGAAAATCGCAGGCCTCAATCACTATTTTGTGGAAGTAGGTATATCAATCCCCTTAATTAATATTTGGTAGAAGCAGGTATATTGCATGCCTCAATCAATATTTGGTAGAAACAGGTATATCGAATCCCTTAATCGGTATTTTGTGGAAGCAGGTATATCACAGCCCTCAATTAATATTTGGTGGAAACAGGTATATCGAACCACTTAATCAGTATTTTGTGGAAGAAGGTATATCGCAGCCCTCAATAAGTATTTTGTGGAAGCAGGTATATCAAACCCCTTAATCAGTATTTTGTGGAAGCAGGTATATCGCAGGCCTCAATCAATATTTGGTGGAAGCAGGTATATCGAACCCCTTAATCAATATTTTGTGGAAGCAGATATATCAAAGCCCTCACTCTATATTTTGTGGAAGCAGGTATATCAAACCCCTTAATCAGTATTTTGTGGAAGCAGGTATTGTCACGACAGGGAGTGGGGGAAATACCCCACCGTGCGGTGTCAAAGGGTAAAGGGGATCAGCCTGGCCAAAAGGAGTAATAAGGGAGCAGGTCACCTCCTACCGCGTCCCTAATCCTCTCCCTGACTCCTCACTGTATGAGCGGACCCCGATGGTAGGACGACTCATACTCAGGGTTCCTAGAAACCCTAAGTCGCCCTGGTAACCCCTCACTTAGGAGCAGGGGAGAGACAACCTGTTCATCCCAGTCATGGAGGAATAGGAGTCTCTATCTGAGGCCAGGCTGCAAGGAGAGGGGATCACATACAGCTATAAGGAGATGGCAGGTAAGTGAAACCAGTAACACACTTACCTGCCACAGACACACTGACTGGAACCCGTGTACAAGTGCTGGTGTCCACACGAACATTAAAAGGACACAGCACACACCAAAAACCACACAGGAACCCAGGACAACCATAGCTGCAATAAACGTGAGACACCATAAGAACATCTCCTATGACCACAAGGGTGGCCCTCACTGGACAGATGGAATATGAAGACCAGGTGGATAGCTCCAGCATACACCATGGCTGGAGTACCCCCCAGCTTCAGGCATCCAGCAGAGGCTAAATAGCCCAAGCAGCCACACCCACACACACATAAACCCAGTGTTAACAAAACACTAGGAAAGGAGTTAACCCTTCCAACACCAGACAAGGGAAGAAAGACACTTAAAGGGGAAGTGCACACACAAGCATAGAAAGCTGCATGTTGCCGCAGGCAACAACATGCGTGGCAACCATGTCACGGCAATCACCCAGAAGGCCGAGACACTGCCACCGCATGCACACACAGCAACACGTTGCCGCGGGCAACCGCAAGTGTAGCAACAGTGTCACAGCACACACCATAGGCCGTGACAGGAATATCGCAGGGTAGGCCAGCACCTCCAAGGCGTAAAGGGCAAGCTCAAGCCATGTGCCCAATTTGGAGACCCAGAAGTTGAAGGGGGCAGACCCATCATCCAGTAAGTGTAGGCGTGTGCACACATACTGCTCCACCATGTTGCTGAAATGCTGCCTCCTGCTAAGACGTTCCATATCAGCTGGTGGTGCTGGTTGTTGTGGCGTGCTGACAAAGCTTTTCCACATTTCAGCCATGCTAACCCTGCCTTCTGAGGTGCTGGCCGTGCCCCAGCTGCGTTGGCGACCTCTTCCTCCTTCTCTGCCTTCGCCTTGTGCTTCCACTGTGCCCCCGCTGTCAGGTGGGAATGCCATCAGCAGCGCGTCTACCATCGTGCGCTTGTACTCGCACATCTTACGATCATGCTCCAGTAACGGAATTAAGGACGGTACGTTGTCCTTGTAAAGTGGATCCAGCAGTGTGGCCACCCAGTAATTAGCACAAGTTAGAATGTGTACAACTCGGCGGTCGTTGCGGAGACACTGCAGCATGTAATCGCTCATGTGTGCCAGGCTGCCCAGAGACAACGACAAGCTGTGGGAGGTGTATCGTCTGTGTCCTCTGTATCCCCCCAGCCACGCACCAGTGATGGCCATGAGCTGGTTTGGGTGCCACCCTGCTGTGAACACGGTTCTTCCATCTCCCCCTCCTCATCCTCCACCTTTTCATCCTCCAGAACTGTGCCCTGGCTGGACATTTGTGTACCTGGCGTATGTTGGTGCAGGAACCAACCTCAGTTGTGAATGACTGGCCTGAAACCCTACGAAATGATTCCTATTCCTCGTCCTCCTGTGCCACATCCTCTTCCATCATCGCCCGAAGCGTTTTTTCAAGGAGGCATTGAAGTGGGATAGTAACGCTAAGAACGGCGTCATCGGCACTGGCCATGTTGGTGGAGTACTCGAAACAGCGCAACAAGGCACACAGGTCTTACATGATGGCCCACTCATTGGTGGTGAAGTGGTGCTGTTCAGAAGAGCGACTCACCTGTGCGTGCTGCAGCTGAAACTCCACTATCGCCTGCTGCTGCTCGCACAGTCTGGCCAGCATGTGCAAGGTGGAGTTCCACCTTGTGGGCACGTCACATATGAGGCGGTGAGAAGGAAGGCTGAAGTAACGCTGCAGCGCAGACAGGCGAGAACGCACTTTATGCAGCAGCTCTGACATATTGGGGGAATTTTTAAGGAACATCTGCACTACCAAATTTAGCACATGAGCCAGGCAAGGGATGTGCGTCAAACCGGCTAGTCTCAGAGCTGCTACGAGATTTCTCCCATTATCGCACACCACCAGGCCGGGCTTGAGGCTCATTGGCACCAACCACTCATCGGTCTGTTGTTCCATGCCCGTCCACAGCTCCTGCGCGGTGTGGGGTTTGTCCCCCAAACAGATAAGTTTTAAAACTGCCTGCTGTCGCTTACCCCTGGCTGTGCTGAAGTTGGTGGACAAGGTGTTACACTGACCGGATGAGGAGGCGGTAGAGGATGAGGAAGCAGAGTAGGAGGAGGAAGCAACAGGAGGCAAAGAGAAATTCCTTGCAATCCTCGGTGGTGGAAGGACATGCGCCAAACTGCTATCCACCTCAGGCCCAGCCGCCACTGCATTTACCCTGTGTGCTGCTAGGGAGATATACCATCCCTGACCGTGCTTACTGGTCCAAGTATCCTTAGTTAGGTGGACCTTGCCACAGATGGCGTTGCCCAGTGCACACCTGATTTTGTCCCCAACTTGGTTGTGCAGGGAAGGGATGGCTCGCCTGGAAAAGTAGTAGCGGCTGGGAACAACGTACTGTGGGACAGCCACCGCCATTAGGCTTTTAAAACTATCCATCTCCACCAGTCGGAATGACAGCATTTCAAAGTCCAGCAATTTTGAAATGCTGCCATTTAGGGCCAGGGATCGCGGGTGGGTAGGGGGGTACTTCCTCTTTCGCTCCAGTGTTTAGGAGATAGACAGCTGAACGCTTCCATGGGGCATTGTAGAGATGCTTGGTGACCCAGGTGGTGGCGTTGCTGGCACATACTCTGTTTGCAGGCTGGCAGGTGCCACTGTCACTCCAGAGGGGGATGAAGAGGCCGAGACTGCAGCAGAAGAGAAAGCAGGAGGAGCCAGAGACCTTTCTTGGTTTTTGAGGTGTCTACTCCACTGCAGCTCGTGCTTTGCACTTAGATGCCTGGTCATGCAGGTTGAGCTAAGGTTTAGAACGTTTATGCCTTGCTTAAGGCTCTGATTGCACAGCGTGCAAACCACTCTTGTCTTGTCATCAGCACATTGTCTGAAGAACTGCCACGCCAGGGAACTCCTTGGAGCTGGCTTTGGTTTGCTCAGTCCCTTGGTGCGGTGGCAGTGGCGTAGCTAGAAATGACTGGGCCCCAAAGCAAATTTTTGAATGGGGCCCCCCTCCCCCAGTAATTATTTCACAACCTCTTCCTTTCATGCTTCCCCAATTCCTGTGGCTACTAAAGATCGCTCTCTCAGACCAGGCCCAGCAGCTGTTCCATCCGTTTTCTACACTGTCTATACTGCCACTATATATAATTTCATTGTGTAATACTGTTGAGGCGGCCCTGACAAAGTCTTTTAGTCCTCCTTCTCCTGGATGGGCTCCTTCTTGGTCAGGGCCCCAAAGCAGCCGCTTCCCCTGCATCCCCTGTAGCTACGCCCCTGTGCGGTGGGCAGTAGCACGCGTACTGTCTAGGGGATGGCCGCTCCGTTTTTGCACCCTGCTCCTTCTTCTGCTGTGCTGGTGGCTCTGTGTGACCACCGCCTCTTCCTCTAAACTAGACAGGTCACTCGCATGACCTTGATTCCATATTAGGTCGAGGAACCTCATCGTCCTCCACATCATCTTCCACCCAGTCTTCACCCCTGCCCTCCTTGTCGGTCTGCACACTGCAGAAAGCCACAGCAGTTGGCACCTGTGTTTCGTCATTATCAGAGACGTGCTGCGGTTGTCCTCCCTTGTACTCATCCTGAAACATAAGTGGTTGGGCATCGGTGCATTCAATCTCTTCCACTTCTGGGGCAGGGCTATGTGGATGGCCCTGGAAAACCCTGCTAGCCGTGTCATCAAAAAGCAGAAGAGACTGCTGCATGACAGATGGTTTATGTCAGGCAAAAATGTAACCGCCAATAGTCAACAATTAAGTTCACTGACAGTAAGGCATAAAGACATAAAGAGGAAGAATTTCTTAAGGTCACACAACAGTGTGACAGGCGAATTTAATGCAATTACTTCACGGTCACAAAAACTGTGAATTTGTCAACCAACAATGTAACAGCAGTATTGACTGGTTGTATTGGACTGTCACAAATGCAGCAAAGGCCCCAAATGTAGGGTCTTGCACAAAATGGGTGTTTTTTTTAAACCAGAATATAACAGTGGTATATAATGCTTGTATTGGACTGTCACAAATGCGGCAAAGGCCCCAAATGTAGTGTCTTGCACAAAATTGATGTTTTTTGTAAACCAGAATATAACAGCGGTATTTAATGCTTGTATTGGACTGTCACAAATGCAGCAAAGGCCCCAAATGTATTACCCTGCACAAAATGGGTCTTTTTTTTTTAAACCAGAATATAATGGCAGTATTTAAAGCTTGTATTGGACTGTCACAAATGCAGCAAAGGCCCCAAATGTAGTGTCTTGCACAAAATGGGTGTTTTTTTAAACCCAGAATATAACTGCAGTATTTAACGCTTGTATTGGACTGTCACAAATGCAGCAAAGCCCCAAATGTATTATCTTGCACAAAATGGGTGTTTTTTCAAAACCAGAATATAACTGCAGTATTTAACGCTTGTATTGGATTGTCACAAATGCAGCAAAGGCCCCAAATGTAGTGTCTTGCACAAAATGAGTGTTTTTTTAAAACCAGAATATAACAGCGGTATTTAACGCTTGTATTGGACTGTCACAAATGCAGCAAAGCCCCAAATGTATTATCTTGCACAAAATGGGTGTTTTTTCAAAACCAGAATATAATGGCAGTATTTAAAGCTTGTATTGGACTGTCACAAATGCAGCAAAGGCCCCAAATGTAGTGTCTTGCACAAAATGGGTGTTTTTTTAAACCCAGAATATAACTGCAGTATTTAACGCTTGTATTGGACTGTCACAAATGCAGCAAAGCCCCAAATGTATTATCTTGCACAAAATGGGTGTTTTTTCAAAACCAGAATATAACTGCAGTATTTAACGCTTGTATTGGACTGTCACAAATGCAGCAAAGGCCCCAAATGTAGTGTCTTGCACAAAATGGGTGTTTTTTTAAAACCAGATTATAAGAGTGGTATCTAAAGCTTGTATTGGACTGTCACAAATGCAGCAAAGGCCCCAAATGTAGAGTCTTGCACAAAATGGGTGTTTTTTTAAAACCAGAATATAACAGCGGTATTTAACGCTTGTATTGGACTGTCACAAATGTAGCAATGGCCCCAAATAGAGTGTCTTGCACAAAATGGGTGTTTTTGTAAACCAGAATATAACAGCGGTATTTAATGCTTGTATTGGACTGTCAGAAATGCAGCAAAGGCCCCAAATGTATTACCCTGCACAAAATGGGTCTTTTTTTTTTTAAACCAGAATATAACGGCAGTATTTAAAGCTTGTATTGGACTGTCACATATGCAGCAAAGGCCCCAAATGTAGTGTCTTGCACAAAATGGGTGTTTTTTTTAAACCAGAATATAACTGCAGTATTTAAAGCTTGTATTGGACTGTCATAAATGCAGCAAAGGCCCCAAATGTAGTGTCTTGCACAAAATGGGTGATTTTTTAAAAACCAGACTATATTTGCAGTATTTAAAGCTTGTATTGGACTGTCACAAATGCAGCAAAGGCCCCAAATGTAGGGCCTTGCACAAAATGGGTGTTTTTTTAAAACCAGAATATAACTGCAGAATTTAACGCTTGTATTGGACTGTCACAAATACAGCAAAGGCCCCAACTGTATTATCTTGCACAAAATGGGTGTTTTTTAAAACCAGAATATAACTGCAGTATTTAAATAAAGCTTGTATTGGACTGTCACAAATGCAGCAAAGTCCCCAAATGTAGTGTCTTGCACAAAATGGGTGTTTTTTTAAAAACAGATTATAAGAGCGGTATTTAACGCTTGTATTGGACTGTCACAAATGCAGTAAAGGCCCCAAATGTAGGGTCTTGCACAAAATGGGTGTTTTTTTAAAACCAGAATATAACTGCAGTATTTAAAGCTTGTATTGGACTGCCACAAATGCAGCAAAGGCCCCAAATGTAGTGTCTTGCACAAAATGGGTGATTTTTTAAAACCAGAATATAACAGTGGTATTTAACGCTTGTAATGGACTGTCACAAATGCAGCAAAGGCCCCAAATGTGGTTTTATTGCACAAAATGGGTGTTTTTGTAAACCAGAATATAACAGCGGTATTTAACGCTTGTATTGGACTGTCACAAATGCAGTAAAGGCCCCAAATATAGTGTCTAGGACAAAATGGGTATTTTTTAAAAACCAGAATATAGCTGCAGTATTTAAAGCTTGTATTGGACTCTTACAAATGCAACAAATGCCACAAATGTAGTATCTTGCACAAAATGGGTGTTTTTTTAAAACCAGAATATTACAGCGGTATTTAACGCTTCTATTGGACTGTCACAAATGCAGTGCAGGGCGCAATTGTACTTTTTAGCAAATAAATAATAATTTGTCCCCACAGAACAGATGGATTTACTTGGATTGTACTTTACAGAAAAAAATGTGAATATGCCACCCCCTGGGTCCCTGAACTCACAGACCGATTCCCTATATTATTTTGCCTTCTCCTGGCACATATGCAGTGCAGGTGCACTTAAAAAATGGGTATATGTTGCCCACTGAATTAAAAGAACAGGGTTAAATTATTGTCCCTGGCACATATGCAGTTCTGGTGTACTGAACTTGCACAATATGGCCGCCAATGCCCACCTAACTAACAAACGGATAAAACTTATTTTTCTTTGTCACTGTGCTCAGGGCAGGGTAAAAAAAATTTGTACTGCACCAACAAAACAAAATTGCTGTAGATCGCAGAGTTAACAACAAGTTCTGATAACAGATAGATTCTTTCCTATTCTCTCCCTCACAGCAGCAGCATCCTATCCCTACACTAGCAAGAGCAGAGTGACGTGCAGCGCTACATGGCTCCAGCTTATATAGAGGCTGGGTCACATGATGCACTGGCCAATCACAGCCATGCAATTAGTAGGCATGGCTGTGATGGCTTCTAAGGGCACACGAGTTAAACGCTTGTTGATTGGCTGCAGCCTTTTTAAAAAGCGCCATTAACTCGCCGAACACCGAACTCGAACCCGAACTTTTACTGAAGAGTTCGGGTTTGGGTCCGGGGTCCAAATATCCTAAAGTTTGGTACGAACCCGAACTTTACAGTTTGGGTTCGCTCAACCCTAGAAGCAGGTATATCGCACCCCTCAATCAATTTTTGGTGGAAGCAGATATATTAAAACCCTTAATCAGTATTTTGTGGAAGCAGGTATATCGCAGCCACCAATCAGTATTTTGTGGAAGCAGGTATTTCAAACCTCTTAATCAGTATTTTGTCGATGCAGGTATATTGTAGCCCTAAATTAGTATTTTGTGGAAGCAGGTATATCAAACCCCTTAATCAGTATTTTGTGGAAGCAGGTATATCGCAGGCCTCAATGAATATTTGGTAGAAACAGGTACATCAAACCCCTTAATCGGTATTTTGTAGAAGTAGGTTTATTGCAGCCCTCAATCAATATTTACTAGAAATAGGTATATCGAACCCCTTAATCAGTATTTTGTGGAAGCAGGTATATCGCAGCCCTCAATCAGTATTTTGTGGAAGCAGGTATATCAGACCCCTTAATCAGTATTTTGTTGAAGCAGGTATATCATAGCCCTCAATCAATTTTTGGTGGAAACAGTAATATCTAACCCTTAATCAGTATTTTGTGGAAGCAGGTATATTGCAGCCCTCAATCAGTATTTTGTGGAAATAGGAATATCAAACCCCTTAATCAGTATTTTCTGGAAGCAGGTATATCGTAGCCCTCAATTAGTATTTTGTGGAAGCAGATATATCAAACCCCTTTATCAGTATTTTGTGGAAGCAGTTATATCGCAGGCCTCAATCAATATTTGGTGGAAACAGGTATATTGAACCCCTTAATTGATATATTGTGAAAGCACGTATATCGTAGCACTCAATCAGTATTTTGTGGAAGCAGGTGTATCAAACCCCTTAATCAGTATTTTGTGGAAGCAGCTATATCGTAGGCCTCAATGAATATTTGGTGGATACAGGTATATTGAATCTCTCAATCAGAATTTTGTGGAAACAGATATCTCGTAGGCCGCAAACAATATTTAGAGGAAACA
Source organism: Bufo bufo (assembly GCF_905171765.1). NCBI lineage: Eukaryota > Metazoa > Chordata > Amphibia > Anura > Bufonidae > Bufo > Bufo bufo. The sequence continues at coordinate 322,691,053 of NC_053392.1, forward strand.
GGTATATTGAACCTTTTAATCAGTATTTTGTGGATGCAGGTATATCTTAGCCCTCAATCAATATTTGGTGGAAGCAGGTATATCAAACCCCTTAATCCGTATTTTGTGAAAGCAGGTATATTGCACCCCTCAATCAATATTTCGTGAGAGCAGGTATATCGATCCCCTTAATCAGTATTTTGTGGAAGCAGGTATATCACACCCTTCAATTATTTTTTTTGCCACAACAGTTATATCACACCACCCTGTTTATTTGGGGCAACAGGTATATCGCAGCCCTCAATTAGTATTTTGTGGATGAAGGTATATCACACCCCTCAGCACAACTGCTGCATAATACAAATTCACTGTATACTTTCTATGTTAGAAAGTATATTATAGGTATATCACACCCCTCAATCAGTTTTTTGGGGGGCAACTGGTATATCATACCCATTGCAATTAGATGTTCCAATAGTGTTTGTTCCTCTATATAGCTGCGGTATCGCAGCAGAACCACACACAACTGATTCACAATACAAATGATATATAATATACTTTCTATGTTTCAAAGTATATTATAAATATATCACACCCCTCTGTATATCACACCTATCGATAGCACACCTATACCAGTCCTTAAAAGGACTTTTGTGGGCTTATAAGCTAGCGTTTGGTGTTTCTAACAGTCTGTCCCTGCTCCACACAGCAAACTCTCCCTACACTGGCAAAAGACTGAATGTAAAATGGCAGCCAGATCGGGTTTATTTATAGGGTAGGGGGTGTGTCCACTTGTTGAAACATCTCAATTAGCTGTCTTGTCCCACCTGATGGATGTGTCATGGGTCAAATTTCAGCAGAATGCAAAAGATGTCCATCGGTGCCATATTCTTTTGCATTGCTCCAAACTTAGACCCATGACACATCCATCAGGTGGAACAAGACAGCCAATTGAGACGTTTCAGCAACAGTCTGACCCTGGTTCATAAAGCAACCTCTCCCTACACTGGCAAAACGCAGAGTGTAAAATGGCTGCCAGATCGGGTTCTTTATTAGGGTGGGGGTGTGTCCATGTGCTGAAACGTCTCAATTGGCTGTCTTGTCCCACCTGATGGATGTGTCATGGGTCTAAGTTTGGAGCAATGCAAAAGAATATGGCACCGATGGACATCAACACATGTTCGCATGTTCGGCGAACTGCGAACGTGCAAAGTTCGCTGCAAAATGACCACCGGCAAACCGCAAAGCCAACTCTCTCTCTCTATATATACAGTTGCAATAAAAATTATGTGAACCCTTTGGAACGATATGGATTTCTGCACAAATTGATCATAAAATTTGATCTGATTTTCATCTAAGTCACAACAATAGACAATCACAGTCTGCTTAAACTAATAACACACAAAAAATTAAATGTTACCATGTTTTTATTGAACACACCATGTAAACATTCACAGTGCAGGTGGAAAAAGTATGTGAACCCCTAGACTAATGACATCTCCAAGAGCTAATTGGAGTGAGGTGTCAGCCAACTGCAGTCCAATCAATGAGATGAGATTGGAGGTGTTGGTTACAGCTGCCCTACCCTATAAAAAACACACACCAGTTCTGGGTTTGCATTGCCTGATGTGAATGATGCCTTGCACAAAAGAGCTCTCAGAAAACCTACGATTAAGAATTGTTGACTTGCATAAAGCTGGAAATGGTTATAAAAGTATCTCCAAAAGCCTTGTTGTTCAGCAGTCCACGGTAAGACAAATTGTCTATAAATGGAGAAAGTTCAGCATTGCTGCTACTCTCCCTAGGAGTGGCCGTCCTGTAAAGATGACTGCAAGAGCACAGCGCAGACTGCTAAATGAGGTGAAGAAGAATCCTAGAGTGTCAGCTAAAGACTTACAGAAGTTTCTGTCATATGCTAACATCCCTGTTAGCGAATCTACGATACGTAAAACACTAAACAGATGCATACTGGCGCAATATTAATAGTTTTTAGTTTGTGACGCCAATTGCAGCTTGCGCAGGTACTGTAACAGGGCCCTTTAAGATGTTATCACTCACGTACCAGGTGAGGAATGCCAGAGGGGGATAATGTCTCTGTGTAGTGTCAACGGTGTCTCCTACCTTGGTATGGCTGGACTCCTGGATCCTGGCTCACTTGCAATAAAATGAGTGTGGTCAGTAGGAGTAATTGAGGAATGAATGCAATCCAGACAGGAAATATAATCCAACTCGTCTTTAATTAATGCAGCTTTGAATCCATACAAGATACAGCAATAGTCTGGGGTCCCAGCAGGTATTGGCAATATGTGGCAGGAATCTATATGTATTCTGCTTCTTATCATATGCCTAGTAGAACTGGCAGGTATCTATCTTCTGCTCTGTCTGTAGTCTGCTTGATATGGGCCTGACTAGCTGAAGGAGGAATTTGGCTTCTCCTGGTCTTTGGATAAGTACTCATAGGACTGCTCGCAGGGTATGATGGCTTCTTCCTGGAGATCTTTAGTTCTGGAGATGGCTGCTTGCTTGTCAACCAGCTGAGGAAGATGACTCAGGCTGGGAAGGGTGATCCTGGGCCTCAGCCGAGGCTTGGATCCTAGGTTGGGATCCCTGTTTCTGGGAGCTCCTACCAACACAGCCTTCCCCAAGGAGGGGGCTGGTACACACTGGATCTAACTGGTTTCTTCCCTCTCTAGGAGGCAGGATGTGGGAACATTCCACACCTCCTCAAAGAGGGGGGAAGCTAGATTGGAATGTACTATTCCAGTCTAGCAATACTAAACTGGCTAAGATCCTGTTACATACTGCTGCCACCTGCTGGTGTACATGGAAAATTACAGCAATAATATGAAACAGGCATAGAAAATACATATAATGGAAAATGCAATGTTAGACTACACAAGATGACAATACATATGCACCAGACATGTTGTAGCGGGGAGAAAGAGTTTAGTGACATACTCTGGGATGTTACAGATACCACAGAGGAAGCAACTGCTGTCCAAAAAAAATTGCTGCACGTTTACAGTTTGCACAAGAGCATGTTCCATAGCAGTACTGGCAAAATATTCTGTGGACAGATGAAACCAAAGTTGAGTTGTTTGAAAGAAACACACAACACTATGTGTGGAGAAAAAGAGGCACAGCACACCAACATTAAAACCTCATACCAACTGTGAAGTATGGTGGTGGGGGCATCATGGTTTGGGGCTGCTTTGCTGCATCAGGGCCTGGACGGATTGCTATCATCGAAGGAAAAATCGTTATCAAGACATTTTGCAGGAGAACTTAAGGCCATCTGTCCACCAGCTGAAGCTCAACAGAAGATGGGTGTTGCAACAGGACAACGACCCAAAGCATAGAAGTAAATCAACAACAGAATGGCTTAAACAGAAGAAAATACGCCTTCTGGAGTGGCCCAGTCAGAGTCCTGACCTCATCCCGATTGAGATGCTGTGGCATGACCTCAAGAAAGCGATTCACACGAGACATCCCAAGAATATTGCTGAACTGAAACAGTTCTGTAAAGAGGAATGGTCAAGAATTACTCCTGACCGTTGTGCACGTCTGATCTGCAACTACAGGAAACGTTTGGTTAAAGTTATTGCTGCCAAAGGAGGTTCAACCAGTTATTAAATCCAAGGGTTCACATACTTTTTCCACCTGCACTGTGAATGTTTACATGGTGTGTTCAATAAAAACATGGTAACATTTAATTCTTTGTGTGTTATTAGTTTAAGCAGACTGTGATTGTCTATTGTTGTGACTTAGATGAAGATCAGATCACATTTTATGACCAATTTGTGCAGAAATCCATATCATTCCAAAGGGTTCACATACTTTTTCTTGCAACTGTATATATATATATATATATATATATATATATTATATGTTAGTGGATATATATACAGTGGATATAAAAAGTCTACACACCCCTGTTAAAATGTCAGGTTTCTGTGATGTAAAAAAAAATGAGACAAAGATAAATCATTTCAGAACTTTTTCCACCTTAATGTGACCTATAAACTGTACCACTCAATTAAAAAACAAACTGAAATCTTTTAGGTGGAGGGAAGAAAACAAAGGAAACTAAAATAATGTGGTTGCATAAAGTGTGCCCACCCTCTTATAACTGGGGATGTAGCTGTGTTCAGAATTAAGCAATCACATTCAAAATCATGTTAAATAGTCAGCATACACCTGCCATCATTTAAAGTGCCTCTGATTAACCCCAAATAAAGTTCAGCTGCTCTAGTTGGTCTTTCCTCAAATTTTCTTAGTCGGATCCCACAGCAAAAGTCATGGTCCACAGAGAGCTTCCAAAGAATCAGAGGGATCTCATTGTTAAAAGGTATCAGTCAGGAGAAGGGTACAAAAGAATTTCCAAGGCATTAGATATACCATGGAACACAGTGAAGACAGTCATCATCAAGTGGAGAAAATATGGCACAACAGTGACATTACCAAGAACTGGACGTCCCTCCAAAATTGATGAAAAGACGAGAAGAAAACTGCTCTGTGAAGCTACCAAGAGGCCTACAGCAACATTAAAGGAGCTACAAGAATATCTGGCAAGTACTGGTTGTGTGGTACATGTGACAACAATCTCCCATATTCTTCATATGTCTGGGCTATGGGGTAAAATGGCAGGACGAAAGCCTTTTCTTACAAAGAAAAACATCCAAGCCAGGCTACATTTTGCAAAAACACATCTGAAGTCTCCCAAAACCATGTGGGAAAAGGTGTTATGGTCTGATGAAACCAAGGTTGAACTTTTTGGCCATAATTCCAAAAGATATGTTTGGCGCAAAAACAACACTGCACATCACCAAAAGAACACCATACCCACAGTGAAGCATGGTGGTAGCAGCATCATGCTTTGGTGCTGTTTTTCTTCAGCTGGAACTGGGGCCTTAGTTAAGCTAGAGGGAATTATGAACAGTTCCAAATACTAGTCAATATTGGCACAAAACCTTCAGGCTTCTGCTAGAAAGCTGAACATGAAGAGGAACGTCACATTTCAGCATGACAATGACCCAAAGCATACATCCAAATCAACAAAGGAATGGCTTCACCAGAAGAAGATTAAAGTTTTGGAATGGCCCAGCCAGAGCCCAGACCTTAATCCGATTGAAAATCTGTGGGGTGATCTGAAGAGGGCTGTGCACAGGCGATGCCCTCACAATCTGACAGATTTGGAGTGTTTTTGCAAAGAAGAGTGGGCAAATCTTGCCAAGTCAAAATGTGCCATGCTGATAGACTCATACCAAAAAAGACTGAGTGCTGTAATAAAATCAAACGGTGCTTTAACAAAGTATTAGTTTAAGGGTGTGCACACTTATGCAACCATATTATTTTATTTTTTTATTTTTTCTTCCCCCTACCTAAAAGATTTCAGTTTGTTTTTCAATTGAGTTGTACAGTTTATAGGTCACATTAAAGGTGACAAAAGTTCTGAAATGATTTATCTTTGTCTCATTTTTTTTACATCACATAAACCTGACATTTTAACAGGGATGTGTAGACTTTTTATATCCACTGTATATATATATATGTAATTATTTCAACGATATTGGGAATGTAAAACCCACCACCATTCATATATACCAGAGGGAAAAACTCAGGTATGTACATTATCGTTCCATTTTTTTAGCTGGGCCTTGTGACTCCCCTTTTCTTCCACACAAATGGGTCTGACTGCTTCAGCTCATTGATTACAGATCATTGTTAATAAGGAGCATTTGTAATGCAGCCATGGTGATACAATCTCTACAAGCCAGTTCATGATGGCCCTTCAGTCTCCACAATTAAGTCGTCCAGCAGGCATGCCCCCTGTTGCAGCTGCTCTGTCAATCTCATTTTGTACTACAAATGAGCTTAGGCCCAGTGTTTGACATGGGGTTTTAACACCAAAGAAGGCAATTCTGCTACTTCAAATGAGCCTAATTGGTTGTGCGCTCAGGCGTTCACTCAAGCTGCTTCAGTCCATCAGAGAAAGATTTTTAACCAATTGGACAGCATGATCAAAAAAAAATACCAGGATTCTCAGTCTGCTACAAAGAAGAGCAATATTTATAATAACAATTTACCCTTAAAATCAAAACCAGCCACCTGTCAGTTTTAGACAGTCACAGTCAATAAGCAAAATGGAAAAATAACACATTTTATTTAAAATGGGATTGACACTAGCTTATGAATATAAGCATCCAATTAAGCTAAGACTGCAATTTCCTAACTTGCCCAAATAATTATTGACCAGCATTAAACTAACAAAATTATTTATATATATATATTATACAATTAAGCTTAGAGTTGAACTGGAAAATGATAACTGCAGAAGTGTGTATTCTGAGTTTTATATGTGAATTTCTAACAAAAACAATGCAGAAAGAAACGGATATACAGAATAATGTGATTTATGTTCTAAAATGCTTTATTTCTTCTCTTTGCTAAGACAACTGGAATCCTCACAAAAAGAGCAGGTGATTCTTAATATATTATACATCAGTTAAAAAATCAAGTCTCATTCAGTCTGGGTTTTTTCCTGTGACTCTTTTTAATAAAGTTTTAGGATCTTATAGAAAAGAAATATACCATTGTATCATCCTTCCATACATAACAACATAGCTGGTAGTTGGAAAATGATGAAGGTCAATCAATTCCAACCTATAAAACTTTAGTTTTGATTCAGAGGGAGGCAACAAAAAAAACCTGAGGCAGATGCCAATTGCATCATATAAAAAGAGTTATCCCATGATTAATGTAGAAAAATGATAATCAGACATAATATGGTACATGCCAATCTCTAACAAAGCCAGAGCAATACCTGTACCTCACATAGAACCATAGCTTCCCTCATTTATTGCTCCAATTGTTCTGCTAGATTTTCTTCAGCTCAAGGGGTTTGTCCTTTCTCATGTGAGGGTGTCCTGTCTGCTGCAGCTCTCTCCCTGTAGCTGTCACGGCTTTTAACAGTAGATACTGCTAGTGGCAGTTAAAGGATGGAACTGAGCATGTACGTCTACTTAAGCAATGTTACTGAGTTGGACAGAGAAATAAGGAAAAGAACAAACAGCAGATAGTGCTACAGAGATCATTTTATTAAATAATTCAGTGGCTGTACCAGATGTTTATTATATGCAGTTACAAAAGTATTCAGCTCTAAGGTATTGGTTTAAAAATGTAGAATATTTTCATGGGGCAACCTCTTTAAAAGAAAAATAAATCCTTCCACAGTCCAAATATGGCAATCTGAATAAATCTTTGGAGTATGGGATGAAACCAGAGTACCTGGAGGAAACCCACTCAAACACGAGGAGAACATACAGTACAAACTCCATGCATATGGTGACCTTGGTTAAATTCGAAACTAGGACCCCAGTGCTACAAGATGGATACAGATCCTACCTCTGGTACCTACATCTATCTCAAGAACGGGAGACCGTTCCCAAAATAGATTCAAGTCCAAGAGGTGGGAATCTATCTAAAAAAATTATGGCATATCTTGTGGATATGTCCTAAATTTCCATTAAAGCAATATCCTGTTAAAGGAACACCACCTTAAAATATTATATATTAACCGCATATGTATGTATATTCTATTTCTATGTATTCTGGTGGATAATTTTCTGGATATAATTTTTTTAACTCAATCCATGTATTCTCATCCTATGCCATTCCTGGCTCTTTAACTTTCTTCATTGTTTGCACTTTTAACATTGCAAGCAGCCTCACTTGACTTTCTCAATCAGACCATTAACTGCAGCCAGAGAGGGAATAACCCAATTAGAGCATCAAATATTACATAGATAAGTGCAATGCTCTTCTGTTCACATCTTGGCCTATCAAATAAACAATAGAACTGTCATCCTGTCATCTCAATTCAAGCAATCTACTATTATACTACCAAATATATTCCCCTCCCAGAAGCAATAATCTGACAATGGATGTATATAGTAGTTTTATATTTCCATGCTGACTGTGACAAAACAATATTTTGTATTTACCGTAACTTTCATTGGTATAGTGCTGCTGAAAGAAAACTGAAATTCTAAAAAAAAAATATATATATATATATATATATATATATATATATAAAAATAAGTTAAAAAATATCCCTTGTTGATGGAAATGTCCCTTTAAGTTTAATGGCCAGCAATATCCTGTGTATATGGGGACCTGTGATAAAGATAGATTCAGGTCCCACCTCCTCTGGATATGCTATGAAATTCTGCAAAGGCAATGCCTCTTTAAGTTTACTGTCCACTAGTATGTCTTTTTTCAGTGGCAGGTCTTACCATGGTAAAATCCCTAATGTGGTCCGTTGCTAGCGGCAATCCCCAGCAAAAAAGGCATACAATAGAGGATGTCGGCAGTGCACCACAAAGGCATCCTACACAAGATGGAGTAGTGTGTGGATAAAAATATAGAAATACATAAATCACTGCAAAAGGTGCACCACAATGATATGCAACTGACAATACTGGCTAATCCCTCAGGCTGATGTTAAAAACCATGGTTTTACTATTTAATATATAATTGAACGATTGTTTTCCCTCGGCCCATGTGCTTGACCTTATATTTATCCATATTAAACTTCATTTGCAATTTCTCTGCCCAAGCCTCCAGCTTCCCCAAATATCTTTATATTTCTCAGTGTTGATTACTTTGCAGAGCTTAGTATTATCTGCAAATATTGAAATTTCACCCCATAACGGCGGGTTCAGACCTGAGCGTACTGAACGTACGCTCTGTACGCGCGATTGTACGGGCGTTTACAATCGTGCGTCGGACAGAAGCGAACGCCCATTGTCGTACGTTCCCGGAAGTCTATGTACGGGAATGCGCGACACTACGCCCCAAAGAAGCTCCTGAACTTCTTGGGGCGTCGGGCGTTTTACAGCGCGATCGTACGCACTGTAAAACGCCCAGGTGAGAACCATGCCGATAGGGAGGCATTGGTTTCTACTTGTTGAGCGTTTTACAGCGCGTAGGAACGCGATGTAAAACGCTCAGGTCTGAACCGGCTGTAAGTCCTCTATATGGTCATTAGTAAATACTGTATATAAAAAACAGGGCCAACACTGATCTAGTTGTTTATCCAATTACACATATTCTCCTATAATCTCAGCATTTTCATTTTATGTACCATCATTTTATGTGATACATTATGAAATGTTTTTTGAAAAGTTTAGATCCACAGCATTACCCTGGTCTAGTCTGGAACTTACCTCCTCCTAGGTGCTTATCAGATATGTTTGACAAGACCAGACCAATCCCTCATAAACCTATGCTGATGCTATGTTATAAGGTTATTTTCAATAAGATACTCCATGACAGCATTTCTAAAAAGGATTCAAATATTTTACCCACAATAGAGTTTAAACTTATAGGCCTATATTTTCTAGATTTTCTAGACTTACTTTTTATATTTTTTTACCCTTTTATGAATATTGGCCTAACATTTGCTATATGACTGTCCTGTGGAACAGATCTTAGATTATAAAACCCTTAAATTTTAGAAATAAGGTTATGTCTATAATGATACTTAAAGGGGTATTCTCATCTTGCTACTTCATCCTCAATTGCTGCCAGCTAGCTGTTCACTTCCTGGTTTTCTGCTGCTAAGGCTGGGCTGGCTTAGGCAGCTAGAGTGAAGCCCGGCCACACCTCCTTATGACATCACACTTTGAACTCAGTTCTTGCGTGCTAGTTCATGTGAAGAGTATGACTCATCAGTCTGGCAGCCTGCAGTGTCTGTGATGCCCCTCCCCCTGCTGGGGAATCAGAGAGCCATGTGAAGTGAGCTCAGTGTACAGTAACATGTGGCTCTTCTGTAGTTTTACACATAAAATCTCAGTACGATCTTTTACAAACCCATTCTGTGCATCAAAAACTATAATTCCATATTATACATTAGCTCAAAAGCTTGACCAACCCCCACCCACCAGCACTGATGCAGATTTGTTTCCATTACAGCTGTACTCCAGTTGTGTATAAACCTTACACTATGTATCTTTATAGTTGCATATACAGCTCAGCTACATGTGTCTTCTCCAGTCCCCTAACATCACTTTGGCTGAATGGCTTCCTATACAGCCCTGCTACATCTTTATTCTACTCCCCCGCTAGCACTGGGTCTGAAAAGTTACATATACAGCTCTGCTACATCTGTCGGTTTATCTCTTCAACCAGCACTGTGTCAGAACAGCAGCATATACAGCTCTGCTACATCTGTCTATTCCCTTCCCCATTAGAACTGTGTCTGAACAGCAGTGTATTCAGCTCTGCTACATCAGTTTCTCTCTTCCACCAGCATTGATGCTGACCCGCAACATATACAGCTTTGCTACATCAGTTTCTCTCTTCCACCAGCATTGATGCTGACCCGAAACATATACAGCTCTGCTACATCAGTTTCTCTCTTCCCCTAGCATTGATGCTGACCCGCAACACATACAGCACTGCTACATCATTTTCTCTCTTCCACCAGCATTGATGCTGACCCGCAACATATACAGCTCTGCTACATCAGTTTCTCTCTTCCACCAGCATTGATGCTGACCAGCAACATATACAGCTTTGCTACATCTGTCTATTCCCTTCCCCACTAGAACTATGGCTGAACAGCAGCATATTCAGCACTGCTACATCCATCAGCCCCCAAGTGCCACCATCAGCCTGCATCAGCCCCCATCAGCCTCAAACAGCCTCAAACAGCCCCATCAGCCTCAAATAGCCCCCATATGCCTCAAATAGCCCCCCATCAGCCTCAAATAGCCCCCATCAGCCCCCATATGCCTCAAATAGCCCCCCATCATACTCAAATAGCCCCATCAGCCTCAAATAGCCCCCCATATGCATCAAATAGCCCCCCCATATGCATCAAATAGCCCCCCATATTCCTCAAACAGCCCCCATCAGCCTCAAATAGCCCCCATCAGCCGCAATCAGCCCCCCATAAGCCTCAAATAGCCCCCCATCATCCTCAAATAGCCCCCATCAGCCTCAAATAGCCCCCATCATCCTCAAATAGCCCCCATCAGCCACAAACAGCCCCCCATCATCCTCAAATAGCCCCCATCAGCCGCAAACAGCCCCCCATAAGCCTCAAATAGCCCCCCATCATCCTCAAATAGCCCCCATCATCCTCAAATAGCCCCCATCAGCCTCAAATAGCCCCCCATATGCCTGAAATAGCCCCCATATGCCTCAAATAGCCCCCATATGCATCAAATAGCCCCCCATATGCCTCAAACAGCCCCCATCAGTCTCAAATAGCCCCCATCAGCCTGAAATAGCCCCCCATATGCCTGAAATAGCCCCCCATATGCATCAAATAGCCCCCCATATGCATCAAATAGCCCCCTATATGCCTCAAATAGCGCCCATCAGCCTCAAATAGCCCCCCATATGCATCAAACAGCCCCATCATCCTCAAATAGCCCCCATCAGACGCAAACAGCCCCATCAGCCTCAAATAGCCCCCATCATCCTCAAATAGCCCCCATCACCCTCAAATAGCCCCCATCATCCTCAAATAGCCCCCATCAGCCGCAAACAGCCCCCCATCAGCCTCAAATAGCCCCCCATCAGCCTAAAATAGCCCCCCCATCAGCCCCCATATGCCTCATATAGCCCCCCATATGCCTCCATCTGCCCCCTCAAGTGCCTCCATCTGCCCCAAAAGTGCCTCCATCAGCCCCCAATCGGTGGAATTGGTGGTGCATATATAACAAATACTCACCCCGCTGGCATTCCCTCTATTTTCGACGCGGCTCAAAGGAAAATAGATCAGCGCATGCGTGGCCGGCCGGCGACGTGCGCGATCTCGGAGAGAATGGAGGCCGGCAATAGATCACCAGGGAATGATGTGCGCAAGCGCGGCCCATGGATGCGGTCGGCGAGCGGTGGCCGTATCCATGGGCAGCGCTGATCAACAAATAATTTTTATTTTAAGATTTGAAGAAGAATAGTATTTTTTTTTTAAATCTATATATTTAGTAAAAAATTTATTGGGGGACATTTAATAGAATAAACTAGGATTAAACAGATGGGAATACCCCTTTAATTCCTTGAGAACTCAGGGGTGAATGCCATTTGGACCATGTGATTTGTTCTGCATCCTCCACACTAATTTGATATATCTTATCTTCTAAAATACATTTTCCATTCTTTTTTAAGCTAGAGTCAACAGACCATTGAAACATTTTTTTATTTCATGACATAAAGATTTATCTGAAATCATTGAAGTAGGAGATCAAAATCAGAAACATTTGTCTGTTGGAATTATACAATTATATCTTTAAAATAGAATTTATTGAAAGGAACCAAACAAAACTCAATTAATCCTAATTTGTAAGGTGTTTTTAGATTCAGACCCTAAAACTTAAATATGTAGATTTGAAAATTCAAAATATTTTTTGGTGAAAGCATACAGGTGACAATATGGTACCATTTCTCTCTTCGTAGTATAACTCTGTGTTTCAGCCCATAATGATGAAGTGATCACTTCAAAAATGGTGGCTGAGCTCCACTAAACCTTTCCTCCACATTTTTTTAACCACTTTCCGTCCGCCCATAGGATATAAACGTCCTATGGGTGGACCTCTATTTCTGAAAGCACGTTTTAAAACGTCCTTTCAGAAATAGCAGCTGCACTCTAATCGTGCAGCTGCTGATCGGGTTGCCCGCTGTCAGTGACAGCAGGGCAACCCTAAGACAAGGCAGGGACAGTGCCCAGGTGTCCCTGCCTTCTGGATCGCTGCGTACACAGCGCTCACCGAGCGCTGTGTATGCAGAGCAGGAAGCGATATGCGCTTCCTGTTCCGGCACGGCGGTCATGTGACCGCCGTGACCGGAGAGTGCAGGGGCTGTGTGAGGTCTCTCAGAGACCTCGATCAGCCCTGCTCTGAGGCTGTACAGCGCTGGATTGCTGCTGTACAGCCTCTCTAGGGGTGCATTTCTTCTGTAACTGGGGCTACTATGTCAGCCCCAGTTACAGGAGAAATCAACAGTGAAAAAAAAAAGAAAAAGTGAAGTAAATGTCCCCCAGAGGTCTTGTATGACCTTATGGGGGACGAAAAGTGTAAAATAAAAAAAATAAAAATAAAAGGTTGAAAATAAAAAAATAAAAAAAAGTTTCACATGTAAAAAAAAAAAGTGCCCAAGTAAGGAATGAAAAAAAAATGTTAAAAATAGAAAAAATTAAATAAAATAGACATATTTGGTATTGCCGCGTCCGTAAAAACCAGCTCTATAAAAATATCACATGACCTAACCCCTCGGGTGAACACCGTAAAAAAAAAAAAATAACTGTGTCAAAACAAGCAATTTTTGTCACCTTGCATCACAAAAGGTGCAACACCAAGTGATCAAAAACGCGTATGTCCCACAAAATAGTACCAATAAAACCGTCACCTCATCCCGCAAAAAATGAGCCCCTACATAAGAAAATCTCTCAAAAAATAAAAAAAACTATAGCTCTTAGAACATGGAGACACTAAAACATCATTTTTTGGGTTTCAAAAATGCTATTATTGTGTTAAAGTGAAACAAATAAAAAATGTATACATATTAGGTATTGCCGCGTCCGTAAAAACCAACTCTATAAAAATATCACATGAGCTAACCCCTCAGGTGAACACCGTAAAAAAAAAAAAAAAACTGTGTCAAAACAAGCAATTTTTGTCACCTTGCATCACAAAAGGTGCAACACCAAGTGATCAAAAACGCGTATGTCCCACAAAATAGTACCAATAAAACCGTCACCTCATCCCGCAAAAAATGAGCCCCTACATAAGAAAATCTCTCAAAAAATAAAAAAAACTATAGCTCTCAGAACATGGACACATTGAAACATAATTTTTTTGTTTCAAAAATGCTATTATTGTGTAAAACTTTAATAAATGAGAAAAAGTATACATATTAGGTATCGCCACGTCCGTAACAATGTTCTCTATAAAACTGTCACATGACCTAACCCCTCAGGTGAACGCTGTAAAAATAAATAAATAGAAACTGTGCTAAAACAACCAATTTTTTGGTCACCTTGCCCCATAAAGTGTTATAATGAATGATCAAAAAATCATATGTACCCAAAAATAGTACTAATAAAACTGGCACCTTATCCCCTAGTTTCCAAAATGGGGTCACTTCTTGGGAGTTTCTACTGTAAGGGTGCATCAGGGGGCTTCAAATGGGACATGGCATCTAAAAACCATGTGGAGTTCCTTTTCTTCTGCGCCCTGCCGTGTGCCCATACAGCAGTTTATGACCATATGTGGGGTGTTTCTGTAAACCGCAGAATCTGGGTAATAAATATTGAGTTTTGTTTGGCTGTTAACCATGATGTGTTAAAGAAAAAAATTTATTAAAATGGAAAATCTGCCAAAAAAGTGAAATTTAAAAATTTGATCTCCATTTTCCTTTAATTCTTGTGGAACGCCTAAAGGGTTAACAAAGTTTGTAAAATCGGTTTTGAATACCTTGAGGGGTGTAGTTTCTACAATGGGGTCATTTATGGGGGTATCCACTATGTAGGCCCCACAAAGTGACTTCAGACCTGAACTGGTCCTTAAAAAGTGGGTTTTGGCAATTTTCTTAAAAATTTGAAGAATTGCTTCTAAACTTCTAAGCCTTCTAACGTCCTAAAAAAATAAAATGACATTTCCAAAATGATGCCAACATAAAGTAGACATATGGGGAATGTTAAGTAATAAATATTTTATGAGGTATCACTTTCTGTTTTAAAAGCAGAGAAATTGAAATTTAGAAAATTGTGAATTTTTTAAATTTTTGGGTAAATTTGGGATTTTTTCATAAATAAAGGTGAAATATTTTGACTCAAATTTATGACTATCATGAAGTACAATGTGTCACGAGAAAACAATCTCTGAATGACTTGGATAAATAAAGGCGTTCCAAAGTTATTACCACATAAAATGAGATATGTCCGTTTTGCAAAATTTGGCCTGGTCAGGAAGGGGGCAAATGGCCCAGATGGCAGGTGGTTAATATTGTAAGAATCATCATGGAATTCAGCAAATAAAGTTGAGGTTTTTTATTTATGTTTTCTATTCACTTTTTAGAACATACTAGAACACACTAGCATAAATACAAACCCAAATCACATATATATATTAAGATTTAAAAAAATCCATTTTTTTAAACATAGAAACATAGAAACATAGAATGTGTCGGCAGATAAGAACCATTTGGCCCATCTAGTCTGCCCAATATACTGAATACTATGGATAGCCCCCGGCCCTATCTTATATAAAGGATGGCCTTATGCCTATCCCATGCATGCTTAAACCCCTTCACTGTATTTGCAGCTACCACTTCTGCAGGAAGGCTATTCCATGCATCCACTACTCTCTCAGTAAAGTAATACTTCCTTATATTACTTTTAAACCTTTGCCCCTCTAATTTAAAACTGTGTCCTCTTGTGGTAGTTTTTCTTCTTTTAAATATGCTCTCTTCCTTTACCGAGTTGATTCCCTTTATGTATTTAAAAGTTTCTATCATATCCCCTCTGTCTCTTCTTTCTTCCAAGCTATACATATTAAGGTCCTTTAACCTTTCCTGGTAAGTTTTATCCTGCAATCCATGTACTAGTTTAGTAGCTCTTCTCTGAACTCTCTCTAGAGTGTCTATATCCTTCTGGAGATATGGCCTCCAGTACTGCGCACAATACTCCAAGTGAGGTCTCACCAGTGTTCTGTACAGCGGCATAAGCACTTCACTCTTTCTACTGCTTATACCTCTCCCTATACATCCAAGCATTCTGCTGGCATTTCGTGCTGCTCTATTACATTGTCTTCCCACCTTTAAGTCTTCTGAAATAATTACTCCTAAATCCCTTTCCTCAGATACTGAGGTCAGGACTGTGTCAAATATTCTATATTCTGCCCTTGGGTTTTTACGCCCCAGGTGCATTATCTTGCACTTATCCACATTAAATTTCAGTTTCCAGAGTTCTGACCATTCTTCTAGTTTTCCTAAATCCTTTTCCATTTGGCGTTTCCCTCCAGGAGCATCAACCCTGTTACATATCTTTGTGTCATCAGCAAAAAGACAAACCTTACCAGCGAGGCCTTTTGCAATATCACTTATGAAGATATTAAACAAAATCGGTCCCAGTACAGATCCCTGTGGAACCCCACTGGTAACATTACCTTGTTTTGAATGTTCTCCATTGACTACAACCCTCTGTTGTCTGTCACTCAGCCACTGCCTAATCCACTCAACAATATGGGAGTCCATGCTCAATGACTGCAGTTTATTGATAAGTCTTCTATGTGGGACAGTGTCAAAAGCCTTACTAAAATCTAGATATGCGATGTCTACTGCACCTCCACCGTCTATTATTTTATTCACCCAGTCAAAAAAATCTATAAGATTTGTTTGACATGATCTCCCTGAAGTAAACCCATGTTGTTTTTCATCTTGCAATCCATGGGATTTTAGATGTTCCACAATCCTATCCTTTAAAAGGGTTTCCATTAATTTGCCTACTATTGATGTCAGACTCACTGGTCTATAGTTGCTCGATTCCTCCCTACTACCTTTCTTGTGAATGGGCACGACATTTGCCAATTTCCAATCTTCCGGGACGACTCCTGTTACTAATGATTGGTTAAATAAATCTGTTAACGGTTTTGCCAGCTCACCACTAAGCTCTTTTAATAATTTTGGGTGTATCTCATCAGGCCCCTGTGACTTATCCGTCTTCACCTTAGACAGCAAACTTAGAACATCTTCCTCTGTAAAGATACATGCATCAAACGATTTAATAGTCATCCTTTCTAGTGGAGGTCCTTCTCCTTTTTCTTTTGTAAAAACTGAACAGAAGTATTCATTAAGGCAGTCGGCTAGCCCTTTATTCTCTTCTACATACCTTCCGTCCTTTGTTTTTAATTTAGTTATTCCTTGTTTTAATTTCCTTTTTTCATTTATATATCTGAAGAATGTCTTATCCCCTTTTTTCATAGACTGAGCTAGTTTTTCTTCTGCCTGCGCTTTAGAAGTTCTTATAACTTGCTTGGCCTCTCTCTGCCTAATCTTGTAGATTTCCTTATCTTCATTGCTCTGGGTTTTTTTATAATTACAAAATGCTAGCTTTTTATTTTTAATGATTTGGGCCACTTCTGCTGAGTACCACATTGGTCTCCTCCTTTTTTTGCTTTTACTGACAAGTCTAATGCAATTTTCTGTTGCCTTCAATAATGCACATTTTAAGTAGTCCCATTTCTCCTGGACTCCATGTAATCCGTTCCAGTCTGATAAGGACTCATTTATGACTAATTTCATTTTTGAAAAGTCTGTTTTTCTAAAATCTAAAACTTTTGTTTTTGTGTGGTGGGACTCTTTCACAGTTCTTATATTAAACCACACTGACTGGTGATCACTAGATCCCAAGGTTTCGCCTACAATGACATCATATACCGAATCCCCGTTTGTGAATACCAAATCCAAAATGGCCTCACTCCGGGTTGGCTCCTCAACCACTTGTTGTAGAGATAACCCCAGTAGGGAATTTAGAATATCTGTACTAGACGCATCAGACTATAAGAAGCACCAGAGTATAAGAAGCACCAGAGTATAAGACGCATCAGACTATATAGGATTTGGAGGAAATAAGAAATAAAAATATTTTTAATCATCCTTCAGATCAAACCCTCAATCATTATCAGGCCCCCAAATCAGACCCCCATTTTCATTAGACCTCAGATCAGACCCCCAAGCTGTATCAGACCTCAGATCAGACTATCAGATCCCCAAGCTCCATCAACCTCAGATCACTCCCCCCCAATCCCCATCACACTCAAATGAGACCCTCATCAGACTCATCAGCAAGTTTCTTAGGTATGTCTCTATTAGCTTTGCACATTTAGATACTGTAATTTTTGGCCATTCTTCCAGGCAAAATTGTTCCAACTCTTCTAAATTAGATACGCTGTGTTGGTATACAGCAGTCTTCAAATCATGACACCAGTTCTCAATTGGATTAAGGATGCAACTTTAATTAGGTCATTCAAAGACATACAGTATGAATGTTTCCCCTTAAACCACTCCATTGTAGCTTAAGGAGTGTGTTTAGAGTTATTGACCTGCCAGAAGGTGAACCTCTGCCACAGTCCCAATTCTCTGGCAAACTGAAACATATTTTAAAATTGCCCTGTATTTACTGCCATCTATTCTTCCTTCAATCCTGACCAGTTTTCCAGTCCTGGCCAATGAATAGCATCCCCACTACCACCACATTTAACTGTGGGAATGGCGTTCTTGGGATGATTGTTAATGTTGGTTAGCGTCACACATAGTGATTGCCATGATGGCCAAAAAGTAAAATTTTAGTCTTATATGACCTTCTTCCTTGTGTTTGAGGAGTCTGCCACATGCTGTATGCAGTTTCTTTAAAAATGTATTTGTTTTGTTTGGTTTTTGGGGCATTTTTCCATAAAGCCCTATTCTGTGGAGTGTACAACATATGTTGGTCCTATGGAGAGGTACTTCCATCTCTGCTGTGTATCTTTGGAGCTCCATCAGTATTAGCACTGGTGTCTTTGTTATATCTCTAATGCCTTCCTTGCCCAGTCTGTGAGTTTTGGTCAGTGACCTTCTCTTGTCAGGTTTTTTACTTGAACCATATTCATTCCATTCTATCATGGTTATAATGTTATAATAATGTAATGCTGTTCCACAGGATGTCCAACATTTGGGATACATTTTTGTAACCCAACCCTGATCTATAGTTCTCCACAAATTTTTCTTTGACCTGTTTGGAAAGCTCCTTGGTCTCCATGTTACTTGCTTAGTAATATTTCAAAACAGGTGTATTTTTACTCATATCATGTGACATATCATGTGACCCCTTGCACACAGGAGGACTTTATTCAACTAATTATGTGACTTTGGAAGTTGATTGGTTGGAGAAGATGTTAGTTATGGATTCCATAGCAATGGGGGTAAACACATATGCACTCACGCTTTTCAGTTTTATTTTCCATATTTTTCACCCTATAAGAGATACTTTTTTCCCCCAAAAGCGGGGGAAAATGTCAGTGCATCTTACAGAGCAAATACTAATGAATGCTGCCATTATGTTAGCGCTCAATACAGGGGACCTGGGAGAAATGAATGCAGAGCTTCCTGAGCTGGCTCTGTACTCACGGCTCCTTGGTCTTTGTCTGCCAGCTGCAGCACACTGTGCTGTGACCTGCTCACAGTGTGAGGATGTAGACATGCTTTGACCTCACGCTGTGCAACTTCAGATCACAGAATGGCAGGAAGAGCAATGAATCTCAGGAGCAGAGTCCAGAATCTGCCCCTGGATGGGGGTATGAGCGAGGTCTGATTAACATTATGGTTCTGATCTGAGGTCTGATTAAAAACTAGCAGTCTTAGCTGAGGTCTGATTAACATTGGGGGTTTTAATGGGGATCTGATCTGAGATCTGATGAAAAATATGTATTTCCTAGTTTCCTAGGAAAGACACCGGTGTCTTTTGGGTAAGTGTCTTTTAGGGCTAAAAAAAAAAATTATTTGTCTCTCACATAGACATGGCAGTTGCAACCAAAAATCTCAAATTTTAACTCGTCAGACCAAAGTATTGATTTCTACTGGTCTAATGTCATTTCCTTGTGTCTATTTGCCCAAGCAGTTCTCTTCTTGTTGTTATTCTTCACTAGTGGCTTCTTTGTAGCCATTTGACAACAAAAGCCTGATTCTCATAGTCTCCTCTGAACAACTGGTGTTGAGAATTTGAGATATATCTGGTACTTCACCTCTGTAAAGCATTTGTGTAGGCTCTAATTTGAGCTGCTGTTAATTTGTGTTTTCTGAGGCTGGTAACGTTAATAAAATTATCCTCTGCAGCAGAGTAAACTCTAGGTCTTCCTTTCCTGGGGTGTTTCTCACAAGAGCCACTTTCATCACAGAATTTGCTGGTTTTCATGACTGCACTTGAGGACACCTTCTAATTTCTGGACATTTTACTGACTGATTAACCTTCATGTCTTAAAGTAATGATGGAATGTCATTTCTCTTCACTTAGTTGAGTGGTTCTTGTGATAATGTGGATTAGAACGGTAGAAGAATTGGGCTAAACTCTGTATGGAACCAGGTACCAGTCCTACCTCCACACAACACACCTGATGGCCGCAAATACATTATGAGGTCAATTAATTCCACAAATTACTCTTTTCTAGGCATACCTGTTAATTGAAATGTAATCCAAGTCCAGTAGTAAATAAGAAAAAGAACAAAAAAACATAGAATGAAAAGGTGTGTCCAAATTCTTGACTGGTACTGGTATCTTTAGATGTTGAGCTATATTGATTTTTCTAATACTCTGCAATATATTCATTGGGACATTTACATTTTTTACATGGTCCTTCTTAAAATGAGGTCAGACAATTGCTGACCTAATTCCTGGCCCACATATAACCTAGTGAAAATGGAAAAAAGAAAACATGGAAAGCTTAATCCAATTGAGCTGAGATTTACAAAGTATAAACTGCTAATGGTGCATGGTAAATGATCACAAAACTTTTGGGTTCTGCAGCAGTTTGTAAGTTAAGGCAGGGTCACATTAGCCCCTGTATAGCATGCTGATTAGTCTGGCACAGAATCTGTGCTTTACCAATAAGCAGCAGTGACCTGGTTGTTACTGACAGCTGAGCCCCTGCTGTAATATCTGGTATCGGTAAAAACTCCCATGCCAGGGGATTAATCCCTTAGATTTCGCAGAAAATGCTGACTGCTGCATCTAAGGGGTTTACAAAGGGAGGAAGGGAGCTCCCTCTCTGATCTCATCGGCTCTCTGCGATGCAATCTAACTCTTACTGTGTTGCAAAAAAAGTTAATTAAAATGGAAAGTCTGAAAAAGTGAAAGTTTGAAATTTCACCACCATTTTCCTTTAACTCTAGTGGAACACCTAAAGAGTTAACAAAAGTTTGTAAAATCAGTTTTAAATTATTTAAGGGTGGCATTTCTAAAATGGGGGTATTTATGGGTGGTTTCAATTATATCAGCTCCTCAAAGTGACTTCATAACTAAATTGGTCCTTAAAGTTTAAAATTTGAAAAAATTGCCTCTAAAATTCCAAAAAGCGTAAAATGACATTTACAAAATGATGCCAACATAAAGTATGAGGTATCACTTTCTGTCATAAAAGCAGCAAATTATTTTTTTTAAATAGCAAATTTTTCCAAATTTTAGGTAAAGTTTAGATTTTTTTTATCAACCCAAATTTACCAGTAACATGAAGTTTGATGTGTCACAAAAAAACAGTCTCAGAATTGATTGAATAAGTAAAAGTATTCCACATAAAATGAAATGTCAGATTTGCAAAATTTGACTCAGTCCATAAGGTGAAAACTGGCTGTATCCTGAAGGATTTACTACTTGTGGAATATCTTCTAGCTGTGAAAAAGGCTGCACTCTTGCATGGTCTTACAGATGCTGGTATGCTCTTTCAAGTTGGACTTGTAGTTCAGCCAAGGTGGTTGTTGGCTGCTGTGCATGGGAGATCCATCGCCCCATTCAGTCCCAAGCGTTCTTGATTGAGCAGAGATATGGTGATCAAGCTGACCAAAAGAGCTGTTGGTTATTCTGTGTAGTGGGGGCAGTTTTGGCAGGACTAGTTCCATTATGCCCTGGATATATCAAAACCTTGTCAATGTTCCTTCTATGAACACCAGATGGGAACAGGCATTGTAGCTAACAGTGCCCCACACCATCCAGCCCTGTGGTCATTAATAGTACTAAAGCAAATCTTGCTTTCTTCATTGAACACTGTTGTTTGCCATTCATGCCTCTAATAGACTCTCTCACTACACCAGTAGAGGGGCTCTTGTGAATGATGTCCTGCTTCAAGTAGATGGTTTATTATGGTCCAGGCAGTCACATCATGGGCTACTGCAGAACAATAGGTGTTCTTTTAGATACAGCAGATCTTCTTATACAACAATCTTGGCATTTATCTGTCTAGACCATCTAGAACCCTC
Organism: Bufo bufo; assembly: GCF_905171765.1. Lineage (NCBI taxonomy): Eukaryota > Metazoa > Chordata > Amphibia > Anura > Bufonidae > Bufo > Bufo bufo. The sequence continues at coordinate 322,713,043 of NC_053392.1, forward strand.
TTTACGTGAGCATGAGAACCCCTCTCAGACAACTGTTGACGCCACTGATGCACAAGAGAAACTTCTTGTCCTATTCTTACCGAGATTTGACAGATGGACCATCCAACTTCTCACAGCCCCACCACCCTTTTCAAAGACCATTAATTGCGCAAATAGTCTTCATCTAGCAAGCATACTGAGCACTTCACCCAATCAACTGTCATGTAAGAGAGAATATGAAAAATAGTGCTGTCAGACAAAAACAATAATAGTGATGGCAGACAAAATAAAGTCTTTGGCGCATCTGTAAGTAAAATAAGGATCTTGGAACTTTGATCATTACATGTAACACCCTCCAGAATTGCCATCTTATAAAATAGGCTTTTTAGAACAACTCCTTGTAGATGTTCTTTTTTCTGATGCACAGTGAGGGGACAAAAGACGGTGGAACAATACTAAGTATATGCAGGTAAAAGTAAAGCATAGTGGAGGTTCCTTGCAAGTTTGGGGCTGCATCTCAACAAATGGAGGTGACATTTGGTCAGGATTAATGGTGTCCTCAGTGCTAAGAAATACAGGCACACTCATCAATAGTGATGAGCGGCAGGGGTCATATTCAAATTTGCGATATTTCGCGAATATTTTGTAGAATATTCGGCGAAAATTTGCAAATTAAAATATTCGTTATGTTCGATGATTTTTTTACTCGAAAAATCGACAAAGTAATGATCGCTTATTATGCGAATTTTCGTTATGCGAATTTTCGTTATGCAAATTCTTTTCGCATATTTTTTAATTGCCGAGCAAAAACATGATTCCTCCCTGCTTCTTGCTTGCGGGCCAATGAGTCATAGCACTATATCGAATATATTTGTTTGTTCGAAAAAAAACTAATGTAGAGCAATTTAGCTAATATAGTGCTTTTTTTTTTTTATAGTTGTAATTTTTTTCCAATCTGAACTTCAGATGAGAAAAAAATTACAACTATTAGACAAAGAAGATTATAGCACTATATTAGCTAAATTTCTCTATATTCGTTTTTTTTTTATATTCACTATATTGCTATATATTCTTGTTTTAGAAAATTCCAAATACTCGAAAAACAAATATATTTGATTTAGTGCTATATATTTGTTTTTTAGAATATTCATCATTTTTCCCATTTAAAGTCATGATTCCTCCCTGCTTCTTGCTTCACCTGACAGAAAAGAACAAGTGATTATTTGTCTGGAGGTACATTAGGCGGTTACTGAATAACAATTTTATTGTAGGCCAGTAAAGTACAGGCCCCAAAAATTAGGCATTCACCTGACAGAAAAGAACAAGTGATAATGTGGCTGGAGTTATATTAGACGATCAGTGGATAACAATTTTACTGTAGGCCAGTGCAGGCCCCAAAAAATAGGCATTCACCTGACGGAAAAGAACAAGTGATTATGTGGCTGGAGGTACATTAGGCGGTCACTGAATAACAATTTTACTGTAGGCCAGTGGAGTATAGGCCCCATAAATTAGGCATTCACCTGATAGAAAGTACAAATGATTATGTGGCTGGAGGTATATTAGACGGTTAGTGGATAACAATTTTTGTGTAGGCCAGTACAGGCCCAAAAAGTAGGCATTCATCCGACAGAAAAGAACTAGTGATTATGTGGCTGGAGGTACATTAGGCGGTCACTGATTAACAATTTTACTGAAGGCCAGTGGAGTATAGGCCCCAAAAATTAGGCATTCACCTGACAGAAAAGAACAAGTGATTATGTGGCTGGAGGTACATTAGTCGGTTACTGAATAACAATTTTATTGTAGGCCAGTGGAGAAAAAGGCCCTAAAAATTAGGCATTCACCTGACAGAAAAGAACAAGTGATTATGTGGCTGGAAGTACATTAAGCGGTCACTGAAAAACAATTTTACTGTAGGCCAGTACAGGCCCCAAAAATTAGGCATTCAACTGACAGAAAAGAACAAGTGATTATGTGGCTGGAGGTACATTAGGCGGTCACTGAAAAACAATTTTTCTGTAGGCCAGTGGAGTATAGGCCCCAAAAATTCGACATTCACCTGACAGAAAATAACAAGTGCTTATGTGGCTGGAGGTATATTAGACGGTTAGTGGATAACAATTTTTGTGTAGGCCAGTACAGGCGAAAAAAAATAGGCATTCCCCTGACAGAAAAGAACAAGTGATTATGTGGCTGGAAGTACATTAGGCGGTCACTGATTAACAATTTTACTGTAGGCCAGTACAGGCCCCAAAAATTAGGCATTCAACTGACAGAAAAGAACAAGTGATTATGTGGCTGGAGGTACATTAGGCGGTCACTGAAAAACAATTTTACTGTAGGCCAGTGGAGTATAGGCCCCAAAAATTTGACATTCACCTGACAGAAAATAACAAGTGATTATGTGGCTGGAGGTATATTAGACGGTTAGTGGATAGCAATTTTTGTGTAGGCCAGTACAGGCGAAAAAAAATAGGCATTCCCCTGACAGAAAAGAACAAGTGATTATGTGGCTGGAAGTACATTAGGCGGTCACTGATTAACAATTTTACTGTAGGCCAGTACAGGCCCCAAAAATTAGGCATTCAACTGACAGAAAATAACAAGTGATTATGTGGCTGCAGGTATATTAGACGGTTAGTGGATAGCAATTTTTGTGTAGGCCAGTACAGGCGAAAAAAAATAGGCATTCCCCTGACAGAAAAGAACAAGTGATTATGTGGCTGGAAGTACATTAGGCGGTCACTGATTAACAATTTTACTGTAGGCCAGTACAGGCCCCAAAAATTAGGCATTCAACTGACAGAAAAGAACAAGTGATTATGTGGCTGCAGGTATATTAGACGGTTAGTGGATAACAATTTTTGTGTAGGCCAGTAGAGGCCCAAAAAATAGGCATTCACCTGACAGAAAAGAACAAGTGATTATGTGGCTGAAGGTATATTAGACGGTCGTTGGAAAACAATTTTACTGTAGGCCAGTACAGGCCCCAAAAAATTAGGCATTCACCAGACAGAAAAGAACTTGCGATGATGTGGCTGGAGGTACATTAGGCGATCACTGGCAATGCACCCTCCAGAAAGAAGACGTAAGGTACGATGTCACTGAAGGTGCCCTGGCTGCGACTGACCAGTTTGGTGATCGCATCAAATGGCCACAGAAGTCTGCATGCGTCACGCATGAGCAGCCACTGCCGCGGTGAAAAGAAACCAAGCTCCCCAGAACCTGTCCTACTGCAGAGTTTGTACAGGTAGTCGTTAACGGCACATTGCTGCTGGAGCAGCCTATCAAGCATATACAAGGTGGAGTTCCAGCGCATCAGGCTGTCACAAATCAGACGTCTGACGGGCAGGTGGTGTTCCCGCTGAACGTCAGTAAGGCGAGCCATGGTTGTGTTAGATCTTCTAAAATGGCCAGATATTTTCCTGGCCTGCTGCAAGACGTCCTGGACCCCTGGGTATTTGGCAATGAATCGCTGCACAACTAAGTTTAGGACGTGTGCCATGCATGGCACGTGTGTCATTTTACACTGTTTCAGTGCGCTCAGCAGATTGGCACCGTTGTCGCACACCACTTTACCAATTGTCAAGTTGGCCTGTGACCGCAGAGCTGAAAGCAGTGCAGGAACGGTGTGGCTCTTGGCTTCAAGGCACAACAGCCGCAACACAACATGGCAACGTCTCACCTGGGACATCGAATAGGTTCTGGGAAGCTTGGGGGGTGCAGCGGAAGAGGCGGTAGCAGTGGAAAAGGAGGAGTCAGCTGAGGAGAAGGCGGAGGATGGAGTAGGAGAAGGAGAAGCAGAGGAAGGCCTGCATGCAATCCGTGGCGGTAACACCAAATCCACACAGGTGCCACTGGTTACATGCTTGACAGCCGTCAGAAGGTTCACCAAGTGGAAAATAAAAGTTATGTACCTTCCCTGCCCGTGTTTGCTAGACCACATGTTCAGATGTATCTTGGCACCAACACTGTGTGCCATAGATATATTCAAATGCCGATGAACGTGGCAATATAGCTCTGGGATGCCGTTCTGGGAGAAATATTTCATTCCGGGAACCTTCCATTGTGGTGTGACAATGGCCATAAATTTTCTAAAGGCATCCGAGTCCACCAGTTTATATGGCAGTAGTTGGCGGGCAGTTCCGACAAGCAAACGTTCAGCCGTTGGGCAAGAGGGTTATCCAGCGTCATCATCTTTTTTTGTTCGAACATTTGGGCCACGGAAGCCTGCCTTTTTTGCCAGATGAACGCGACGATGGCACAGTGGAAGGTAGAGTGGAGGACAAATGGAAGGAGAGAAAAGAAGGAGAAGAGGCAGGATGTGGAGCGCCCGGAGTGTGGCTTTGTGGGTTCTGACGGTGTTGCTCCCACTGGGCTCGGTGATGGGAGGCCAGGAGTCTTCTTAAGGTGGTCATCCGTAGGTAAGTGTTGGGCTTTCCGCGACTTATGTGTTGACAGCACAGGCTGCAGATGGCAACACTATTATCAGCAGCTGGCACATAAAAAAAAAGCCCACACTGCGGAGCCATGTGCCAGCGTCCTGGGAGCGCAAAATGTGACCGTGCATGGTGGATGGCTCGTCCAGATACATTTGCAGTCTGATTTTTGCCTCCTGTGCACTGTGAGTTCTGCCTGCTTCTCCTCCTTCTCCCTATCTGCTGCTCCATCTCTCCCTCTGAACTCCCATCCTCTTCCTCTCTTGTGGGCACCCATGTGACGTCCATCGACATGTCATCATCATCACCTTCACCACCACTGACATTAGAGATCTTGGAGTAGGCAGCAACTTCGGGGACCACCCTCCTTGGGATGATATGGGTACTGTCGTCAGATTGCTGGGTGGCGGCCGTTGCTACCTCCTCTTCCTCATCCGATGCCAAGAATGGCTGCGCATCGGTAACGTATGGTAATGGACGGGAAAATAATTCCTCTGACTCAAGTGGACAGGCTATGGTGGTGGAGTTGGTGGTGGTGTCTTTGGGGGTGCACACAGCAGAGAGTGAGGAGGGTGAAGATACAGATAATAAGGAGGGTGCAGAAGTGGAAGGCTGAGTGAGCCACTTAACCAACTCTGGTGCGTCCTTTGACGTAATCGCACGCACCTTCTCCATCATCCCACTTAGGCTCCGGCCTGGTGCACCTGCCCAACCCCTACCACCCCTGCGGAACCGCCTGCCTCTTCCTCTGCCTGTCATTTTCAAAATGACCATGTGCCAAAGTCCCTAGAGAAGAGCAGAATTTGTGGAAGCAGGTATATCACAGGCCTCAATCAATATTTGATGGAAGCCGGTATATCGCACCCCTAAATCAGTATTTTGTGGAAGCAGTTAAATAGAACCCCATAATCACTATTTTGTAGAATCAGGTATATTGCTCCTCTCAATCAGTATTTTGTAGAAACAGGTATATAGAACACCTCAATCAATATTTGGTGGAAGCATGTATATCGAACCCCTCAATCAGCATTTTGTGGAAGCAGGTATATCAAACCCCTCAATCAGTATTTTGTGGAAGCTGGTATATTGCACCCCTCAATCAGTATTTTGTGGAAGTCGGTGTATCGCAGGCCTCAATCAATATTTGGTGGAAGCAGGTATATCACACCCCTCAATCAGTATTTTGTGGAAGCAGGTATATAGAACCCCTTAATCAGTATTTTATAAAAGCAGGTTTATCACACCCCTCAATCAGTATTTTGTGTAAACAGGTATATAGAACACCTCAATCAATATTTGGTGGAAGCAGGTATAGTGCACCCGTCAATCAGCATTTTGTGGAAGCAGGTATATCAAACCCCTCAATCATTATTTTGTGGAAGCAGGTATACACTCACCTAAAGAATTATTAGGAACATCATACTAATATGGTGTTGGACCCCCTTTTGCCTTCAGAACTGCCTTAATTCTACGTGGCATTGATTCAACAAGGTGCTGATAGCATTTGTGGCGAAACCAACCTCGCCACTGGGTTTCGGAGGGGCCTGGCTACCAGCCTCTTGCCTCAGGATTATGGCCCATACTAACTTTAAAGGAGCAGACAGACCGGCTGCACAGCTTAAATCTGTCTTTGCTTTTGTATTTTGTTATGTGAGGGTACCCAGATAGCTAATTTTATTGTATTTGTGTATTCTGAGTGCCATTCACCTAATGATATGTACTCAGACTTGAGCTATCTGGGAATATGCTAAATGTCTGTGTTTGCTGTGGGGGTGTGACATTGTGTGTTTGGGTGGTGATTCCTGTCCTGTTGTATCCACATGTGTATTGGCGATTTCCCTTTGTCCTGAGAGATAATTGAATTACTCCTCGGGTGTCTCCAGGGCAGAGAGGAGGAAACCATGATGCATTGTGCACTGCAGTGCTGCATATCTGTCCTGTGTCACAGTCTTCATTCTGGTCCCCTAGGGGCGTGTCCACCAGATGGGGACCTGCATAAATACGGGCGGGTAGCCCTCAATAAAGTGTTCCTGTTTACCCTTTATCATGTTGAGGCTGATGTTTGGGTAACTGATCGACGCTGGGGATTGCTATACGCTGGGAGATTTGCTATACTCCCCTGGCTATAACTACTAGCTCTTTTAAGAGCTGTTACTGCTCTCTGGTTTTAGGAGAGGTTCACCCACTGGAGTCTGGAGCCTTGTCGTAGGTCCAGGGTGGGTAGGAGACGGTGAGACCTCAACCAAGCTTCGGCGGTTTGTGGGGTCTGCAGTGCGTACGGTGTCAAGTGGAGTGCCTGGAGTGCTCAGAAAGCACTAGGAGCATCCATTCAACGGAGGTACCCGGTCGGGGTGCTAGGTGATCCGTTACAGCATTCTTTAGAAATGTTGTCCCATATTGATTGGATAGCATCTTGCAGTTGATGGAGATTTGAGGGATGCACATCCAGGGCACGAAGCTCCCGTTCCACCACATCCCAAAGATGCTCTATTGGGTTGAGATCTGGTGACTGTGGGGGCCATTTTAGTACAGTGAACTCATTGTCATGTTCAAGAAACCAATTTGAAATGATTCGAGCTTTGTGACAATGTACATTATCCTGCTGGAAGTAGCCATCAGAGGATGGATACATGTTCTCATTCTGTTTACGCCAAATTCGGACTCTACCATTTGAATGTCTCAACAGAAATCGAGACTCATCAGACCAGGCAACATTTTTCCGGTCTTCAACAGTCCAATTTTGGTGAGCTTGTGCAAATTGTAGCCTCTTTTTCCTATTTGTAGTGGAGATGAGTGGTACCCGATGGGGTCTTCTGCTGTTGTAGCCCATCCGCCTCAAGGTTGTGCGTGTTGTGGCTTCACAAATGCTTTGCTGCATACCTTGGTTGTAAAGAGTGGTTATTTCAGTCAACGTTGCTCTTCTATCAGCTTGAATCAGTTGGCCCATTCTCCTCTGACCTCTAGCATCCACAAGGCATTTTTGGCCACAGGACTGCCGCATACTGGATGTTTTTCCCTTTTCACACCATTCTTTGTAAACTTTAGAAATGGTTGTGCGTGAAAATTCCAGTAACTGAGCCATGCCACGCTCAAAATTGCTTAAATCCCTTTTCTTTCCCATTCTGACATTCAGTTTGGAGTTCAGGAGATTGTCTTGACCAGGACCACACCCCTAAATGCATTGAAGAAACTGCCATGTGATTGGTTGACTAGATAATTGCATTAATGAGAAATAGAACAGGTCTTCCTAATAATTCTTTAGGTGAGTGTATAGCACCCCTCAATCAGTATTTTGTGGAAGCAGGTATATAGAACGCCTTAATCAGTATTTTGTAGAAGCAGGTATAACCCACCCCTCAATCAGTATTTTGTGAAAACAGGAATATAGAACACCTGAATCAATATTTGGTGGAAGCAGGAATATTGCACCCCTCAATCAGTATTTTGTGGAAGCAGGTATATAGAACTCCTTAATCAGTATTTTGTGGAAGCAGGTATATCGCACCCCTCAATCAGTATTTTGTGGAAGCAGGTATATAGAACACCTCAATCAAGATTTGGTGGAAGCAGGTATAGCGCACCCGTCAATCAGCATTTTGTGGAAGCAGGTATATCAAACCCCTCAATTAGTATTTTGTGAAAACAGGTATATAGAACACCTCAATCAAGATTTGGTGGAAGCAGGTATAGCGCACCCATCAATCAGCATTTTGTGGAAGCAGGTATATCAAACCCCTCAATCATTATTTTGTGGAAGCAGGTATATAGCACCCCTCAATCAGTATTTTGTAGAAGCAGGTATATAGAACACCTCAATCAAGATTTGGTGGAAGCAGGTATAGCGCACCCATCAATCAGCATTTTGTGGAAGCAGGTATATCACACCCCTTAATTAGTATTTTGTGAAAACAGGTATATAGAACACCTCAATCAAGATTTGGTGGAAGCAGGTATAGCGCACCCGTCAATCAGCATTTTGTGGAAGCAGGTATATCAAACCCCTCAATCATTATTTTGTGGAAGCAGGTATATAGCACCCCTCAATCAGTATTTTGTGAAAGCAGGTATATAGAACCCCTTAATCAGTATTTTGTAGAAGCAGGTATAACCCACCCCTCAATCAGTATTTTGTGAAAACAGGTATATAGAACACCTGAATCATTATTTGGTGAAAGCAGGAATATTGCACCCCTCAATCAGTATTTTGTGGAAGCAGGTATATCGCACCCCTCAATCAGTATTTTGTGGAAGCAGGTATATAGAACCCCTTAATCAGTATTTTGTAAAAGCAGGTATATCACACCCCTCAATCAGTATTTTGTGGAAACAGGTATATCGCACCCCTCAATTAGTATTTTGTGAAAACAGGTATATAGAACACCTGAATCAATATTTGGTGGAAGCAGGAATATTGCACTCCTCAATCAGTATTTTGTGGAAGCAGGTATATCAAACCCCTTAATCAGTATTTTGTGGAAGCAGGTATATCACACCCCATAATCAGTATTTTGTGGAAGAAGGTATATAGAACCTCTTAATCAGTATTTTGTGGAAGCAGTTATATCGCACCCCTCAATCAGTATTTTGTGGAAGCAGGTATATAGAACCCCTTAATCAGTATTTTGTAAAAGCAGGTATATCACACCCCTCAATCAGTATTTTGTGGAAACAGGTATATCGCACCCCTCAATTAGTATTTTGTGAAAACAGGTATATAGAACACCTGAATCAATATTTGGTGGAAGCAGGAATATTGCACTCCTCAATCAGTATTTTGTGGAAGCAGGTATATCAAACCCCTTAATCAGTATTTTGTGGAAGCAGGTATATCACACCCCATAATCAGTATTTTGTGGAAGAAGGTATATAGAACCTCTTAATCAGTATTTTGTAAAAGCAGGTATATCACACCCCTCAATCAGTATTTTGCAGAAACAGGTATATCGCACCCCTCAATAAGTATATTGTGGAAGCAGGTATTTAGAACCCCTTTATCAGTATTTTGTAGAAGCAGGTATATCGCACACATCAATCAGTATTTTGTCGAAACTTGTGTATGGACAGCTCAATCCCTCTCTCCTGTCATGTATTATTTTGTCAAAACCTATAACCCAAAACATTTTTCAGTAATGTGGCTATGGGTTTACTGGGTTTACTATTGTACCATACAGTGTCTGTAACAGGTTTCTCTTCTCGCATATTTGATGTTGTTCTCTATGAAAGGTAAAGTAGACTATGTATATCACCTAAAGCTTTGCCTTGTCATACCCCATCTTCCAAGTTAAACAAATCATAATGCCAAAAATAGCACATTAGAGTGTGCCTTCAAAATCAACCGCAAATTTGTATAAATATACATTTTACTAATTTTGTTAGTGTATGGTAATTTTTTTATAATTCCTAATTTACAAGTTGTTGGCTAAAATATTGAACTTAACTGCTCCTAAAATTAAAATAAATAAAAAATAAAGTTATTAAAAATGAATCTTTCACCTGTTAAAACACACACCTATAGGTTGGTTAAGTATCCCCATGGTGGGAAAATTGTTCTTTAATCTTCTGTGAACAAGTGTAAAATGTAACAACTGTTTGAAACAGCCATTATGGTTGAAGGCTGAAACACTATATAGCACATAAAATATCAGTAGCACTTTTTGGATTTTCACATTCCTTAGTGTTTGAAGGCAATGTCACTAGAATTCCAGAAGTGTTAAGGAAAATCCAGTGTGAAATGTAGTATATTTTAATAAGTTAATCCAATCTATCCAAAGTATTTTTAAAGTGGCTAGTAATAAGGGAAATAAATACCTTTTGATTTAAGAAGGACTCACTGAACTTTGATGTTGTTCAACAATATTATCTATAAGCCTGTAAGAAGTAAAAAAAAAGTTTAATGCATCATGGTATAACAATAATAGTAGTAGTAGTGGCAATAAGAAGCATATTAGTTATCTAAAAGCACATGTACAAACTCAAAAGTATGCAATGCTAAGAATTTTTTGGTGTTATTATTGTGGCTCTGCTAACACTCGCATAAATGGAGTACATCAAGATTTCCATCCCGACATTACACCGGATCCCAGAATCTAAAAGTCCCAAGCTGTAAAGGACTTGTAGAGGATGTAAGGATGAAATCAAATGGTCTTCTAAAAACAATACATTTCAGGGCTAAGACAGCTACGTATGAGGAAAGGACATTCTTGAGCCCTGAAACATGTTGTTTTTAGAAGGCAATTACAAGATTATTTGATTTCATCTTTTCATCTTCTGATGGTCATTTGTGCCCTATGACTGTCTATTTCTGGGATTCATTTCTCCATTACTCTGTTTCCAATTTTGCACCCTCAGCTAGGTGAGCACCTGATGCTGATGTTACTTGGACAGTGGCAGTATATGAACCCTGAAACATCAACTACGGTATACTCAGTCTAGAGTTGTGCCTACATTACCACAACTAAACAAGATGAGCCTCTGACCATTTAGTTCTTGCTTTACATACGCCTATGGGAAATAACCTATAGCGCACCTCCACAGCTTCACAGGCAGGCAGTGAAAATCTCATAGACCATAATAATTCTCTATTATGGTCTATGGTACAGTATATGGGAGAGTATATCCCCTAAGTCAGCTAAAAGTTATTGAATAAAAAGTTTTTAAAAAGTCCAAAAATTAAAAAAATATAAAAAATTCAAATCACTTCCTTTTCCATGTTTACATAAAAAAAAAAACATGACAGGTATCACTGTTTTTGAAAATGTCTGAACTATTTAAATTAAAACCTTGGCGGAATGGTGTTTTTTTTTTTTCACTTTTACCCCACAAAGATTTTTTTTCCCATTTTCCAATACAAGACATGTTAAATTAAATGGTGCCATTAACTCCTTCCCGCAATATCACGTAGCTGTACATGGGGGAATGTGGTGCCTTACTGCATTCCCACGTGCATGTACGTGATCTGATCAGGTGGGTGTAGGAGCTGCACCCGCCCGATCCGCAGCACGGGCCCGGCTGTTACTGATAGCTCCTGCTGCATCCACCGGCATCGCTGTATGCAGTGATGCCGGCGGATTAACCCTTTCACATGCCATGGTCAGCACACACCGCAGCACGTGCTGGGTTTACAGAGGGAGGGGGCTCCCTCTGATTTCATGCCCCCCCCTGCGCTGCGCTGACAGGGGGCCAAAGGTGGCCATGGCAGCCCCGATGCCTTCCACAGGTATCGGAGCCTGCCAGCTACGGAAGTCCAGGAGATCCAGCCTGAGGGCTGGATCTCCTAGGCAACTGTCAGCGTCCTACTGACAGTTCAATTCAGCACAATACATAATGTATTGAAACAGGAATCAAACCCTGAAAAGTTGAAGTCGCACAGTGGGACAAATATAAAAAGTGAAAAAAAGTTTTAAAAAAAATGTTTTTATAATAATAAAAAAAAATTAAGTTTCAAGTAAAAAAAAGCATCCTTTTCCCAAAATAAAGTTAAAAAAATTGTAAAAAATAGGAAAAATAAGAAAAGTTGACATATTAGGTATCGCCACGTCCTGACCTAACCCCTCAGGTGAACACCATCAAAAAAATAAAAATATAAACTATGCTAAAAAAACTTTTTTTTGTCACCTGCAACACCAAGCGATTAAAAAGGCGTATGCCCCCCAGAATAGTACCTATCTAACTTTCACCTCATCTCGCAAAAAATGAGCCCCTACCTAAGACAATGGTCCAACAAATAAAAAAAGTATGGCTCTCAGACTATGGAGACACTAAAACATGATTTTTTTTGTTTCAAAAATGCTTTTATTGTGTTAAATGTAAAAAAAAAAATTATAAAAGTATACATGTTAGGTATCGCTGCATCTGTAAGAACCTGCTGTATAAAAATATCACATGACCTAACAGTTTCAAAAAGCCATTTTTTGTAACCTTTCATCACAAAAAGTGTAATACCAAGCGATCAAAAAGTCATATGCATCCTAAATGCATTGTCGCTTCTGTAACAACCAATTTTTTGTTACCTTGCCTTACAAAAAGTGTAATATAGAGCTACCAAGAATCATATGTACCCTAAAATAGTACCAACAAAACTGCAAACTTCTCCCGTAGTTTCCAAAATGGGGTCTTTTTTTGGAGTTTCTACTCTAGGGGTGCATCAGGGGGTCTTCAAATGTGATATAGCAACTTAAAAAAATCCCAGTGAATTCTGCCTTCCAAAAACCATATGGCATTCCTTTCCTTATGCAACCTGCCGTGTGCCCGTACCGCAGTTTACGACCACATATTGGGTGTTTCTATAAACTACACAATCAGGGTAATAAATATTGAGTTTTGTTTGGCTGTTAACCCTTGCTTTGTTACTGGAAAAAAATGGATAAAAAATTTAAAATCTGCCAAAAAAGTGAAATTTTGAAATTTCATCTACATTTTCCTTTAATTCTTGTGAAACACCTAAAGGGTTAAGAAAGTTTGTAAAATCAGTTTTGTAAACCTTGAGGGGTGTAGTTTCTAAAATTGGGCTATTTATGGGTAGTTTCTATTATGTAAGCCTAACAAAGTGGCTTCAGACCTGAACTGGTCCTTAAAAATTGGGTTTTGAAAATTTTCCAAAAAATGTCAAGATTTGCTTCAAAACTTCTGAGGCTACTTTCACACTTGCGTTAGGTGCGGATCCGTCTGGTATCTGCACAGACGGATCCGCACCTATAATGCAAACGCTTGCATCCGTTCAGAACGGATCCGTCTGCATAACAGCTTTTTCAGATCTGAGTTTTCACAATCGTGAAAACTCAGATCCGACAGTATATTCTAACACAGAGGCGTTCCCATGGTGATGGGGACGCTTCAAGTTAGAATATACTACGAACTGTGTACATAACTGCCCCCTGCTGCCTGGCAGCACCCGATCTCTTACACGGGGCTGTGATCCACAAAATTAACCTCTGAGGGGTTAATTGTGTGGATCTTAGCCCCCTGATCGGGTGCTGCCAGGCAGCAGGGGCCAGACCCCCCTCCCTCCGGAACGGAGCCAAACTCATGCATTCTGAACGGATCCTTATCCATTCAGAATGCATTGGGGATGAACAGATCGTTCGGGACCGCTTGTGAGAGCCCTCAAACGGATCTCACAAGCGAAACCCCAAATGCAAGTGTGAAAGTAGCCTAAGCATTCTAACTTCCCAAAAAATGTCATTTACAAAATGATCCAAACATGAAGTAGACATATGGGAAATGTAAAGTAATAACTATTTTAGGAGGTATCACTATCTGTTTTAAAAGCAGAGAAACTGAAATTCTGAAAATTGCTAATTCAAACTTTTTGGTCAATTTTTTATTTTATTTTTATAAATAAAAATGAAATATTTTTACTTAATTGTACCACTGTAATGAAGTACAATATGTGACGAGAAAACATTCTCAAATTGGCCTGGCTAACTAAAGCATTTTAAAGTTATTACCATATAAAGTGACACATGTCAGATTTGCAAAAAATGGCCTGGTCCTTAAGGTGAAAAATGTCCTGAAGGGGTTAAACATAATTCTTGTCCCACAAAAAATAAGTATTTGTATGGTTATTTAAACAGAAAAATAAAAAAAAGAATGATGACCCTGAAAGGCACGGAGTGAAAAACAAAAACACAAAAACACAAAACCCTCTGGGGGTGAAGGGTTTGAAGATTAAGTTATTTTAGAAAACAATCAAGACATATGATGCAACCTGCAAAGTAACGAATATAACATAGGCTACGTTAATAAAGTGTAAATAGCATTTGGATAAATATGTATTGTAGCTCATAGTAATAAGCTAAGTTTAAGACGTTTTTGTGTTTCTGATGTTTTCTAGTAGCTTGAGATTTAGTATGGATATGATGGTGTCCATTCATTTTGTCTTTAATTCACTAATTACATGCTGATTATAATACTGTATGGTACAAAATTTGACTACACATTTGACTGCAGTGATGATATTTATTATATTTTAATGCCAAAATACCAATTACATTACTGCATAACCTCACTTCGTCTTAAATGTTTTCTTATAAAATACACTGATAAAGAATGTATTGTAACGGATCTATATCCTTTCACCGAATTAGTTTAAATACATGTTTAGACCTATATTGATCTGTAGGCACTTATGATATGTTGCGATTTTGTGTATAGTTCAAGTGTTTTTCTTATGAACCAATTTTCTTATGAACCAGTGCTGATATATGATATCTCTCACTTAAATATTACCATATGATTTGGATGTTTATGCAGTCAAAGACATGTCCTAAAGAATACCAATTAGTACCTATATTCAAAACTTAAAGGGAGCATTAAATACAGGCTTAAGGGAAAACAAAAATGTTTGGCTTATTTCATAAGCCAATTAAGCATAATTGACTGGGTATTAATAAATACTTCTCCGTAGCAGGTTCCTCAAAATAGGATCAATAAGAAGCGTGTGATTGGATTAGTAATGTGGTCAATGCTTTGTGCTAATGTGTTACAAATGATCCCATGAGCTGATTTTGATGTCTGTAACACCATCCTTTATTTGTAATGATGTATACACTGTCCAAACACAACTGAAAAGAAAAAAGCAACAGCTGCATGGTAGTACTTAAAAATACAAATTGTATTCATACAACATAGAAATGACCCAAATAAATGAAAGGGAATGTGTTATGAGAAAATGACCTATTTTTTAAATCAAGTTTTGGGTTAAGCATATAATTTTTGATGACCTACATTAAATTCCTGAAATCTTGCAGATACTTACTTTATATTAGTAATTATACACTGCATGGGTAATTATCTTTCAGCTGACAATAAGTTATTTAACCCCAACTGATGCAATGAGTTGCTTCTCATTTCTTAAACAACCATGTAGAAAGACACATCTCGTGGTCATGGAAAAGATTTTAGTCTGTTTGAGAAGGGGACCACAAGATGGAGGATGCTGGGAGTGTGACCACAAGGGAAATTTTGATTGACAATGCATACTCCACCATCAGACTGCCAACCAGAGGAATTTTAACCTAGTGCAGTTAAGGAGCAACCTGCAAGGGAAAGTTTTGGCGTATTCCTCCTTTTAGAAGCAATATATTTGGATGGTGGTGGCCAAATTTAATGGAGTGAATTTATCCTGCCAAGCGGACACCGAGTTTCAAGCGACAACTATGGCCAGGTCAGTCTTTGAAACTCATTTCCCTCCTCCTTGTGTGGTGAGGCAGTGCCACCTGGATTAATCTGAATTCAGTTAACAGCTTGCCCATGCCAACAGTCTGAGTGATACAAGCAGATATTGTGAAATGGGGCTGAGAATTAAAGAAGAGAAGAGTATTTTTAGTGTAGAAAGTAATGGGCCCTAATATTTCAGTGATTCTGGAAATGTCAATTGTGGACATAGGTGTATTTGAAGTATTGGGCCAGTTTATATGACTTTTTTATCATTTCAGTTTTTTCCTCCACATGTATACCTTGTAATACCTCCTCAGGTGTCGTCAACTTTTTTATCTGATGTATCATGTCTCTTTTTTATCTATGTAATTTGTATTCAATAAAATATATATATATACACTTACCTAAAGAATTATTAGGAACACCTGTTCTATTTCTCATTAATGCAATTATCTAGTCAACCAATCACATGGCAGTTGCTTCAATACATTTAGGGGTGTGGTCCTGGTCAAGACAATCTCCTGAACTCCAAACTGAATGTCAGAATGGGAGAGAAAGGTGATTTAAGCAATTTTGAGCGTGGCATGGTTGTTGGTGCCAGACGGGCCGGTCTGAGTATTTCACAATCTGCTCAGTTACTGGGACTTTCACGCACAACCATTTCTAGGGTTTACAAAGAATGGTGTGAAAAGGGAAAAACATCTAGTATGCGGCAGTCCTGTGGGCAAAAATGCCTTGTGGATGCTAGAGGTCAGAGGAGAATGGGCCGACTGATTCAAGCTGATAGAAGAGCAACGTTGACTGAAATAACCACTCGTTACAACCGAGGTATGCAGCAAAGCATTTGTGAAGCCACAACACGCACAACCTTGAGGCGGATGGGCTACAACAGCAGAAGACCCCACCGGGTACCACTCATCTCCACTACAAATAGGAAAAAGAGGCTACAATTTGCACGAGCTCACCAAAATTGGACTGTTGAAGACTGGAAAAATGTTGCCTGGTCTGATGAGTCTCGATTTCTGTTGAGACATTCAAATGGTAGAATCCGAATTTGGCGTAAACAAAATGAGAACATGTATCCATCCTCTGATGGCTACTTCCAGCAGGATAATGCACCATGTCACAAAGCTTGAATCATTTCAAATTGGTTTCTTGAACATGACAATGAGTTCACTGTACTAAAATGGCCCCCACAGTCACTAGATCTCAACCCAATAGAGCATCTTTGGGATGTGGTGGAACGAGAGCTTCGTGCCCTGGATGTGCATCTCTCAAATCTCTATCAACTGCAAGATGCTATCCTATCAATATGGGCCAACATCTCTGAAGAATGCTATCAGCACCTTGTTGAATCAATGCCACATAGAATAAGGGCAGTTCTGAAGGCAAAAGGGGGTCCAACACCGTATTAGTATGGTGTTCCTAAAAATTCTTTAGGTGAGTGTATATGTATATATATAATATATATATATATATATATTTTTTCTTTATGTTAAACCTGTTTAGTCTCAGTTTAGGCAAAAGGCAAAATAGTGGACCAGTCATGAAGTGGGGAGGGTGGTAACAGCATGACAAGTCCAATGACATAGTGGTGAGGTGGAAGCAGCATGAAAAGACCACAGAGTGGCCCAATGACACAGTCTGGAGTTGGCAGCAGTATGAGGAGGCAACCGAGTGGCACAATGACAGAGACTGGAGTTGACAGCAGTATGAGGAGGCCACCGAGTGGCACAATAACAGAGTCTGGAGGCGGCGGCAGCATCAGGAGGTTGTCATTGTTTTCATATACTTTTTGTATATTTGTTGTTTCATAATATATATTTTCCTCACACTTTCAGACATAACACGACCTCACATGACGTCATTCGGTCCATACAGCAAAAAGAGTTTTTCAGTCACCCATCAATATTACCGGAAAAAAAACACTTTGAATGAGTGGCACAATGACAGAGTCTGTAGATGGCAGCAGTAAGATGAGGCCACCGAGTGGCAAAGGGACATAGTTTGAAGGTGTGAGCAGCATCCAGAGACCACAAAATGGCAAGGTGACATAGTGCGGAGATGGCAGCACCATAAGGAGACCACAGAGTGGCAAGGTCACATAGTTAGGAGGTGGCGGCAGCATCCAGAGACCACAGAGTGGCAAGGTGACATAGTGTGGAGATGGCAGCAGCATGAGGAGACCACAGAGTGCCAAGGTGACATGGTGTGGAGAGGGCAGCAGCATGAGGAGTAGTGTTGATCGAGCATGCTCGGCCAAACACCAGTTCGGCTCGAGCATCTCGATACTCAGCACTCGGCTGAATACCGCATTTGCTCAAACACAATGCTCGAGTCTCCTTCCCACACGTTTCTTGGCTGCCCTCACTGTAATGCCGTAGCCATGTTGGTTACTGGCATTACAGTAATTGGCTGGCCAGAACGCGTCATTGGGTGCTATATAGCACCCGATGACGCGTGTTCGGCTCAGTCTTTGTCAGGGAGAGCTGTGCTGAGGAAGGGACAGACAGTGTAGGGAGTGATATCCGAGTATTTTTAGTAGAAAAACTTTTCAGAGACCCAAAAGTCCTTATCGCTGTGTGTGGCAGCAGCAATATCTATTTTTAGCGCAAACTGCGCTAAATAGCTAAAACTTTACAGACCCAAAAGTCCTTTTAAGGACTGTTGTGTGTGGCAGCAATATCTATTTTTAGCGCATACTGAGCTAAATAGCGTTCAATAGTTAGGTTGCTGCTGACATCGACATTAGCTGCGTCACATCTCCTGTATAAAGTGTGAGCATCCAAAAATTATCTGTGACATCTAGTGTACTTTTTCCGTAGACGGTGTCCGCGGCGGACAGGTACATTAGCTGCGCCACATCTCCAGTGTAAAGTGTGCACATCCAAAAAATATCTGACATCCAGTGACATCCAATGTACTTTTTCAGTAGATGTGTCCGCTGCAGTGACATTAGCTGTGCCACATCTCCTGTGTAAAGTTTGCGCATCCAAAAAATATCTGTGACATACAGTGTACTTTGTCAATATACAGTGTCCGCTTCTGACAGTGATATTACCAGTGCCACATCTGCAGTGTAACATGTGTGCTTCAAAAATGTATCTGTGACATACAGTGTACTTTTTCCGTAGACTGTGTCTGCTGCGGACAGTGACATTACCAGTCCCACATCTGTAGTGTAACGTGTGCCTTTAAAAAATCTATCTGTGACATACAGTATACTTTTTCAATAGACGGTGTCTGCTTCTGACAGTGACATTACCAGTGCCACATCTGCAGTGTAACGTGTGCTCTGAAAAATGTATCTGTGACATACAGTGTACTTTTTCAATAGACGGTGTCCCCTGCCATCAGTGACATTACCAGTGCCACATCTGCAGTGTAACTTGTGCACTGAAAAAATGTATCTGTGACATCCAGTGTACTTTTTCAATAGACTGTGTCGGCTTCTGACACTGACATATCCAGTGCCACATCTGCAGTGTAACGTGTGCGCTGATTTTTTTTAATCTGTGACATCTAGTGGACTTGTTCTATAGATGGTGTCCGCTTCTGACAGTGACATTACCAGCGCCACATCTGCAGTGTAACGTGTGCGCATCCAAAATTTATCTGGGACATGCAGTGTACGTTTTTCGTAGATGCTGCGGACAGTGACAATACCGGTGGTACCACTCCTGTATAACGTTTCCTCATCCCAAATACCTGTGGCATTCCCTGTAATTTTTTATTAGCCGCTGGTGACAGAATTGACATTATCAACGGAATATCTCTGTTTCCACATCCCAAATACCTTTTTAAATTTGTTTGCGCATACACTTCCAAATCCTACGCTACTGTGCATGTGACAGACTTTCAAGCATATATAATATTTTATATGAAGAAGGTGAGCAGTAAGGGATGGGGCAGTAACCTTGATGCTGATGGTGCACGCAGAGGCCGTGGCCTTGGGCGCGGTGAAACTGCATGCTGCCAGAGCACAAGAAAAACAATCATTCATGATACCTAGCTTCATGTCGCAGTTTGCAGGGTGGCGCAGGACACCACTCTTGAAGTCAGACCAGTGCGATCAGGTGGTTGGTTGGATTGAAGCAGATAATGCTTCCAGTCGGTTAAGCACCACCCTGTCTTCCACCAAGTCCAGTCTCAGTAGCCAAGATTTTGCTCAACACATCCCTCACCCTGATCCTCCTTCCTCCCACCATGGAGAGTCTAGGCAAACAAGTGATCCCACACTCAGATATTCCGAGGAGTTCTTTTCAGCGTCATTCCTTGATTTGGCCTCTCGCCAAGCACGCTTGAAGAGGGACAGATCTTGTGCCCTGATTCCCAAACTCTTGAGCATCCACAGTCACAAGAAGATGACGGTGGGGAACGGCAATTACTGTTAATGAGGTCGATGATGATGAGACACAGTTGCCAATAAGTCAACGACAATTACTGTCTCAAGAGGTTGATGAAAAGGATGAGACACAGTAGTCAGTCACTGAGGTTGTGGTTAGGTCAACAAGTCAGGAGGATGAGCAGAGTGAGGAAGTGGAAGAGGAGGTGGTGGACGATGAAGTCACTGACCCAACCTCGGAAGTTGGAAAGCCAAGCGAGGACAGCAGTACAGAGGGGGAGGGATCTGCAGCACCGCAACAGGCTGTAAGAGGCAGTGGGGTGGCAAAAGGGAGAAAGCTGGCCACACCAAACAGGCCCGCAACTGACCCACTTGCAGAAATCAGCCTTGCCAAGGGGTAGGTGTTCCGCAGTATGGCACTTTTTTTAGGAAAGTGCTGACAATAAAAGAATAGTAGATTGCAACCTGTGCCGTACCAAAATGAGTCGGGGCTTGAACACTAGCAAGCTCACCACTACCAGCATGATCCGCCACATGGCATGCAGGCACCGTAATAAGTGGGACGAACACCAGGTCCACAATCTGTCTCTGCCTGTCACACCACTGCCTCCTCTTCCCCTGTGTTACGTGCTGGCCAATCCCCTGTCAGGATGCCTCTCGCCCTGCACCTGGACCTTCGCAAGCACCATCAGCGACCACATCCACTTCCGTGTCCCAACGCAGCGTACAAATGTCCTTAGCCCAGGCATTTGAACGCAAGCGCAAATACTCACCCAACCACCCACAGGACATGGCACTAAATGAGCAACTTTCCAAATTACTGGCCCTGGAAATGTTATCGGCGGCCGTCCCACGTTACGCAGTCCCCAGTAACAATTATTTTTCAAGGTGAGCCCTGCCCGCATTTCACCAACATGTGTCCCATAACATCACACCTGCCCTGACCAAAGCAGTTACTGGGAAGGTCTACTTAAACACGGACACATGGACAAGTGCATTCGGCCAGGAACGCTACATTTCCCTGACAGCACACTGGGTGAATGTTGTGGAGGATATGAGTGAGTTGTACCCTCGGATGGCACGGGTGCTATCGACACCAAGGATTGCGGGCCCTACGTCAATCAGGGTTTCCGCCAACACCTATGTTAGTGGCTCCAACCCCCACTTCTCCTACTCCGCCTCCTCCTCCACTTCCACCTCCGAATTATCCACGTGCAGCACCAGTTAGTCATCAGTCGGTAGCTGGAAGCAGTGTAGCACTGCAGTGGGGAAGCGGCAACAGGCCGTGCTAAAACTAATTTGCTTAGGTGACAAACAGTACACCGCCGCAGAGCTGTCGCAGGGTATGAGGGACCAAACTGAGCTGTGGCTCTCGCTACTCAACCTAGAACCAGGCATGGTTGTGTCTAACAATGGCCGTAACTTGGCGGCGGCTTTGGAGCTCGGCAAGGTCACACACATACCATGCCTAGTCCACGTGTTCAACTTAGTGGTTCAGTGGTTTCTCAAAACCTACCCCAATTTGCCTGAGCTACTGGTGAAGGTGCGCTGCGTGTGTGCCCATTTCTGAAAGTCATCTACAGCTGCCGCCGGTCTGGCAACGCTGCAGCAGCGCTTGCAATTGCCAGCTCACCCTTTATATACAAGTAAATAAACAGGAAATAATGTTTCATAACAATTGTTCCTCTAAAATCGATTTTATCTTCAGTTTTGTGCGTATTAGTGTCAGTCTGTAAAAGTGGCATACTACTTGGACAACATCGTTCCCAGCAGCGAACTAGAAGCCCAAGATGCATTTAGACATCCTCCCCATGCTGTTTCCGAACCATTTCGGTGGTGTTTCCATCAATTTCTGACCTTTTTCTATGAACCAGACACCCTCCCCTCTTCAGAGCAGGGGGTGCCCGGTTTAATGCTTGGGTTCTCCCATTGACTACCATTGTGCTCGGCTGTTTGTCCCGAGCACCCGAGCACTTTGGTGCTCGATCAACACTAATGAGGAGACCACAGAGTGGCAAGGTAACATAGTTAGAAGGTGGCGGCAGCATCCGGAGAACACAGATTGGCAAGTTGACATAGTGTGGAGATGGCAGCAGCATGAGGAGACCACAGAGTGGCAAGGTGACATAGCTTGGAGGTGGCGGCAGCATCAGGAGGCCACAGAGTGGCAATGTTATATAGTTTGGATGTGGCAAGGTGACATAATGTGGAGAGGGCAGCAGCAGGATACCACAGAGTGGCAAGGTGACAAAGTGTGGAGATGGCAGCAGCATAAGGAGATCACAGAGTGGCAAGGTCACAAAGTTAGGAGGTGGCGGCAGCATCCGGAGACCACAGAGTGACAAGATGACATAGTGTGGAGATGGCAGCAGCATGAGGAGACCACAGGGTGGCAAGGTAACATAGTGTGGAGATGGCAGCAGCATGAGGAGACCACATAGCAGCACAATGACAGAGTCTGGAGGTGGCGGCAGCATGAGTAGGCCACAGAGTGTCACAATGACAGAAGTCTGGAGGTGGTGGCAGCAGCAGCATTAGGAGGAAACCACAGAGTGGCACAATGACAGAGTATGGAGGTGGCAGCAGCATCAGGAGGCCACAGAGTGGCAAGGTGACATACTGTGGAGTTTGGTGGCAATACCAGTTCCCGCTGAAGATAGTGGCTGAAAGAAGGAGCACTTGGTATCAGATGTGTGGCATCAGGTGGGTAACAGCATCAGAATAGTAGCTGAAGCAGGTAGCCAGAAGAAACCGGTCTCTTTTGTCAAATTCTTTGTGTGGCACCATGGATGATCTAGTCTGATGCATCAGGCATTGGTGTGTGGAAATCCTGGCTGATCCACGCCTGATTCATCTTGATGCAGTGCCCCACTATGTGATATATGCGAGCACTTTAAAATGTTGCTAAATGTCATTTCAAATTTATTGTGATATCATGCTATAAATACCTTTAACAGGCTGGCAGTGTCATTTACCTTTATTCGCCCCTAGCTGGTGCTGGCACCACTTATATATATAGCTGGGGGGTGTCAAGTCAGTGTGTGTGTTGAGGATGAGAATGAAGAGAGGAGGAAGTTAATGGAGGAGGTGGAAATTTGTTTTTCCACCGAAATAATTCACAAAAGATTTTACCACATATAACTGCAGCGCTGAATGCTGAATGAAATTTGTTTTTCTACCAAAATAAGTGCAGCATATAAGTGCAGCGCTGCATATAAGTGCAGCGCTTAACGCTGAATAAAACATTTTCTCACCGAAATAAGCCGCAAAAGATTTTACCACATACAGTCCTGATCAAAAGTTTAAGACCACTTGAAAAATGGCAAAAAATCATATTTAGCATGGCTGTATCTTAACAAGGTTCCAAGTAGAGCTTCAACATGCAACAAGAAGAAATGGGAGTGAGACAAAACATTTTTTGAGCATTCAATTTAATGAAAACAACCAATAAACTGAAACAGTTTTTCAGCTGATCAAAAGTTTTGGACCACACCTCCAAAAAAAAACTAAACCACCCCAAAACAGAAATCCAACTTGCTTATGCAGTTCAACAACCCGACCACGTTCAAAAAGGGAGAGTTTTTTTGCCTTTGCCATCACAACGTGTGACTACCTGACAGAAAATGACAATGAATCCACATCTTTGCACAGATTTGGCCTTTTAAAGGCATGTGGTCCTAAAATTTGGATCAGCTGAAAAACAGCCTGTTTCAGTTTAATCATTATTTTCAATTAATTGAATGCTCAAAAAATGTTTAATCTCACTTTCATTTTTTCTTGTTGCATGTTGGAACTTGGAACCTTGTTAAGATCCAACAATGTAAAATAAGATTTTTTGCCATTTTTCAAGTGGTCTTAAACTTTTGATCAGGACTGTATAACTGCAGTGCTGAACGCTGAATAAAATTTATTTTTCCACCAAAATACTTCAATAAATATTTTACCACATGTAACGGAGCATGGAGATGGAAAGGGTCTTTGGATTCCCTCCACACTATACAGACGTTTCAGAAATGAACCGGGGCTCCCAACAGCAGCTCCTGGGAAGGTCATGGAGCGTCCCGGTCACCCGGCATCTATTCGCTCCACTAAAGGATTATTTTGAAAGTGTGTAGAAGCCACACGGGGCCCCCGAGCTGCAGATTTATTATGGAGACATCATGGAGATTTAACCGCTTATAACTGCAGCACTGACCGCTGAATAAATTTAGTTTTTCGACCAAAATACTTCAATAAAGATTTTACCACATATAACCTGACTGACTGCTACTGCCGCTACTTCCGTGAACCCTGCACCACTACTTCCCAGGTAGGTAGGCTGCTGCGAAGCTGGTGCTCTACCCCGGGCACGTTTGGCTCCCAACCTCCCACTGCTTGCTGCCACCCTGCTGAATCCCAGCCATGCTTTCGACACATATAACCGCCAACGTGAACAGAGAATGTATTTTTCTGTTTGTACTGAAATAGGCCACTAAACACTTTCAACACATATAACCGCCGCCAACGTGAACTGAGAATGTGAAATGAGAATGCATTTATCTGTTTGTACTGAAATAGGCCACTAAACGCTTTCAACACATATCACCGCCGTCAAAGTGAACTGAGAATGCATTTTTCTGTTTATACTGAAATACAAAATAACACATATAACCGCCGCACTGACTGACTGCTACTGCCACTACTTCCGTGAACCCCTGCACCACAACTTCCCGGGTAGGTAGGCTGCTGCGAACCAGCTGCTCTACCCCGGGCACGTTTGGCTCCCGACCTCCCACTGCTGCCACCCTGCTGAATGCCAGCCATGCTTTCAACACATATAACCGCCAACGTGAACTGAGAATGTATTTTTCTGTTTGTACTAAAATAGGCCACTAAAACGCTTTGAACACATATAACCGCCGCCAACGTGAATTGAGAATGTATTTTTCTTTTTGTATTGAAATAGGCCACTAAACGCTTTCAACACATATAACTGCCGCCGACGTGAACTAAGAATGCATTTTTCTGTTTGTACTGAAATTTGCCACTAAACGCTTTCAACACATATAACTGCCGCCGACGTGAGCGGATAATTTATTTTTATTTTTGTACTGAAATAGGCCACTAAACGCTTTCAACACATATAACCGCCGTCGACGTGAACTGAGAATGCATTTTTCTGTTTGTACTGAAATGCTAAATAACACATATAACCGCCGCACTGACTGACTGCTACCGCAGCTACTTCCGTAAACCCCTGCACCACCACTTCCCGGGTAGGTAGGCTGCTGTGAAGCAGCTGCTCTACCCCATGCACGTTTCGCTCCCGACCTCCCACTGCTGCCACCCTGCTGACTCCCAGCCTTGCTTTCAACACATATAACTGCCGCCGACGTGAACTGAGAATATAATTTTCTTTTTGTACTGAAATAGGCCAGTAAACGCTTTCAGCAGAAATAAATGCACCAGTGAAGTGAAGTGAAGTGCGTATATATATAATTTTTTTTTACTGTAATACGCTTTCACCAGAAATAACTGCGGAGTGCGTATATATTTTTCTTATTTACTAAAAAATACGCCCCTATACGCTTTCAACAGAAATAAATGCAGCAGTGCAGTGCGTATATATATTTTTTTACTGTAATACGCCCCTATACGCTTTCACCAGAAATAACTGCAACAGTGCAGTGCGTATATATTTGTCTTTTTTACTGAAATACACCCCTATATGCTTTCACCAGAAATAACTGTAACAGTGCAGTGCGTATATATATTTTTTTGTTACTGAAATACGCCCCTATATGCTTTCACCAGAAATAACTGCAGAAGTGAAATGCGTATATATTTTTCTTGTAGTACTGAATAAGATACTAAGTCATAAACCTGTAAAGGCTTTTCAACATAAGACTTGCAGCTCAATAACAAAAAGTTTGAATGACAGAGCTGTCAAATAACCGTTCCCTGCACTTTTAAATCACTATCCTATCAATGTCCCTAGCACCTTCAGACGTCTCTCCTTGCACTAAGATGCTGTGAAATTATTCCTCCCTATCCTTTCCCTGCACTTATAAATCGTTTTTTTTGTCTTTTTTTTCCACAATCGTTTTTACAATAGCTGTCCCTAGCGCCTTCACACGTCTGTCTCTGCACTCTGAATGCTGGAAAATGTCTGACTGTAAGATGGCCAACATATTTATAGGGCTGTGACATCACAGGGCTGGCTGCTGATTGGCTACATGCAGGCATGTTAATCTAGCTGATCCCGCCTTCCCAGAGTTCCTTGCCTCAAGTCCTCAGTCCTCACACGTGTAGCTGCCATTTTAGGAAAAAATATGTGATTCGTTACCACGAAGTGCCAGGAAATTCGCATTCGTTGCGAATCAAATTTTTCCTGAAATTCTAAACGAATTCCACTTCGTCAGCTTCGATTTGCTCATCTCTACTCCTTATGATTCCTCCCCAATGGAAGCAGCATCGCCCCAAGTTAAAGAGATTTTCTGAGATTATAATACTAATTACTTATCTTCAGGATAGGCCATCGGTATCAAAATCTCAGAGAACCCTTCTAACCCCTTCCTGACACACCAATTTTCCAATTTTTTGTTTTTGTTTTTTTACTCCCTGCTTTCTGGAGCAATAACTTTTGTTAATCTTTCTGATTACATAGCACTGCAAAGGCTTGTGGTTATGTGGGGCATATTGTACTTTCTAATGGCACTAATTGCTATTGCATACAATGTAGTAGAGATCTGGATAAAAAATTTAAATGGAGTAGAATTGAAAAAAACTGAGTTCTACCAGCTTTATGGATTTAGTTTTTATAATGCTCCCCATGTAGTAAAAATGACACTATCTTTTTTAAATACTTTAAAAATAAGAACATTTCTTTTTTTTCCTTTTTTTTGCAGGATGCATTGTATTTTTCAATTATTTCATTTTGGCATGTGCATGACTTTTTGATCAGTGAAGGTGAAGTGACCAAAAAACTGTGAATAAGCCATTTTGAATTTGTTATGGCAGTATACAGGATAAACACGTTTATATTTTAATCTAGTTCAAGCATTTTGGAACATAGTAATCCTAATTATCTATATTTTTTATTTTATTTGAAAAATGGGGAAAGGGGTAGTGATTAGAATTTTTATACCTTTTGGGGTTTTATATATTCTTAAAACTTTATGTTTTTTTAAAACTTTTTTGACATTTATTTTTAGTCCCCCTAAGGAATTTTAACATGCAATTGTCTACTTGCTTCTCCAGTGGACAGCAATGATTTAATATTGCAGTCTATGGGAGAATCACTAGATTCTTTTCAAGCACTGCCTGATAGGAACTGATCTATGACAGACCTCAGAGCCTTCAAAAGGTGCAAAGCTGTCATAGCAACAAAACAACTCCTGTCATCTCATAACGGTGACCAGGAGCTCAGCACTCCCCAAAAAAATGCTACGGTACTGTGATTGCAAGTGTCCACAATATCTGAGGGGTTTAAAAGTCTGATCAGCATTATCGCCTATCACAGATTCTGCCACCGAGTGTCTGCTGTGTAAAACAGCAGCCACCCAGCGAGCATCTTTAAAGATTTGACACTCGCTTTACATGTATAATGGAATAACGGCATAACAGAAATGGGACATGTATGGCTGTATGAAAACACGGTGTATTCCATCACTACTTAATTCCTCTTCTTATTGGTGTTCAGAAGAAATGTATGATTCCCCGTAACATGATGACACTGTGTGCTGGTTGTATCTATAATGATATTTGTTGAATCATACCGTTATCTTCAGTAAAGAACATTTTAATTGCACCACCTGCCTTAGTGTTATTGTTGTCATACATGTGTAATGTTACATTTCCCTAAAAAAAACCTCATTAAAGACCTATTTTGGAACTAAAAGTTCAACATGTAGAATGTCAAAATAGATTGCCTGTCAGTGTAACACATGTTTATAAGGTCAAACATTGACTTATCAAAAGAGGAGTAGTGGGGTGCTACATAGCATGAGGACCATCAGTAAAACAAACGCCCAGAAGAGAGTAGGGGGTCTTTCACATGGGCGGATGCCGTGCGTGGAATCCACTGCATGAATTGAAAGACAGCCAAGCCTCACTCTGGACAGCAGAGACACGGAGCATTAACATGATTGATAATGCTCCGTGCCTCTCTGTGACCTTTTTACTACAAAATCACAGTGAGATAAAGTTATCACCGTTATTTTGTAGCAAAACGAACACAGAGAGGCACGGAGCATTATCAATCATGTTAATTAGTGTTGATCGAGCACCAAAGTGCTAGTGTGCTCGGGTAGAACACTTTGCGATGCTCGGGTGCTCTACAGATCACCCGAGCACAAAGGAAGTCAATGGGAGAAACCAAGCACCCCCTGCTCTAAAGAGGGGAGCGTGCCAGGTCCCACTGAGGTCTATACAGAAGATTACTGTACAGTGAGGGAATCCCCCAGTGTGAGTCCACGGCTTAGGAGTCCCTGCTCTGACTCCATATATAGCTCTGTCCATATATGGTGTCAGTGCTTGGGGAAACCCAGTGTATTTAAATCTAATTTAGCTTCTATTTCTGAAAAGTTTCTGCCAGGATTTGAACTCACAACCTTCTAGATTACAGGCAAAGACTTTAACCACTCAGCTATAAAGCTGAATGATAAACTATGTCAGTTTGTCATTTGGTAAGTATTCCTATACAGCAGAAGTATCATTTTATATTTCAGCACAGGTTAACATCTAGCTGTATAGCGTAGTGGTTAAAGTTCTTGGCTCTAATGTAGGATTATTATATCTTAACAATGCAGGTTAGATAAGATTATACGACAGTGAGCGGGGCCGGTGCATTAGAATACACAGACTGCACCAGTCCCCGCTGTCATTCCTAATCCAGATGCCGGCCCCCAGCCCCTCCTTCCTCTCAGTTAATACACCCGCCGACCGCGCTGTGCGGCATCGCTGCGGCCGTGTATCATTGTAAATTGCAGCATTCGCCCCATAAGACGCACTGCTATATTCCTCCCACTTTTGGGGGGAAAAAGTGAGTCTTATAGGGCGAAAAATACGGTATACTTTTTTTTTCTATTGTAAAAAATTTTTGTATCCTTTTCTTTTTCTAATGTATATAAACGCAATGCGAACCCACCCTAACAAGTTATGCAATTCGCCGTGTGGAATGTTAAGATAATGTAAATTTAACCTCTTGCTAGTGAGTGATTACATTTAATTTCAGTACAGTGTTGAGGTAAGGAAAAAAGCTAAAAGCATAATGTTCCTACATTGCTGGTATAGAACTAGTGCTATTAACAGTGTTGTGTCATCAGAGACATCCCTTGTAATTAGTTCTTAAATCTATGTATTTCAAATAATCCAAAGGTAAGACGTTATCTGCCAAAATATAGTCAATAGGACACTCACTGTTTGAATTGGTTGCCTGATATTACATCCACCTGCTGCACAGTTGTAGGACATGCATGGTCATCATTCTGTCCTATCTGCAGTGTGTGTTTTCTGCTTATCACATCAAGTTACCATCAGAAAAAGCATCAGTGATCCAGTGTAAGTAATAATAGAAATAATACCTATCTCACCTGTTCTATATGGCCTCCTTGTACTGAATAATTTTTTTTTTAGGTACATCTGCATCATAGCTTACTTTCATAGGCAATGATACTGTACCAGATCCATGGATTAGTGACAGATCCCAAGGGATTCAGATGGACCACATCAATTTATAATGGGGTCCATTAGGGTGCCATCATTACGTCAGAACAAATGAAGCAACTGCATGTATAGCTCAGATATAGGCTCCACCTATGTGTCTCCGTGGTCACAGACTTAAAACAAACCTTGTGTGCAGTCTGATCAAATGTGAGTTACTTCACATTTATAGTGGTGCGTGAAAGTTTGTGAACCCTTTAGAAATTTCCAGATTTCTGCATAAATTTGACCTTAAGCTCTAATTTTCACACAAGTCCTAAAAGGAGATAAAGGTAACCAAATCAAATAAATGAGTCAAAAATATTATACTTGGTCAGTTATTTATGGAAAATTATCCAATATCACATGTCCATAAGTGGCAGCAGTATGTGAACCTTTACTTTCAGTATCTGGTGTGACCCTCTTGTGCAGCTATATCTGCAACTAAATATTTCATGTAATTGTTGATTATTTCTGTACATTGGCTTGGAGGAATTTTAGCCCATTACACCATACAAAACAGCTTCAACTCTTGTGTTGGTGGGTTTCCTTCCATGAAGTGCCAGGACTTTGATATTTCGATTCAAAAACATATTTCTTCTTTAGCCAGTCTTTGGTAGAAACACTTGTGTGTTAAGGGTTGTCCCCTTGCTGCATAAACCCACATTCTCTTGAGATTCAGCTCACGGACCGATATCATGACACTTTCATTTAGAATTTGCTTATACAGGTGAAACTCGAAAAATTTGAATATTGTGCAAAAGTCCATTTAAAAGGATTTGCATTAATGCAGCCTAAAATTAGAAATTTTTGAAAAGGTTCAATATTCTATAGCTCAAAGTGTTACACTCTAGTCAGCTAATTAATCCATATCCCCTGAGCAAAGGTTACCTCAAAATTTTTACTTTGGGGTTTCATAAGCTGTAAACCTTAGTCATCCAAATTATAACTAATAAAGGCTAGAAATATCTCACTTTGCATGTAATGAGTCTATCTCATATGTTAGTTTCACCTTTTAAGTTGCATTACTGAAATAAATTAACTTTGCACGATATTCAAATTTTTCGAGTTTCACCTGTATATTTAAGAATTTTGGAGAGCACATGCCTTCCCCTTGCATACCACGCAGACCATTGCTGTTCAGCGTCTTACTGATGGTGGACTCATGAATATTAACATTAACTAATGTCATGAATGCCTTTAGTTGCTTGGAGGTTACTTTGGGCTCCTTCGTGGCCTTGTGGATTATTACATGTCTTGCTCTTGGTGTGATCTTTGTTGTTCGACCACTCCTGTAATAGTCTTGAATTTCCTCATTTGTACACAATCTGTCTATGGGTTGGTGGAGTCCAAATTTTTTAGTGATGGTTTTGTAACCTTTTCTAGCCTGATGGGCATCAATAACTCTTCTTCTGAGGTCCTCAGATATCCACTTGGTTTATGCAATAATACGTAAATGTTGTGAAGATCAGACTTTGATAGATCCCTATTCTTTGTCTCATGGGTCACCCACTCACCCTTGATTGTCATCCCATTGATTGAAAACAGTGGACTAATTTTACTTTCAAATTATCTGCTAATTCTAAAGCTTCACATACTTTAGCCACTCACATCTGATATTGGATCGCTTTTCTTAATAAATAAATGACTGGCTAATATTTTCAACTCATATGTTTGATTTGGTAATCTTTTTCTACACTTAGGACTTGCTTAAAAAAACTGATATTTTTAGGTCAAATTTATGCAGAAATATACAAAATTCTCAAGGGTTCACATACTTTCAAGCTCCACTGAACACTGACTTCATCAGGTATGTTTTTGGTCAACATGACTAATCATTTCAATGAAGATTTTCCCCCCCAATATTTGTTTCATTTTCCTTTTCAGGCTATAGTCATGGAACAAACTATTATTTAGTGATATTTTTATAAAACAATAAACACCATTTGTTGTACAGAAAATGAAATATGCATGACAGCATCACGTATCACTTTTATTCTAGAAAGTATGAAGTTTTTGCTATTTTCTACATGTATTGGCTTGCATGGTCACATTAGGAAGGACAGAATTGATTTCTTTACCTCACAATCTTTAGAATGAGATCAAAATATAAAGCTCCATTTTTAACCAGACAGAAGTACTAAAGATTCTTTAATTTCTAAAACTGCAGAAGGAGATTTATCCAAACATCTCTAGGGCTTTAATACTGGATATCCATAATTCTCTGAATTGTATTCCCTTCACAGTGATATTTTGTAATTCTGTTCTATTACCCTTGCTAAACATTAATGAGATAAAAAGATCACATTATGGCGATTGATGTTCTTCAAATTAAATGCACGTTTCATTGTACAAAGCTGTCTGCTAATTTAAAAACCTAGCAAGTAACATGGCATCATGATCATGGTCATCGCTCAGCTGGGATCAGATAGCATTTTTATCTATTCATTGGATTTAACAAGACAAGAGATGGAAGCAGAATACAAAGTATGGGCAGATTATCCTGCATCCCCTTCTGACCACTTCTTGGCAATTTCTGCGAGAAAGCTAAGGCTTCATGTTGTCATAGAAATAAACCTCAAGGTCAAAGGGGCATATGGAAGGACGGACAATGACAAAGGAGCATCTGAGAGGCCATCTGGATGAATGACCTGACATAATTAGTCATTAATCCCACTCTGGGGAACAATAGAGTTTTCCAAGACTGTGCTTGGACTTTGATCGTGGTCAGGAATATCCCATGAGGAATAGGAGAGAAAGCTCCACTTTGTAACTAAGCAGATTAACACAGCATGCTGTTAACTATGGAAGAGTAAGCAGTGGAGACCGGGGGATCTACACTTTACATATCGTACACTTTTTTCTCTCATGCGAGTTCTGTCTTCCAGCATGCCATGTGGTTGTCAGATTAGTTGCTGGTTAACATTTCCTTTACAGTACTACAATGAAATGAAAGATGAAGCCCAAAAACGTTTGCTCAAAATCCTAAAACAACAGATGGGGAGATAGCCGAGTGGCCAAAGGCATCAGTGAGCTTGGTTTACAGGTGTCAATATTTACTGAGCTGAGTTTGCCACAATTCCTGTGGGAGAAGGAAGGATCTTAGATAATCTGTGAGACATTAGCAATCAGCTCAGTCATGAATCACAGCTAGGATGATAAAACATGAGATGAGCTATTTCTCCATCTGTCTTCCACAGTTAAATGGTGCTACAACGGCATGTCTCAGTCAGAAAACAGCATATATTAAGTTTTGTAGCTTAAGTACAAGGAATACAACTGGAAGGAAATGCACAGTGAATGGAACAGTGAAATAGGTTTAATATTCATAGAACAATTAATGCAATGACATATATGTATAAGAAATGTTGATGTAAATGCATGTTCTCCAAACAGTAAAAGTATAAAATGATGCAGGCAGTCATTCCTGCACTTTGATAATATCTGAAAACATGTCAAATTACTGACATCAAAGGGACCTATATTTCGGTTAGTCCTGGTCACTAGACCTGCAGTTGGGTTGGGATTAATAGCTGTATTATGTTTGTTTATCCAGTTAAAGATGCGACTTGATATGTTAGTTAGTGCTTGATTTTTTAAAGTTTTTTGATCTTTGCATTTCATAAGCCAGAACATTTTTGCTTTTCCATTGACATAGCAGTATGAGAGCTGTATTACGTGGGGCAAGTTGTATTTCTAATGGCCCTATTTTGGGGTACATTAAATAAAATTGTTTTGGGGTGCGACAGTATGAAAAAATGCTAGCCTTCCATTGTTTTTAGTACATAGTCATTTTGACAGGCATGCATCCTGTCAGAGGCATAGATTTATTAGTGGCCAGGATATGGCAGACCTGGGTTACCATTTCAAGTACTTGGCACCCCTCAATTATGATCAGAGGGAGCTCCTTCCATCAAACTGCTCAAGTGCTGCAGTTGCTATTGACCACAGCATGTAAGTGGTTAAACTGCCCAGATTGGTGTAATCTATCCGAGCAGTGAAAGTTGGGTGCCTGCTACAGCCAGCATCTGTAAGCGGTCATGGACCCAGCTCCTGCAGTACCACTGTGACTTAATGCTAGAGCACAGGGTAGGAACAACTCTGCTGCCATGACATAGTAAAATGTCAGCTACGTTCTTTTTAAGGTCACTTGACATGATTTTCTGCCACATTTGAAGTGAAGGAATGGCTATATCATTTTATACAGAATTTTTAGGGGAGGCCATCCATGGTGGATGCACTGCAGATTTCATACTGTGGGGTACCAAATTATGCAGATTCTGTTGCAGATTTCAGTGTGGAAATGCTGCATTGCAAAGGGGAAAATCCACAGCAGATATTTGCAAATATATAGCACTGTGCTAATTTCCCTAAAGAAGCTCTCCACAGCATGTGGATAATAATCCTAACATGAATTATTTTAAGTTTTATTCAATTAGCTGGTACTGTAAAAGTTGCAGATTTTCTGCACCTAATTCTGGTGTGTTTGTGCTATATGTGGCAAAGGGTATGGCCACACGGTCAGGGAATTCAAAAAATTAGGAAACGTTGTCCTTTATACTTTCTCTCTTTCAATGATCCACTCTTGATTTTGGCTTCCAAAACTGCAGAAGGAAAATTTACCATGTGGCCATACGCTTACTGTTTGTAGAACATTAGTTGGTTCATGTCAACAATACTATTGATGTTCAGGTGTATACCCACAAAAATGTGTCTGTATAATGCTTGTCTTAAGCTAGCCAAGGTTTCCATACACAATAGGCAGAAGTAGGTTGAGGGTTGAACAAATGATCATCTATTGAATTATCATTTTACAGGCTGAGCCATACACATCTTAATCCCTATTGGCCACTACTGTTATTCAAACTGGTGCCCATTAGTGCTGAGCGTGAATATTCGAATCGCAAATTTTATTCGCAAATATCGCCACTTTGATCGCGAATAGTGTTAATCGTGAATCTTCTAATCGCTAATTTATCGAAAATTTATAGCGAATATCGGCACTTAGCAACATCCCTAGCAACCAATAGGAAAGTTGCCTACCCCTTAGTGTTGATAGCGAATATTCTAATCGCAAATTTTTATTGCGAATATATGAAATAATGACTGGAGATCACGAATTCTCGAATATGTGAATTTATGTCGAATATTCGGCAAAAAAATTGTGAAATACCGCGAATTCGAATATTGCCTATGCTGCTCATCACTAGTGCCCATACATGTTCAATGAAAGCAGGCAAGAGACAAAAGATCTTTCTGTGAAAATTCATTCAGAGAAAAAAAATCTTTTGCCCAAATATTGGAGGAAAATTTCAAATATGACTAATTTCTTTTCAGACGATGATGGTTTTCATCTGTCAGCTAAAAAGATTGTTGTTTCTTAAATTTCCCCCAGCAAACGATTGTTTAAGTTGTTATCCATTTTCATAAACTTTAGACTGTTTACTGATATTTTTAGCCTGTACTAAAAGCTCCTTTAATACATTTATAGCCTAGTGCTTATGAGGGTGAAGCTAAACAAATTATCAGGCAAACCTGCTAATTCTAGGTATCTCTGGATTAGGTTGACACTTAAGTACATATTAGTGGCTTAATTACCGTACCTTGTTTCCTTTGTCTGAGCAGTTACCATATATTGAGGCAATTAAAGCTTTTATTGCTCATTTTCTGCCAAGCTTGTGATAGAATATTACTATATGACCAACAGACATCTAATGAATTCCAGTAGAGAGTGACTTTAATCAATTTATCGCCAGGAAAGTTTAAAGAATGCAAAGAGAAATGGAAAGAATTAATTGAATAGTTTTTTATTTTTTATTTCGGTTCATCTGTTACTACTGGAAATTTTATTTTAGATTTTTTACATTTCTTCATGGTGGTATTTTTCAAAATGGAATACTAAAATAAAAACTGAACTGCCTTTTGTAAGAGCAATGAGTTCAAAGATTATTGCAAATGACAGAATGACAAAAAATGTTTTCTACTGAAATACATGTTTTTTTGCAAAAATAAAAATTTGTGAGCTTTAACAAACATTTTCAGCTGTTTGGCTTCTACGTATCACAGTACATAGCAAGCTACAGAATTCCATCCACAGTGAAATTCATCAGAGCACTTGAACAAAATCAATATTTAACATTTCAGCAGAATTTTTGATTGATAATATTCAGTTGTTTTGAAAAGGAGAGGGTGGAGGCACATTACTAGCCTCAGGTACGGGAAGCACCAAAGCAATAGTTCTATTTGCCCACATGTCTCTAGTGGTCAAGTCCTTGTAGCTTGTAATGTCGAGTGCCATTCATAATCCAAATCGCAGGGGGAAAAAATCTATTTTTACTGTCTCAAAATTTTGGTTTTCAGATAAATAATTAAATGTCCTTTATGTGCAACACTGAATAAACTAAACATTAACATTTTTCTGTTTTTTGTGAGGAATTCCAAATGTGTGAAAAACGTTACTGGTGACTGACACGCCAATTAAGACTGTTTGCCTAAACAAGCTGTAGTTCTATAGGAAGAGAATGCAGAAAGCTATCTATAAGATTATCGTTATTGTCAGGAAAAACAAGTTTTTTCAGCTGTGGGTACACTGATTTTGTTTGCATGGTCTATTCATGCTTATTTGGGGTTGTTTTAAAGTACATAATACCTGTTCGTCCTTTATTCTGAGTGTTATTCTAGGTGTTAGACCAGCAAACATTCCAGAACTTTATCCCATCATTCTAGACAGATTCCGCAGATAAGGTGTCAAAAACTCCAAAATTGTCAGTCCCACACCACTTTATTAATGCCAAAAACCAAATTACTCAGCTAAAATTTCAATTTACTGAACATGTTCCACATCCTAGAAGGTGTGGTAACTGTAAATTTATTCATAAAAGGCGTGAGTTCTATTGGATACATGAGTTATGGACCATTTCCCCACATGACCTTAGTCGAGATTTTGACTTATATATTTAGTAACATTTCCAATTATTTGCAAATTAACTGTCCTTCTTTTCCAATTTTCAGACTAGATGATGACATAAAGGTACAGTGCACTGTCTTTTATTGAATTTACACCACTGAAATTATTAATATTCATTATTGCATTAACTCCTTCTGACTTCTTACCCTTCTCTGTCTTGTTTAATCTTATTTCTTTAGACCCTTCTGATATACTCTTATATACTCTCTATATATTGTAGAACAGATATATTGTTAATATATTATTGTTATCCCAGTATATATATTATGATAAGCCCAACCACGTTGCTGCTAATATAAAATGCTGATAAGTTATACATATTATCACCATGGTCAACAATACCATAGTTCATATTCTGTCACCCTCCTCGATTGTGTGCTTCACCTGTTAATGCTGATGTTAATCGTAGCCAGGATTTCGATAGCCTACTCTTGATTGCCTTCCTTGCCATTACTACCTCAAACAACGTAGGATGCATGAGCATGCGATAATGAACTATATATGATAGGAGTAACTGCCAGTAGTTCACATTCAAGCTTTGCCCACAGCGCAAGTGCATGCTCACACTGAAGTCAGACGCTAGATGTCTGACGTCAGACGTTCTCTCGCCCGGGAATCTTAAAAAATGGCATTCGCACAAGCATCTACCGAATGCCATCCATCCCTGATGCTGCACTAATTGTAACACAACGCTGTTTAAACTTTTCACAGTGTTCCTTTTTTGAGGTGTGCGCCCACTTTCCCAAACATCTACACTCATGATAACTTTAGCACTATTAAAAGGAGCTCCTATTACTTGCCCTATCCATATTACATGTGATCTCTCCCTTCCTAGGGACACCCCATATTTGAATACCTAATCCTCATTGGTGCTCCTATTTATTGATGTTTTGGTATTTTTCGTCACCAGATTGTACGAACAGCCTCTTTCTATTGTGGAATACATATATAATTTTCCTACAAAGGTCCTTAAAGAGCACCTTTCACCACTGCTGGCATGCCTGTTTTAAAAGCTTCATGCATTTCCCATGCAATAACAATTCTGGAGCCTCTATTCTTATGGCTGTATGTTGTGCCATTCCTTTATTCTTTCTACTAGAAGTTATGAATGAATTGCTATTAGCCTTCAGTAAGAGTACAGAAGGGTGGTAACCAGTTGGGGGGGGGGGGGTGTAACTGCACAGTCTGAAAATGGCAGCACTGATTGGATAGAGTGAGTCTGTGCAGGGACCCCCCCCCTCCCCCAACTGGTTACCACCCCTCTGTACCCTTACTGCAGACTGCTAGCAATTGATTCATAAGTTCTAGTAGAAATAATAGAAAAAATGGCACAACATAGAGCCATAAGAATAGATACTCCAGATTTGTTATTACATGGGAAATGCATGAAGCTATTAAAACAGACATGTCAGGAGTTTTGACAGGTCCTCTTTAAGCAATAATTGATTACAGCTACTGTGGCAGTGGAGCTGCCAGAGGACCATATGACGGCCATTGAAATGGTGTATCTCACCCAGAGGAGTCTGGGTGAGAATAGGAAAGGTTGGGAAAATAGGCTTTTCCCACTGTCTGCAGCAGCTAGGCTGGTAATTAAGAGAATTAGGAAAGAAAGAAGAGGAGGTGGTGGAGCGCCAAGACAAAGTCAGAAAAGCAAGAGGTTGTGGGCTGGATCAATCAAGAATCCAGCTCTATAGTGTCAAGATGAGGACCCTAGGATCGCAAGTTGTGGGGTTAAGCAGTTGTAGAACACCCACTATAAGTGGATATACACCCAATAACCGAGTGATCCCAAGGGTTGGGTACACAACGTGATATATTTTGGAAGATTGGAAATTAAACCAGATCAGAAATAAAATCACTTAAAAAGTTACTGACAATAAAATCAAAGTATATCCGTATGCTTAGACCACATTAGGGTCTATACACACTTTGTGTGGTACTCACTTCTCCAGGTAGGGAGGCGCAAGATAAGCTCAAGACACTTGACGCCAAACCCTCCCCCGCTGAAATCGCATGTAGAATGGTAAACTCCTTGGTGTCCTCCAAACAGATGACCCTGTGGACTCTCAATATAAAGCAAGGAAGTTCTTTATTTAGGATAAGCTCAACGCATTTAGGAGTATTAATCACCCATCCATCAGGAGCAAAACATAGGAATAACTGCTAGACATTTACAAGGGTATATATATACCACAAACAATAGAGGGAAAATGGTGCCACATGATAAAGCATGCACTTCCAGTCACATGACTCCGGAACTGAAAGTGTGCTTTCTATCTTAGGATGTATAACAAAATAAACACTGCATAACCTAAAAATCCCACTTTGGAAAAAGAGAAGAGAATGGAGATGACTAAGGATATTGGCGAGAGCAATATTATACAGAATGGTGAGCAAAATCCTTAAGTGAGGGTAACGTTATCGGCCATGTCACCCGGTCACGTGACCAGGGGCTCAGATATGCGTTCCAACCATGCCATGTCTCCTGTCTATGTGACCGGAAGCTCAGGCATGCGCTACACCTGTGGAACGCAGTAACCGGAAGTTCCACAGGTGCGGCATATGGATATACGTAGATTTTATCGTCAGTAACTTTTTAAGTGATTTTATTTCTGATCTGGTTTAATTACCAATCTTCCAAAATATATCACGTTGTGTACCCAACCCTTGGGATCACTCGGTTATTGGGTGTATATCCACTTATAGTGGGTGTTTTACAACTGCTTAACCACACAACTTGGGATCCTAGGGTCCTCATCTTGACACTATAGAGCTGGATTTGATTGATCCAGCCCACAGACTCTTGCTTTTCTAACTTTGTCTTGGCGCTCCACCACCTCCTCTTCTTTCTTTCCTAATTTGTGCTTACTACGGCCTGCTAGTCAGACCGTTGTTTGGTGTGAGCAGCCTTATCATTCCATTCTCTGACTTTTTGATTTTGCGCTCTCTTCAGGCATCCTTTGGCGACCCTCCCTGCCCTGCAATTCTTCACCCACCCTTCCCCATGTTCCTTTTCCCTCCCTCCATTTGCCCTTTATCCTCACCTATTATCCCTCTGTCCTCTCACCTTTTTTTCACGCTCCCTTTGTTTCTTT
The DNA here is from genome assembly GCF_905171765.1 of Bufo bufo. Classification (NCBI taxonomy): domain Eukaryota; kingdom Metazoa; phylum Chordata; class Amphibia; order Anura; family Bufonidae; genus Bufo; species Bufo bufo. The sequence goes on from NC_053392.1 coordinate 322,752,709, forward strand.
TTTTTTTCTTTAATTAAGACAATTGGCAGCTAGCTGAGGAGCTCAGGTAAATGTGGGCTGAGCTCCTCAATCAGATCTCCCAGTCTGGGGAAGGAGCAGGCTGCGTTAAGGCCTGTGGGAGCTGGGGCCCTCTAACCCTGTGTGGGTTAAGCACTGCAGTGGTTTCGGGAACTGGGTGCTAGACCCAGATCCTGATAGAAAGGGAAAATACTGTATAGCCAGTGGCCAGATGGCCGAGGGTTTATGTTTATGCTTTATGTTTTGGTCTGCTGTAAAAAGTAATAATAAAGCTGGGCGTGGCCAGTTTGCACCCAAATCTGCAGTGTTGGAGTGACTGCTTGAGTTGTTGAGTTGTGCCAACCATCTAAGCGGAGAAGACGGCGATCCTGGAGAGCTAAGTGACCCCGAGTTGTCACACTACATATACTATATGTTATCAAATAATATGATCCGTGTGCCTTTTTTAATTAAATGTTTTATTTATTTTGTCATTCCGATAGTATACTTTGTGAAAGTCTGTCTTAGCATCCAACTCTCCTTATATCTCGCATTTACACTTCTGATCCCTTGAACTATTCTGATTTGTTGAATGAATTTTGTTATTTTATGTAGTCCTGCGCTACTCATTGTATTGTATTGTATATCTATTATATACATAGGCCGCGAACAAGGTCCGGGTTGGACTGAAACGGCCGTGTCTACAAAATAATTTTGGATTTAATAAAAACCTAAAAGAAATTCAATTCCTCTACTTCATTATATTATTTTCTGGGGGATTACTCTTTCATTGAGAACTGGGACCTAACAACTAACGTGGAGTGCCCCCTATTTTCCTTTCTCAGATTCCACAGATAAGGCATATGTCTTTACCAATATGAAAATAAGATTTTATGCTGTGGATGAAAAAGGCAGAAACATATCCTTATAATTAGTATTGAGCAAATTGAAAAGAAACAAATTTAATTTGATCTGAATTTCAGGAAATACGTCACAAACCCGATTTTCCTCCCACTTCGTTGTAATGAATATTTTTTTTCCCTAAAATGGCAGCTACACGTGTTACAAAGTGAAAGTAAGAAGCCCAGGAAGAAAATATGACCCATAATGTCATGCAGCCAGCCAATCAGCAGATAGCCAACCCCTGTGATGTCACATCCCTATAAAAAGCTGAATCCTGCATTTTACTGTGAGCTGAGCATAGGGAGAGACGTGGCAAGTGCTAGGGACATGGTTTTAGCAATCTTTTAATTGTCGAATATTGGATAGGCACAGTGAAGGGACAGTGTAGGGAGATCATAGGGAAAGTTTTCAGACACTGTAGGGAGAGCATAGGGTGACTTCAGGGACAGTGTAGGCTATGTGTAATCACCCTGTGCATCTTGTTCTTCTGCTGTGCCATCCATTCTTAATCTGTTCTGTTATACATAGGCTGACTGTACATCAGACTTAGTCTCAACAGCCAGTCTAATATATAGGTGCATGTACCTAGTTAATCTGCTGTGCTATTAATATTTCATCTGATCAGTTATACAGAGACATACGGTGTATAAGACTCATTGTCAACAGATGGTGTGATATATAGGTGCGTTTTTCTATTCTACCTGCTGATTCAGTTACTGTACACTGTGGCCAAAATACAGTTGTCTGGGCCCTCAAAAGTAATTGACAGTGTCAATAATGTTGTTGTAGCTGGCAAAAGTAGCCACAGAAGAAGGGGTAGTGATAGCAGCAACAGCAGCAACAGGCCAGATCTGCCACTGTCTTCCAGCAGTCGTGTTTTGACCAACAATCCAACAGTACTAGAATGGTTGACTCCCTCTTTAACATTATCTCAGGTGATAAAAGATAAACACAGCCAAGAAATGGTGGGTTCCTCTCACACCACACTTAGTTGGCATGGCCCAGGAACAACCTCTGTGCCCTCACCTGCAACCAGTGTCGGACTGGGGTACCTAGGGCCCACCAGTAAAATTTATTTTGGGTGCCCACCCTACAGATACATTCAAATATAATAAATAATCTAACAAGTTTGTTATATGACTATAGGCTGGTTGAGGTGATGTACATTAAATATATGTATATAGCGCAGTAAGTTTAATGTGTTATGTGCCACTTGTGCAGGGGGTGGGAGACTAGGGGCCCATCTTGCTCAGGGGCCCACCGGGGGTTTCCCTTGTACCCCTGTGGGCCAGTCCGAGCCTGCCTGCAACTATCTCTTTCTTCTACTGCTCCTTTTACTCGGGAAGTTATGCATGCTGCCAGCTCTGCTCCACTTTTCAGCGAAGAGCTTAGTGAGGACAGTCACCAGCGACAGGCCAGCATAGACTTGGAGGCAGGGGTGGACTAGCCATAGACCCTAAAGGAAAACTTCCTGATGGGCCAATGCCCAGAGGGCTGCCTCAGCCCTCTTCACAAGTGCCAGCCAGGTAAGCAATAATCTGGCACTCTCCTCTTGACTCCTGAATTCAACTGTATTGCCATCCTGAGGCAACTGGAGCATGAGGGCAGAATGAGGCATCTTGTCTCTGGCCACCACAGAGGGGCAGTTTTGGAGAGGTATTTTATGCTGTTAGGGCAGCATTTTGTGATGGACTGTGGTATTTGGCTCTGCTGGGACAGTATATTGTGATGCACTGTGGTATTTGGCTCTGCTGGGGTGGTGCCAAAAATTTTATTGCTGGCCCCTCCTACTTTTGTTGGCCCTGCTTTCTGTCAATTTGGACCCAACTGCAAAATGGGGCCACTTTTATTTTATCCAGGGCGACTTTAAGTTGCCAGTCTGACCCTGCTTGAAGGGGAGGTCTGCTGCATCCTCCCTTAGACGTGCAACTAGCAATGATGTTAGTCAGATGGGAGCACGTGTTGCGAGCGGTCAGGGACATGGCCATGAGACTAGTGAGGGTGACATAAGTGATGAACAGACATTAGTGGATGAAGATGTAGCTGATCGCATGTGGAAGCCTGGTGAAGAGGGGGCAGCATCATTATTAGGAGTGAGGGTGGCAGCAGCCCCCTGAGACAGCAGCAGGGTGGCATCATGCCGATGAGCCAGCAGGGTGGAAGCAGTGGGAGACCTGGAGCCAAACATGCCTGGGGTAGACTATCTGCTACTCAGGAGACTACCTGTCAGGAAATAACTAACGGTGCATGGGGTCATAAAGGCAACAGCAGGCAGTCAGCAAAAAATGTTGGGGGTAAAATGCCATACTAGGCAGTGGGGGAATTTATCAAGTCGCTGGAGGACGTTAGCATGGTGGTATACAGGATAAGTGGGCAGAAGGTGCGGTCAACACATGGTGCGTCACCATAAAGTGGGCTGGGAAAACCAAGGCACTAATGTAGTAGTACAGCTTGATGCAGCAAGCGCTGCATCTCCCAGTGGCCTGCATGCTTTCTACAGCAGTCAGGGCTTCTCAACCTCAGCAGAAGGAAGCTGTTGTTCCTTTCCTTCGTCTATAGCTCCTGATTTTCCTACTACTACTACTCCTTGTCACGTGTTTCACCAGCAATCGATCACCAAGGTGATTGCAAAGAGACAACAATATACATGCACTTTCCAATGGCACAGAAGTTGACCTTGCAACTAGCCAAGTTGATGGTACTACAGTCCTTCCTTTTCCATATTGTGGACTCTGAACATTTCAGAGAACTGATGGCTTGTACCCAACCAAGGTGGAGAGACCCAAGACGTCATTACTTCTCTTAAAAGCTATACCAGCCCAGTGTACATATGTTGAGCAGAAGGTGGGGCAATCCTTGAGCTTGTCAGTGTCTAAACAGTTCATGCCAGTGCTGATGTGTGGAGCTGTAACTATGGCCGAGGACAATATATGTCCTTTATAGCCCCCTGGGTATATGTAGTTCCGGCCCAGGTACACCAGCAACGTGGCCAGGTGATGACAATACGGCCACCGTGTAGTAATCATGGGATTTCTGCGCCAATGTCCTCCTCTGCCTCCTCATCCTCCACCTCGTTCCCAGCCTCCACTGTACAAAAACAATTTGGAGTGGTCCTCCAGCATACCACCTATGCAAACCATGGCGTTGTCAAATGGTTCTGCTCCTGGTCAGCTTGGGCGAACAGAATAACACTGGGGATGAATTGCTCCACATCATCAACCAAGAAATTGAATCCTGGCTGTCTTCTCGCCAACTGGAGATAGGAACCATGGTAACCAATAATAAGCGCACCCCAATTTGAACAATATGGACACCCCAATAACAGTAGAACTAGACAGCTTATTCACCCCAACTTGAGAATCAAGCCATAATAGAATTGTTAATCTATTAAACAAGGTGGACACCCCAATAACAGTCAAATTAGACAGCTTATTGACCCCAATTTGAGAACCAAGGGCTAATAGAACTGCTCATCTATTAAATAAAGAGTACACTGTTTAATTAGATAGCTCTGCACCCTATACAGGGATTGAGGCAAAATGCACCTATGGATCCTTTCAGATTTAGATTACAGTTCTTGCATTGTCCCTGCAGTCTCTCTATGCTCTCCATACAGTGTGTAAAAACTCTCCCTAGGATCTCCCTACACTGTACCTGCTGTCTCCCTATCCAATATTCCACAATTAAAGCTTTTAGCGACACTGTCCGTAATGCTTGTCATGTCTCTCCCTATGCTCAGCTCACAGTGAAATGTCAGAGACCGTGCGGGATGAGTCTTTTAAAGTGCTGTGACATCACAGGGGCTGGCTAGCTCCTGATTGTCTGTCTGCATGGTATTATGGGTGATCCTACATTCCTGGGCTGCTTAGCTTCTCGGATGTCATCCGATTTTATTTTGTGGATCTGCAATTTGCGGACCGCAAAACACATACAGTCGTGTGCATGTAGCCTTAAGCATATTTATTCTCAAATCATAATTCACGTTATAAAACACCTGTTCTGGTCCATTTATTAAAGTATCTGGTGACTGCAGGTAAAATGTCTTCCGTGAGAAGGCTTTCCCTGCCAAAATTATCTACTTCCCAAGGGGTGGCAGGAGCCAGATCCATGTTAATATGAAAGGCATTATTTCTGATGAGACAGACTTTTGAAGATATCCCAGAATTCAGTGCACTTAATTAGAAGGGGAAGCCTTTTAAATGTTCTCTTTCACAAAAATATCATATCATTTATGTAAAATATAGATTTTAATTTATTAAATTTTTTTTCACTTTGAAAATCTGAAAACGGCATTTCATTTTCATCTTAAAGTTATTCTCTAAAACAAAATACTGTAAGCATTGATTTAATAACACCAAAAAGAGACAGCTGCTCTGATTCAGTTGACAAAAAAGGTATATCATATTGCTGACACAGAACCACACAGCACACACTAATGAATGCAGGCCAGAGCCAGGAGTTTGATTCACAAGGAGGATATGCAAGACAATATGACACTACCTTCCATACCAAGCAGCTCATTTTATGCTGGCACTATTAAGGTGCAGGAGCTTTATGACTATTCCACATTAGGAATGCATAATAAAAGTCTTCATAAATAACACCAAAAAAAGAAAAGGTTAAATGTTACAGTTAACTAAACAATCCAACTGCATGATATATTCACCACTGAGGAAATGTTTAACATGGAGAATGTCCGAATTTCAGATGAGTCCGTTTGGAGTAAACAGAAGCAATGCTTATATATATCAGTCAAACATATTAGAGATATAGAAGAAGAAAGATCTATGCTACAGTGGCTCAGTTGTAGAATGTACTAGCCTTTGCTCTCCGCATACATCAATGAGATTTAAGCCCCCATGACCCAGATTGTCCTTAATTGGACCATTATTGGTAGGTAATAACCACTGTATATAAGGAAAAGGCTACAAGACCTGCCATTTTGGAGATTCTCTTACCCAGTCATCTAGCCATCACAATTTGTCATTTGATCAAAGTTGCTTTATTTTATGGTCAGAGTTGTGTTTTTGTCTTCTCACACTTCAGTTTCAATTACTAACTGATCATGTGCTGCCTAAAATATCCCATCCCTGACAGGTGCCATTATAATGAGATATGTTTTTCACTGTATGGCTTTGAGCTATCTCTAAGGGAATTATCCTGTGTGTCCCCTGGTTTTCACCCATAACCCTTATACAGTGATCTGGTCTTTGCTGCAGGGGAGCCACTTACCCCTTGGGATAGTTGGCAGCTGACCCACAGGGATCAGAGATCTTGATGCAAAGCACCAAGTTGTCAGGCAGTATACATAGGTAACAAGCTGAGGTCAGGGCAGGCAGAATACGAACATAACCAAGAGACTAGTTAAAAGTCAGGACAGCAAGTGGCAATGTGTCAATACTTAAAGGGAACTTGTCACGTTGAACATGGTCTTTGAGCTGAAGGCAGAATGTTATAGAGCAGGAGGAGCTATGCAAATTGATATATAGTTTTGTGGGGAAAAAATCAGTAAATCTTATATTTCAGTAATTTAAGTTTCTGCTGATTCTGAGCTTTGAAGTCAGGGAGGAGGTTCTATCAGTGATTGACAGCTCTCCCTCTATGACTGTGCATACAGAAATAGCTGTCAATCACTGATAGGATCACCTTCCTGACTTTAAAGCTCAAAATGAGCAGGAATGTAAATGGATGAAGTATAACTTTTCCCACAAAACGATATATCAATCTGCTCAGCTTCTCCTCCTCTACAATGTACTGCCTGTAGATTATTTTACAATTACATGCTCACAGGTTCCCTTTAAGTCAGGCTAAGATCAAGACAGGCAGTGGAGGGTGAGAGTCGGTAATACAGACAGAGGTTTGACACAGACACAGGTAGATCTTCATAACAACGAGCTTTCACTGGTAATTAGCGAACTAGGAAACCAATTTTTTTTGACACCTCTCCTTGTAGAAAAGTTGTCTTAAGTACCCATTGGCTGCTGAAAATGCAGTACAGGTGTGCTCGCCCATTAATTGTGTGCCCTAAAGGACAGGGGAAGAGGATTCCGATGACCAACTCTGCCATATAGGGCAGAGAAGGGCTGACAGCGGCCAGTCGCCAGGTAGCTTCAAAAGGGTAATAGATGCATTGCCCATGCCTGCCCCGCATGGTGAGTTGGTGGTGGGTGCAGAGTCACCATATCATTCACTTTATATGTATACTGTATTCATATTGTCTCCTCATATGGCATGAACAGTATAAATGTGACTTTCTGTAATAGTTATTTTATCATGATATTATACACTCCTGTAGACACATAACCTTCTGGGGTTCTCTTTATTATAAGTCCAAAGTATTCCGGGCTATACACAGGATTTTAAGGGAAGATGATGGTTAAAAAAATTAATTGGGAAGCTTCATGAAGCACACTACACTTCCCAACATTCACAGAAATGCAGATATGAGTGCCAGTGATCAAAGTGAAAACATTTTGGCCTAAACTTTTCGAGTAGACATTTGAATCCTTTCTCTTCATACAATGGCAGCCATATCCTCTGATCAGCAAAGTCTGCTTTTTGGTACAGCGTGCCCTCCTGTCCTAAAGCCATTGTGCTAGGAGAGAACACACACTAACAGCAATAGTAGCAAACCTTCTCTCAGCACTAGGACAGGCAGACTGATCAGTATTGTACTGACCCCTTACTGCGACTGCACAGTTATACTGCCTTTGAACCCCCCGCACACACATACACACAGTAATATTGCTGCTTCTCAAAGTAAGGCCTCATTCACACGACAGTTGTTTTTTGCGTCCGCAAATTGTGCATCCGCTAAAAAAAAACTGATGCGGTATCAGTTTTTTTGGGAGGATCAGTTTTTATGCTGAAGGGAAACACGGACAACGGACGTGGAACACAAACGGATGAACTATCAGCATTTTTTTGCTGACCCATTGAAATGAATGGGTCCCCATCCTATCCGCAAAAAAAACTGAACGGAAGTCGAGAAAAACAATGTTTTGCATGAGGCCTAATAGTGCCTCCTTGGTCTCCCCCACAGCATTACACAAGTTTCCTTCTATTTCACAGAACTTAAAGGGACCTGTGGCCGACATGAGTGTACAGTGGGGAAGAAAGCCAATGGACCAATGCTACCCTAAATTATTCAACTGTATCCACATCCTGAAGGCTTCAGATTCAGTTAAAGCGGGCTCAGGGCTTAATGGAGTGGTATTATCCACACACCCATGAATGTAGCCAGCATTATGTGGGCAATTTGGCTAACTTTATGAAGATACTGCAACAAGATGTTTCAACTCTTAAAATGTTTAGGCTACTTTTTTGAATTGATGAAACATTGCACTATTTTGTGTGCCTCTTTTCAATGATCTATGGAGACATAACTGGATAGTGGCAGCTGCTATGGCGGCACATGTGACACAGTCTGTCTGGAAGTTTACTAGCCAGGGACCAGAAGATCGCTGAACAGCGTTAAGGAGCCAGAACAGAGCAATGATGGGTATATCACGCTGCCGTGAAGTTTAAAAAGTCCCAAAGTTTGGATAATCTGTAAAGCGCGTAATATAAATAAAGAGTAGAGTTTAGGTATGAAAAAATGTACTGTAAATTTCAAAGTGTTTTCTTAACACCAGTTAAGAACAACCAGTTCTGTTTTTTGCTCTTCCTATAACTAGATATGACCTCGACGTCATGAAGCAGTTGCATAGCAATATATGAATCAGGATTCAGTGGCATGCTTTCTCTATTTAAGCCCTTCCTGACCCAGTATTTTTCAGTTCTTTTGTCTTCATTTTTTACTCCCTGCTTTCCCGTAGCCATAACTTTATTTTTTTGTTCACATAGCCATATGAAGGTTTGTTTTTTTGCAGGACAATTGCACTTTCTAAAGGCATCATTTTATATTACATGTGATGTAATGAAAAGCTGAAAAAAATTCAGCAATTGTGCTATAGTTTTATGGGTTTCATTTTCACTGCTGTCCCTATGTGTTACAACTGACATGTTAACTTCATTCTCTGGGTCAGTACTATTATGGCAATAGCATTTTTCATAATTTTTCTTGTGATTTAATACTTAAAAAATTAAATTTTTTCTTTGCATCGTCACATTGTGAAACCCATGCCTTTTTTACATTTATGTCTACAGAGCTGTACGAGGGCTCATTATTTTCAGGGAAATCTATGGTTTTTATTGGTACCATTCTGGGCTACATATAGCTTTTTGCTCACTTTTTATAAAAAAATTTGGGGAGGTGAAGCAATGAAGAAATTACAAATTGGCCATTTTTAATATTTTCCATTACTTCATCTTTTTGGTGCATGTGCAGTTCAGTGGATTAACCTGCTGGCCACAGAAGGGCACAGATGGTTCAGGAGAAGACATAAAGGAGTTGTGAGCTTCTGTGAGGCATGATGACTTCAAAAAAGACAAGAGGAGGAGAGAAGAAGAGGGGAGGAGCCAGGCTCCATTCTCATGGATGTGGGCTACTTTCAGGCTTTTTTTTCCATGCAAACTGTACTCCTGAAGCCCGAATGACTACCCCTGTGGAGACTGAGGGAGCAGTCAATTTGTTATAGTAGCCTTGAGCATGCTAGAGGCCATCGTGCCTACCACAGTGACATTCCTATGGAGCCCTGTCTGTTATCACATATTCAAGTCTCCTAAGGGGACTTGAAAATAATTTTTTGCCCATAATAAAAACTACAAAATGTTGCCCTTAATAAAAATAAACAATAACAAAAAGTTATGAGGATAAGAATATGTTTTTCCAAAAATCATGCTGAACAGGAGAATGCCATTTACATGAATGAAGCTCAATCCCCCATTTGGAATTTTTCCAGCTTCCCACGACATCATATGTGTGGTTCCACTTGTCCTGCAAAAAAAAGCCTTAAAAAAAAAAATCGCAGTCTCAAGAAAGGGTTAATCCGTAAATATCCATCATGAATATATCCAGAAATGAATAAGTAAACAGATGCATGTTTCAATGTAATCGGCACAACACAACTATTTCAGGATCAAAATTATATGATACGTAAAATCCATTTTTTACGTCTTTCTTGACCGATGTAATTATTTTAAAACACAGGTTCTGTGGCACATACTTAAATAGGCCTGTTAAAGCCACCAGTTCAAAAGTTTTAGTTTTTTTTTAAATCTATAGCCTAAGGCAAGAGAGACAATGTCAATTCAAGCTGCACCATGTACAGTAGTACTAATAGAAGCCATATGATAGATAATTCTGCTTGCTGGGTCATAACAAGCTTGGGCTTACAATTCAACCATCTGTACCACCTCTGGTTTAAAATTAGCATTTCACCATGTAAAGCTACATTCAAAGAAGGCTTTACGTCACATGTATCTATTACTTGACAGAGCAGTAAATTATGACGCAGTAAATTATTCATTTTAAGCATGTTTTGTGATATTTTAATTGCTTTTTTACATTTTACTTACAATTATATTGTGAAGTGACTGTAGTTAGTATAAGCACAAATGCAGTATTATAGCCCAGAACAGGTCATAAAATGGCTTTGGAGACCATAACAACATGCCTAAATCGTTCTTTAAAATCATATAATTTTCGTCTACAATGACCTTTACAATGTTTAAAATATCAGACACGACATAAATTCTAGACCTAAAAATCCATATTCACCATTCATTTGATTTCTATTAAGAGTATCTGTCATTTCAATATTTACTCTTTAATAGTAGAAGCTAGAGATGAGTGAATAGAATCATAATTCAACCTACATTTTTTTGAGAAATTCAGATTCTAGAGAATATTAACTTTAGGTGATTTGATTCAGGAGGAGAGAGAGAAACTTTGGAATATGTCTTATTACAGAAAAAGAGAGAAAGTGAGAACAGAAGGTTTCTGCTGGAGACAGACAGAAGGGAGACATAAAGAGAAGCTTCTGCAGTTAGTTAGTGTTACTGTCTCTCCGCAGTGCTGTATTCACAGCTACATTGCTGAATAATGCCTTCCAGACCTGCTGCTGCTTTTGAAGGTGTGCTACAGAAATACAGGATAGCTTCACCTCCTATATTTGTACTGTATATGATATCTCCACCTTCTGTGGTGCTGAGCTCAGGGTAAAACGTCATTTAGACTGAAGTGGGAGGGAATGGGAATGATGATACAGTAAATAAAATTTACAATTTCAAAGATTAAATGTTTACTCATTATACAACTGGAAATACATTCAGGGAGTGCTACAGTGTCTAATTTTACATCTGCTTTAAACGTACCTGACCATAAATAAAGAAATACTGCTACATTGCTGTACTATTTATTTTCCATCATCATGATGGACACCAGAGCTGAACCAGGTGAATTCCATTATAAGTCAATTGATTCTGTCAGGCACCACTGGTATCTATTGTGTGATGGAGTTGGCAGATTGTTGTGGCTTTCGTAATAAATTGAAGCCGCTTTGCAGATGCTTTATTATATTTTATTATTGGAATAATAAAAAAGCAAACACAAACGCAAAACCTTTGAACTACCAAGGCTTTATTTCAGCCAGAATAGCCACAGGATTTGTATGTTTCCTCATGTAGTCCAAAGCATAAAAAAAAATTACCTTGACTTTTACTAAAAGTGTACTTCCAGTTATAAAACAACTTTCCATAAATCAATAGTACAGGTGAATATAAGTAACTTTGTAACATATTTTGTTAAAGAAAATGGTTTTATCTGCTTTAATTGCAAAGAAAAATTGGGGGTTAATCAGCACATCCAGTACGCAGGTGCGTGTTGCCATGGCTGAAAAATATACAATGCAACAGCACTCTACAAACCAAATAAAGTACAATAATGCCAAAATAATGGAAGGTATTCTGGTGCAAATGCTCCGCTAATAAATTTGAGATGCTTGGCAAATCATTTTGTACAAAATTATTTGGGCCCGTCTGCCAAACGTCAAGGCGATCTCAGTAAGACGGGAACCTAACACTAAATACCACATTAACTGGTGCCATACTGGCCTCCATTACATTCACGGAATGCAGGTTCCACATGCATCCCGAGATGACATTATATTATGCCTCTTATGGTGCCAAAATGGCCTCCATTATATTCTGGGGATGCAAGCTCCTCGTGCATGCCGAACCCACACTATATAATACCTCTTTGGTGCCGTCCTCCATTTTGTTCAAGGAATGCAGGTTCCACTAGCATGCTGAGGCAGTTCCACTAGTATGCAAAGTGCTGTTGCATTGTATATTTTTTTGCCTATCTGTTTTAATTAGGCTGATTTGCTAATAACTGCTTTCAACAACAGATCTAAATCTATGGATAGAGGAGGGGATGTAGGATGCCGCTGAATGATTCTTAGCTGTACTACACTTAGAACTTTTGACGCTACTATATCTAGTAGCACTGCTCAGAATAAAGATAGGGCTCTACCATTGTTCAGAATGAGGTAACAAATCACTTGCTACCGGGCAGCAGCCTCATCCCTCCATTCTCTCTTTCTATGTGTTAGGCTGGGGAATGAGATAGGAGCTACTAGAGATAAGAAGCTGAGTGAAGGGAAAGACAAGGAAAGCACCTGTACTATCAATTTCTGAAAACTTGTTTATAACTGGAGGTACACTTTAAACTTGATCTAATATTAACTTTACAGTGGTGTAGTGATAGAAGTTTTGGGAAGGAGACAAAGAAATCACAGAATTGAAATAAAGGGCCTCACTTTCTCAGTAGTTTCTCTATAGCATAAAATATTATGAAGGGAAATTTATCATTCTCCCCACCCCAGTTTTCTGGTGTAAAAAATGTCAAAATTATGTTGCAAGTGGCTTTTTTATGGCCAGTGCTTAGCTATTTTCAGCATCCAGCTATAGCGACATGCGCAGTGTTTTCTCCACTACTTTCGGGGATCTGTTCTTGATATAAGTGCAGGTCCAAGCGGTGGGACCTGCACCTATAAGACAATGGGGGCATATCCTAGCGATATGCTCCTATTGTCTTTGATTGAGACAACCCATTTAATTAAAAAGGCAAACAATATTATCAAAATAAATACTGAAAGACTATGTACTTTTGTTTTAAAATAACTGCCCACTCAGTGCATATAAAATAGAAAGTTGAAAAATTCTACAGTTTTGTGCATTGAGTTCTTATGAAAAGTTATTCCTTTCCTCTCACCGATGCTCCGTATAGCGGCACAGTGAAAGGAGGGTACACCTTGAGTGTTTGTATGGGTGCAAGGCAGGGCTTGTAGAGTGTAATGGCCAGCATTTGATGAAGGAGTCAGGAAACCATGTCAGTGATAAAAGAATAAGTATCCCTTTGCTCAAGTGCAAAATTTCAGTTGTAGCACATTGAAGTATAGCTTTCACAATTCCAACTGTACACAGTGCAATTCTCTCCCAGATGGCAATGTATGGATTTAGGCAAGGATGGGCGTTATGGTCCTCTGTCAATAGAACCTATGACTGGCAACCATACCTTGGCAAAAATGGTTGTAAAGTCCACTGCAGGAAGGCGGATTTTGAAGGCATGTCTGGCCAGCCCAGGACATGTTAAGGCGTAAAAAGGGTGTCTTAAGGTGTCCCCAGAGCAGCAAAGTCTGTAGTAGTAGATTACCTTGTTGACTCCAATGCTCGGCCATGCAGATTCTCAGTTCTCCTGTTCACTCCTTTGTCTTTCTCTTTCTTTTTGTTGATCTTAGAGTATTTCACACACAGATTTTTTAGTCTCTGGAACTTGAAGACTAAGGAGAAAGATCATGAGACACTAACTGAACTGAGCTCTCACCTAAGACTGACTGAACTGGGGGTGGATCTTGGAGACCCACCCAACTTTTTGCAAAGGGAGGAGCCAGGTTGGGCAATTATTACACAGCTATGCTGGCTATTATACATAATAACAATACATGAAATAACATTACATTACATAACATTAGTGATGAGTAGAGATGAGCGAATTTTTTAAAAATTCGATTCGGACGATTCACCGACTTAATTCGTTACAAATTTATTTGTCACGAATCATGATAAATCTGGTATACCCAGGCCACTCTGACTAATCATATGCATGCAACTTGGTGGCTCAATCTTAGTGTGAAGGCTTGGAACTTAAACAGCAGGGACAGAACAGGGAGAGGGTATCGCCATGTGCATTACTCTCTAATGCACCCACATTCATAGTCAATCCTTTCTGTAGGTAATGTGCCATCAGTATTACAGGCAGTTGTAATTTATTGACATCTACATCACTGTAAAGGGAACCAAGGCTCATAGCTAATCCCTTCTGCTAGCTGTGGAATTACTGTGCATCAGTATTACAGGTCAATAAAAGCGTCAGGCCTAATTTATCGCTGTGGACTTAATCGTGCAGTGCCCCAAGATTGAAGTAGTGGCCCCATGACAGAGTGGGGACGGTGGCTGCAGCAGCAGTGGCAGTCACCGTGACAATAGTGACCCCATGACCGACTGGGGAGGGGGGACAGCAGCAGTGGCAGTAAGGCTGCATGAACATCACATTTTAGGTTTCTCTTCTTCTGATCCATCAGAAAAACATAAAAACAAAAAACTGTATTTTGAGCATCCATAAAGCATCTTTCAGACAGTCGGTTTTTGTCCGTGTTTTGCATCAGTATTTGCTCGGTAATTGTAAACCAAAAACAGTAGTGGGTTCATAACAAAGATAAAATATAATGGAATTATTTGCAACTCATCTGTGTTTTGGACCCACTCCTTTTGGCTTGCAAATTATGGCCAACTACTGACATAAAACAGTGACCATACACTGTTAGCCATGATGAATTTGGGTCCAGTTGGTGGAGTGATTTGTGCGGTTCATTGAAATAGCTAACGACACTACCCGCATGGCAATAATCCAGCTGCCATGTTTGATCCATCCAGCAAGTTCTGCACATCTGGTTTTAACCCACACATGTTCAAATGCAAAATACTATTATGTTCATAGTATGAAGGGATCTCAGACCTTATGGAGGGTTCCACATGGACTAAAATTTTGTTGCACTACACAGTGACGTAGAATTAGTTTAAAATTTGTCGGGACGGTCAGAGTGATGCCAAATAAAATTTTCCATAACAGAACGTGTTAGCTAGGAATAATGAATTTGGATCCATTGTGTGGAGCGATCTATCTGGTAATTCAAAAAGCATCTTTCAGTCGGTTTTTGTCCGTGTTATCTACTGATTGGCTAGCTGTACAGTAATGGGTCATATTGCATTGCCGGCCTTCTTACTTTCACTTTCTAACACACGCAGTAGTCATTTTAGAAAAAATATGATTCATTACCACAAAGCGTGAGGAAATTCAGCTTTGTAGCAAATCAAATTTTTCTAGACTTCGGATTGAATTCCACTTTGGATGCTTCGATTCGCTCAACACTACATAACATTAAATAACAGACCAGTTACAGATAACGAGAACAGATTATATGATGAAAATAGAAAATAGACATTCTTTGTTGTTCTCCTCTAGATGCAGGGTACCTCAGTCTGACACTGACTAAAAAACTGAAAACGTACAAGTTATAAATAAAACACTGTGTAAAAATGTGACTGGAGTTTAACTGCTATTGAAAGCATGTTAGATGTGTGTGAACACAAAGCTGATGCACTGTAATTTCCCCTTCTAAACTGAGTAGTAAAGCTATACCTCGTCGGTGTTCCATGTAAGTTACCAGGCTATTTATTTGGATTATTACTACCACTCTGCAATACATTCATGGTGTTCTCCAAACAAGGTCCACAGAAACTGATCGGTTTTCAAGATTTCCTCTCTCAGTTTAGAGGATTAATTAGTGTTTCCATAGAAGAGCAACTAAAATCAATACAGCTTTTCTCAGAAACAGAAGTAGAAACTAGGATATACAGTATACTAAGATTTCCTGAAAGAGGCAGAAGGACCCTGAGAATAAAGCAACAAAAAAACAAAAAAATAATGTTTATTAAAGAGGCAATGAAAACTAAATGCTAAAATGGTAATGATAAAAAAATAAACCTGTGTCCAAAACACTTAAAATAAGCAATGAATGTCAATAAATAATTAGCTTACTCCATCATTCATATCTACTATACAGATACATAGTCAATACATAAAATGAGACTCTCTATATCATTCAACTCCTTCCCCTTAAGGTGACTTATGTGATGTGTTAGATATGTATCGGAAAAATGTATTGACTGTATAATATTAGTGCAGGGATTTGAGTTAGCATCCTAGATTTATCTACTGTTCTTGATTCCTTTTGCCTTGTTTTGTTAGTCTCCTGTTCAAGTAAATACAGTTGATGCCACATGGTCTGGGTCCTGTATGTATCTGTCACGGATGGTGTTGCAGAAAACTGGAAGTCACAAATAAACATCATACTGACTTGATCCCAAACTAAGGAACATATGGGTAAGCCCTATAGCTCTCCCTTACTGCTCAGCCCATGCAAAGATCTCAATGATAGATAATTGCATGCCCTCGTGCCTCGACTGTATGACACCTGAAAACCCCTACAATAGTGAGGGGACACGACCACCGGCTCCCTGCACTAAATACGGAGGGAGTCAGGGTCACCTAGAATCAAGCCAGCAGAAAAACACAAATAAAGGAATAGACTTATCTGAGGAACCAGCAGTTGCAGCTTCTAGCAGAGAGCACAATCCAGGAAGTAGTATAAACCACAAAGTGAGGCAGTATGGGAGGAGATATAAAGGGAGGCAATCAGTGTGAATAGATGACAGTTGGGAGAAGAAAAAGAGATGACAGAGTGAAACCAAAACAAAAGAACATCATGCAGGAGGTACAGAAGAACGTCTATCAGAGCTTCTCAGAGATCTGGCGGTGACAGTATCACATGATAACTGTCATGCTGGCGGTCCGTGCCCGCCGTGGTTTAGTTGTCCCAGGCAGGCACTGACGTCACTCTGCAACCCCTGTGTGAATTGGGATTAGAGCTCTGCGAACTTTCCTTCAGCACTGAGAGATTTAATGCTTTGCCCCTGCTCCTGTCCAGGTGCTGGTTAAGTTGTGGATTAGTCTCCCTATTTAGCTAGACTGTGGTTCCATCTCCTCGCCTCAGCTTTGAGGTTATTCCTTGTTAGTAACCAGTGAAAGTGATCTTCTTTGGATAACAGTGTACCAAACCTTGTTTGTCTTCTGATTCCGCTCCTTGTTGCCTGCGCCGACCTTGGAACTGTGACCTGGATTACGCTTGTACTCAACCTGCCCCGACCTTGGAACTGCTATTTGGAATACGCAAGTACTCAGCCTGCCCTGACTATTGGACTGTGTTCAGACTATGCTTTTGCCTGTGTCATTAGTGCTTCGCAGCAGTGTCTCT
This sequence comes from Bufo bufo, assembly GCF_905171765.1. Taxonomy (NCBI): domain Eukaryota; kingdom Metazoa; phylum Chordata; class Amphibia; order Anura; family Bufonidae; genus Bufo; species Bufo bufo. The sequence continues at coordinate 322,769,928 of NC_053392.1, forward strand.
GATCTCTATGGGTCATCAACTAACTACACCAGGACTACTCCAGGAGGTAGCAGCCTGGTTGGTTCCCTCTGGTGAAGACAAGATACTGTATAGGGGTTAATGGGTGAATACCAGGGAACCACCAGGACAACTCCCTGAGGTTTAGCCCAAAACCAAACTGATTAGTTGGCACGGTGGGTCCATAGCTACTGTCTGTAACAACAACAGTCACAGTCTTCAGAAAAACACAATTGACGATAAGGAAGACAAAAACCTGCCAATAAACATATATCTTCACAGGAAGACACAGGGATCATTTTCTTATCTGTCATCAAACCACCATTCCAAGATGGCCGTCTACATTGGTAAAATTGACACATTTGATTGTGGCATAGATAACTGGTGGATGCAGTGGCGTACCTCCAATAGAGGCAGACCACGCAGCTGCTATGGGGCCCCTGGGGGAAGGGGGCCCGCAGTGGAGGATAGGCCCCGCCCACTAATTACACTTGTATGGCTACCTGAGAAAGTAAGAGGTGGAGAAGGACCTTTGGTGATGTCATCAACCATGTGACCAGTGCAGGAAGCCAATGAATAGCAGAGCAGCAGAAGTCTAAAGGACCTTTGGTGATGTCATCATCATGTGACCAGTGCAGAGGACTGGTGAAAGACCTGTGGCATATCACTGTGAGGGGGCGGAGCTTCTGTGTGGTGCCTGAAGGAGAGGTTAGTGGTGTTCTGGGATAACATAACATCCTAGAAAAGCTGGGAGTTGTAGTTTTGTCGTATTATATGTTTCTCAATGTAATTTAAACGTATGCCCTAGTACAGGCTGGTAATGCTGGGAGTTGTAGTTCTCTCCTCTTATACCCTCTCTTTGGAATGTATACTGATGACCCATAATAAGTCTGGCCATACTGGGGGTTATAGTTATTTCTTTTTAAAGCTCTTACCTGGTACAACTAGATGATGTCCTATAATCTGGACATGCTGAGAGTTGTAGTTCTCTTTTCTTAGGCTGAATTCTCATCACAGTTTAGTTTTCCGTTTTGCATGCAGGACTTTTTTCTGTCTAAAATAACGGATCTCCGACAGAAATGGCATAAACGGATGCCAAATGTGCAGAACTGATGCTTGAAATACAGGATCATTTTTTTTCCTTTATTTTTCTGTTTATCTGACGGATCAGAAGAACTGAAAACTAAACGGTGATATGAACCCGGCCTTATACTCTGTGTAATATCTACTTGTATCTGATGATAACAGCCTGGACATGCTGGAAATTGTAGTTCTCTCCACTTTCACCTCTCCCTGTGTTGCTCCCTAATTTCCAATAATAATCTGGTGATGATGAGACTTGTAGTTCCCTTGTCACTATTATAATGTTCTGCAGCAGCTGAGGTGTATATTACTTGTTCACTTCTGTGCTGGTGACGTTCGCTGTTCTGCCGTCATAGGAGCACAACAACGAAAATCACTGCAGTTCCGGATCTGGCACTTCATGGACGACAACACCTGACGGATCCCGCTGACTATGATGAGATCTGTCAGGTTTCCATCTTCCAGGCTATAAAATTGTGTCCAGCATTTATGACCTGATCCACGAATGAGGCCCCAACACAGATGTGAACGAAGCTTTATATGTTCTGCAGCAGCTGAGGTATGCATTAGGAGGTTCTGACAGTTCATAAGGCAAGGGGGGCTATGGTGGCACTGGTATACTATTATGCCAGCACCACCATAGCACCCCCAATGAGCTGTGCCTGTGTGCTGCTTATAGTGGACAGTGCCCTCAGACAATGAATGGGGACAATCAAAAGCAGGTTTTTTCCCGGTATTGAGACCCTATGACGGATCTCCGGAAAATAGAAACGCAAGTGTGAAAGTAGCTCCTAATGTCTACACGGCTGCAACTGCTGGGGGTATGGCAGGGGAGAAGCCAGGGCAGGTGGTGGGATGGGCCAGTGGACGGAGTTAGTGGGGCCCCATTAAGATTCTTGCTATGGGGCCCAATGATTTCTATGTACGCCCCTGGGTGGATGTATACTGAAAGCTTGAACAATAGTTCACAGATAGTAATATTGCTTCTGAGAAGAGGGTGCCAGTGTTAATGAGTGCCAAGGGAAAGAAATTGTATGCCCTGCTGTGCATTTGCATAGCCCCTATGAAGCCTGCTGAATGCAGCTTTACAGATCCTGTTAATACCGTGCAGTTGCACCTGGCACCTACACCCTTAGTCATAGCAGAACTTTTCAGATTTTACAAATGAAACCAAACTGAAGGTGAATCTATAGCTATCTATGTGGCTGAACTGAAGAATCTGAACATTGCCAGGTTCACGGGGGTCCTAATGATGCGTTAATGGATCGCCTTGTGTCAAATTATAAAAGAAAGCATCCAGAAAAGACTTCTAACAGAACCCGACTTATCACTTAAGAGGGCAATATAGATTGCCAAATCAATGGAAACAGCAGAGAGAGATGCACAGGAGTTGCAGTCAGAAATAAAGCTGACAACTCCAAATAATCAGAAAGTGTCCAGACAGAATGATCCCTGTTATTGTTTTTCAAAAAATCGATTTGGCAGGTTTGCCTAATTTTTTTGAAAAATTCTCTTCAATCCGAATTTATTTGCGGCGAATCACGTTAAAAAGTGACTATTTCCAGGCTGCAGAGAGCCTTTAGAGGGGTGTAGAACACTGTGCCTTGCAGTAACACGCATAGGGAGTCTGCTGTGGTCGTGAAAAATACTGTGAGTCAGTATGACAAGCACATGACAGGCGCCGCTCTTAGAATCACTGCACATTTCACTTATTTGGCCAGTCACGGGGCCAACACTGACCAAATAAGGTTGATTTTAGCGTCAAGAAGAAGCGCACTCCTTTTACACCGTCACCAGCTGATTCCACATAGATGTCTACAGAACCTGTTTTATTAAACGCTTATACAAGTAGAGCCCCCTCGGACAGAGGGAAGAGGGTGTCAGCACTAAGTTTGTGTTGACGTCACTGATTATTGTGCCCTTCCTCTGATCCGTCAGAACAATAACCCACAAAAAACTAATCCTGTCTGTGGAGCAAAGGCCTTCACTCGGTCAGCATTTGCTCAATAATCCATCAGTATTGCGAATACCAAAAAAAAACAGGAGTGCATCTAAAGCCTCATGCACACGGCCATGCTGTTTTTTGCGGTCCGCAAACAGCGGATCCGCAAAAAACGGAAGCCGCCCGTGTTGCCTTGTTGCGGAACGGAACGGGTGCCGGCAATATAAATGCCTATTCTTGTCCGCAAAGCGCGCACAAGAATAGGACATTATATATCTTTTTAACGGTGCCGCGGAACGGAGCCACGGATGCGGACAGGACACGTGGATCCAAACAACGGTCGTGTACATGAGGCCTAAAACAGAGATGACACGTGAATGGAATATTTGCATGTCTTCTGTGTTTTGTACCCCCTCTTGCTTTTGGCTACCAAATCATAAGCCAATTCTGATGGGACCATACAGGCCTAACAGCTGCTACACAGACAGGATCCGTTGTGCGTTTAATTTTTCCTTCCTTCTGACAGATCAGAAGAAGTGTCAAATAAATCATTATGTCAGCCAGGCCGAAAGGCAAAATAGTGGCCCAGTCATGAAGTGGGGAGGGTGATAACAAAATGAGAAGTCCACAGAGTGGCACTATGACATAGTGGTGAGGTTGAAGCAGCATGAGGAGGCCACAGAATGGCACAATGACCGAGTCTGAAGGTGGTGACAGTAACAGCATCAGGAGGAGACCACAGAGTGTCAAGGTGACATAGCTTGGAGGTGGTTGCAGCATCCGGAGACCACAGAATGGAAAAGTGACATAGTGTGGAGATGGCAGTAGCAGCATCAGGAGACCACAGAGTGGCAAGGAGACATAATGTGGAGATGGCAGCAACAGCAGGATACCACAGAGTGGCAAGGTGATATAGTGTGGATATGGCAGTAGCAGCAGCAGCAGCATCAGGAGACCACAGAGTGGCAAGGTGACATAGTGTAAATATGGCAGTAGCAGCAGCATAAGCATGAGGAGACCACAGAGTGGCAAGGTGACATAGTGTGGAAATGGCAGTAGCAGCATCAGCAACAGAAGACCACATCGTGGTAAGATGACATAATGTGTAGATGGCAGTAGCAGCAGCATCAGGAGGGTACCACAGAGTGGCAAGGTGACATAGTGTGGATATGGCAGTAGCAGCAGCATGAGGAGACCACACAGTGGCAAGGTGACATAGTGTAAAGATGGCTGTAGCAGCAGTATAAGCATGAGGAGACCACAGAGTGGTAAGGTGACATAGTGTGGAGTTGGCAGTATCAGGAGGATACCACAGAGTGGCAAGGTGACATAGTGTGGAGATTGCAGTAGCAGCAGCAGCATCAGTAGACCACATAGTAGAAAGATGACATAATGTGTAGGTGGCAGTAGCTGCAGAAGCAGCAGCATCAGGCGGATACCACAGAGTGGCAAGGTGACATAGAGTGAATATGGCATCAGCCTGAGGAGATCACAGAGTGGCAAGGTGACATACTGTGTAGATGGCAGTAGTAGCAGCAGCATCAGGAGACCACATAGTGGCAAGATGACATAATGTGTAGATGGCAATAGCAGCAGCAGCAGCATCAGGAGGATACCACAGAGTGGCAAGGTGACATAGTGTGGAGATGGCAGTAGCAGTATCAGCAACAGAAGACCACATCGTGGTAAGATGACATAATGTGGAGATGGCAGTAGCAGCAGCAGCATCAGGAGACCACAGAGTGGCAAGGTGACATATTGTAAAGATGGCAGTAGCAGCAGCACAAGCATGAGGAGACCACAGAGTGGCAAGGTGACATAATGTGTAGATGGCAGTAGCAGCAGCAGCATCAGGAGGGTACCACACAGTGGCAAGGTGACATAGTGTGGATATGACAGCATCAAGAGGATACCACAGAATGGCAAGGTGACATAGTCTGGAGATGGCAGTAGTAGCAGCATCAGGAGACCACATAGTAGCAAGATGACATAATGTGTAGATGGCAGTAGCAGCAGCAGCATTAGGAGAATACCACACAGTGGCAAAGTGACATTGTGTAAAGTTGGCAGCAGAATGAGGAGACCACAGAGTGGCAAGGTGACATACTGTAGTGTGTAGATGGCAGTAGCAGGAGGACCACATAGTGTCAATATGACATAATGTGTAGATGGCAGTAGCAGCAGCATCATCAGGAGGATACCACAGAGTGGCAAAGTGACATAGTGTGGAGTTGGCAGCATCAGGAGGATACCACAGAGTGGCAAGGTGACATAGTGTGAAGATGGCAGTAGCAGCAACAGCAGCATCAGTAGACCACATAGTAGCAATATGACATAATGTGTAGGTGGCAGTAGCAGCAGAAACAGCAGCATCAGGCGGATACCACAGAGTGGCAAGATGACATAGAGTGGATATGGCATCAGCATGAGGAGACCACAGAGTGGCAAGGTGACATAGTGTGCAGATGGCAGTAGCAGAAGCAGCATCTGGACGATACCACAGAGTGGCAAGGTGACATAGTGTGAAGATGGCAGTAGAAGCAGCAGCATAAGGAGCATACCACAGAGTGGCAAGGTGACATAGTGTAGATATGGCAGCAGCATGAGGAGACCACAGAGTGGCAAGGTGACATAGTGTGGAGATGGCAGAAGCAGCTGCATCAGGAGGATACCACAGAGTGGCAAGCTGACATAGTGTAGAGATGACAGGAGCATGATGAGACCACAGATAGGCAAGGTGACATAGTTTGGAAGTGGCGGCAGCATCAGGAGGCCACAGAGTGGCAAGGTGACATAGTTTGAATATGGCAGCAGCATGAGGAGACCATAGAGTGGCCAGGTGACATAGTGTGGAGATGGCAGTAGCAACAGCAGCATCAGAAGGCCACAGAGTGGCAAGGTGACCTAGTTTGGAGATGACAGCAGCAGCTGCATCAGGAGACCACAAAGTGACCCGGTAACAGAGTGGGGCGGTGGGTGGCAAAACCAGTACGCGCTGACGAAGGTGGGTGAAATAAGTAGCACTTAGCATCATATATGTGGCATCAGGCGGGTTGCAGCATCAGAGTAGTAGCAGAGCCAGGTAGCCAGAAGAAACCGGTCTCTTTTATCAAAGTGTTGGTGTGGCACCATGGATGATCTAGTCTGATGCATCAGGAATTGGTGGTTGGAAATCCTGGCTGATCCACGCCTGATTCATTTTGACAAAGGTCAGTCTCTCCACATTTTGGATGGACAGACGAGTTCTCCTTGGGGTAACTATGGCCCCTGCCGCACTAAAAATCTGCTTTGATGTCACACTACTGGCTGGGCAGGACAGCTTTTCCAGGGCAAACTCTGCTAGTTGCGGCCACAAATCCAGTTTGGTTACACAGTAGTTTAATGTTGGGTGCCAGGGTGCTGTCCAAGTATGTCACCACTTGCTGGTTCAGGTCCTACTCCATGTCTACCAGCCACTGCTGGTGAGTAGTTTCTTCACTATGCGGGTGAAAAAAGCTATTCATCAGCGACTATAGACTCAGGCTGCTGCTGATGGAGCTGGTACTTCTCCTGCCATCCCACCCCTCCCCAGCAGCCATGGCAGTGGAACGTGAACGCAGACGACCCCCCATTCAGACCTGTGAGAGGATGGACGATGGCGCAGATAGGTAGCGGCCAACTAACTAACTAACTAACTAACTAACTTCAGTTTGTCCTCCCTCTTGGTGGGTTTAAAAAAGGCACCTATTCTGGACAGGTAGCAAGGGTTCAACAAGGTGGAGAGCCAGAAGTCATCCCTCTGCTGAATGGTGACAATTCGGCTGTCACTACGCAAGCAAGTTAGCATGCATTGTGTCATTTGTGCAAGTGAGTCGGAGGGACTCCCCGCCTCCATCTCCACTGCATACTGCCACGGTGTGTCCAGGTTCTCTGTCTCATCTTTCTCATTGCCCTGTAGCTCCTCTAACTGCTCCTGCTCCTCCTCTCCTGTCAGCTAAGTAGAAAAACCACCCATTTGGCTACACATTGCCTGTGCTCCAATGCCTCCTCCCCTCCTCTTCCAGTTCAGCGCCCACAGGGCTCATGTGGCCGTAAGATCGAGGCACCAAGTCTCCTGTCCCCTGACCAGCCATAGTTACCATCATCTGTTCCAGGACATGAAGCAGTGGAATGACGTTGTTTATTCCATAGTCCTGGCGACTGACAAATAACGTGGCCTCCTCAAAGGGCCTGAGCAAGCGGCAGGTCTCACGCATGAGCTGCCACTAGCTGACATCGAAGTTACACAGTGGAGTATTCCTTTCCGCTTGCATTATCAAGAAATTATTGATGGCCTTTCTCTGTTCATATAGTAGGTCCAACATATGGACGGTAGAATTCCAGCAGGTGGAAACAGGTTGCATATCAGCCCATGTTGGGGGATGCCGTTCTTCCGCTGCAACTCAAAGAGGGCGTGCTTTGCGGTGTACGAGTGGCTGAAGTGCATGCAAAGTTTCCTGCCCATTTTTAGGATGTCTTGCAGATTGGTGAAAGACTTCAGGAACACCCAATTGAACATGTGTGCCATGTAGGGCGTATGGCTCAGCCTTCGTTGACGCAGTGCCGACACTATGTTCTTCCCTTTGTTGGTCAGCATGATTCTGATTTTCAGTTGTCGGGGAGAATGCCAGGATTCGATTTCTTGATGCATCACACGGAGCAGTTCCCCCCTGTGTGACTCCGTTCGCCAAAGCAAACCAGGTGCAGAACAGCATGACACCACAGAGCCCTGCACATGTGGTATGCTGGAGGGGCACTGTGACTTGTCCCTGCAGTGGAGGCTGAGGACACGGTGGAGGATGAGGAGGCAGAGGCGGACACTGTCACAGGACCAAGGGCGTGACAACGTGGAGGCGGAAGCGGTGTGACCTAGCCAAGTTGCTGGTGTGGCTGTGCAGAAAACACATTCACCCAGTGCTCCGTAAAAGACATGTACTGTACCGTAGTTACAGCTCACGTCGCCGCTGCTGTGCACTTTGTCAGACACCGACAGGCTCAAGGACTGGCCCACCTTCTGTTAGACATATTTGTGAAGGCTTGGTACTGCCTTTTTCACAAAGAAATGATGGCTTGGGACTCTTCACCTCGGCTGGGCACAAGCTATCAGTTCGCTGAAAGGTGCAGAGTCCACCACTTGGAAAGGAGGGGCTGCAGCACCAGCAACTTGGACAGGAGCATGTTCAGCTTCTGCGTCGTTAGATGCGTGCACGCATACTGCTGTGTCTTGGCAATCGCTTCGGTGACCGATTGCTGATGGAATGACTGATGAGGAGTAGGAGTAGGAGCAGGAGCATCTAGACCAGCAGAAGATGGGAATGATAGACAGCTCCCTTCGGCTGAGGTGGTGGAGCCTTGACTGGCTAAAACCGGGTGCGTGCCACTGGATGATGTAGCAGTAGCTGCCACAGGCTGGACCACCACATCGGAGCCAAGGTTCTTCCAGGCCACTGCATGATGACTATGTTGATGCAGGGCTGTAGTGCCAACATTAGCACCCTAGCAATGCTTCACCTTCTGCCCACATATTCTACATGTGGCCACGTTAATCTCCTCTGGCAGTATAATAAAAAACTGCCACACCGCCAAATAGGTGATTTTCGCCCCGCCAGTCCGCACTGATTGACTACTGCCGCCGCTACCTCCGTGAACCCCTGCACCACTACTTCCCGGGCAGGTAAGCCGCTGTGAAGCAGGTGGTCTACCCCGGGCATGTTTGGCTCCTGACCTGCAAATGTTGCCACCCTGCTGACTCCCAGCCATGCTACCACGCAGCTGGCTCAGTCGCTGCCTCACAGGCAAGCTGCCACCCTTTTCTCCTGAAAATGATGAAGCCCCTTCTGCACCCGGCTCCCAAGTGCGATCGGCTTCATCATCATCATGTCTGCACGTCACTGATGTCCTCCTCAACGGTCTCGGGGTCAGGAGTATGACCGCTCGCAACACAAGCCCTTGCGCCACTCTCCTCATCACTACTTACCCGCCTAGTGGATGAAGCGGCGGATGTCTCCTCCAGATCCTGGCTGGGCAGTAGCTGCTGACTGACCTTTACCAGCTCGTCCTTGCTGTATAGTGGAGCTGAGCCCACAGCATACAATACTTCTGTGGCTGAGGGAACAGCAAAGAACAGAGGCAGGTTGAGGACAGGTGAGGGCACAGGGCCTGCTTCCGGGCCATGCCAACTGAGGGTTGTGTCTGACGAACCCACCGACTGGTGGCTGGGGGTGTCTGATGTCATTTGGGATGACGTGGATGAACAAATTAACCATTCAAGATCCGCTGGGTTACTGGTCAAGACACGACCACTAGATGACACCGTGGGCTCAGGCCTCTCACTGCGACTCCTGCTGACACGCCCCCTTACTCTGCTGCGACCTCTGCTTGCGCCCAAAACATTTAGGCCTCTGCCACTCCTCTGTGCATGGCCTGGCACTTTTCTGCCTGACATACTTGTAGCTGAACTACACAAATTAAATGAAAATTAAAACACCCCTAAAAGCAACTAATATATTTTTCTTTTTGTGAAAGAAATAACTGCAGAAGTGAAAATTTCTTGTTGTGCTGAACTACGTCCCTATACGCATTCACCAGAAATAACTGCAACAGTGCGGACATATTTTTCTTTTTTTACTTTAATACGCGCCTATACGCTTTAAACAGAAATAACTGCAACAGTGCAGTGCGTATACAGGGAGTGCAGAATTATTAGGCAAGTTGTATTTTTGAGGATTCATTTTATTATTGAACAACAACCATGTTCTCAATGAACCCAAAAAAACTCATTAATATCAAAGCTGAATATTTTTGGAAGTAGTTTTTAGTTTGTTTTTAGTTTTAGCTATTTTAGGGGGATATCTGTGTGTGCAGGTGACTATTACTGTGCATAATTATTAGGCAACTTAACAAAAAACTAATATATACCCATTTCAATTATTTATTTTTACCAGTGAAACCAATATAACATCTCAACATTCACAAATATACATTTCTGACATTCAAAAACAAAACAAAAACAAATCAGTGACCAATATAGCCCCCTTTCTTTGCAAGGACACTCAAAAGCCTGCCATCCATGGATTCTGTCAGTGTTTTGATCTGTTCACCATCAACATTGCGTGCAGCAGCAACCACAGCCTCCCAGACACTGTTCAGAGAGGTGTACTGTTTTTCCTCCTTGTAAATCTCACATTTGATGATGGACCACAGGTTCTCAATGGGGTTCAGATCAGGTGAACAAGGAGGCCATGTCATTAGATTTTCTTCTTTTATACCCTTTCTTGCCAGCCACGCTGTGGAGTACTTGGACACGTGTGATGGAGCATTGTCCTGCATGAAAATCATGTTTTTCTTGAAGGATGCAGACTTCTTCCTGTACCACTGCTTGAAGAAGGTGTCTTCCAGAAACTGGCAGTAGGACTGGGAGTTGAGCTTGACTCCATCCTCAACCCGAAAAGGCCCCACAAGCTCATCTTTTATGATACCAGCCCAAACCAGTACTCCACCTCCACCTTGCTGGCATCTGAGTCGGACTGGAGCTCTCTGCCCTTTACCAATCCAGCCACGGGCCCATCCATCTGGCCCATCAAGACTCACTCTCATTTCATCAGTCCATAAAACCTTAGAAAAATCAGTCTTGACGTTTCAGCTTGTGTGTCTTGTTCAGTGGTGGTCGTCTTTCAGCCTTTCTTACCTTGGCCATGTCTCTGAGTATTGCACACCTTGTGCTTTTGGGCACTCCAGTGATGTTGCAGCTCTGAAATATGGCCAAACTGGTGGCAAGTGGCATCTTGGCAGCTGCACGCTTGACTTTTCTCAGTTCATGGGCAGTTATTTTGCGCCTTGGTTTTTCCACACGCTTCTTGCGACCCTGTTGACTATTTTGAATGAAACACTTGATTGTTCGATGATCACGCTTCAGAAGCTTTGCAATTTTAAGAGTGCTGCATCCCTCTGCAAGATATCTCACTATTTTTGACTTTTCTGAGCCTGTCAAGTCCTTCTTTTGACCCATTTTGCCAAAGGAAAGGTAGTTGCCTAATAATTATGCACACCTAATATAGGGTGTTGATGTCATTAGACCACACCCCTTCTCATTACAGAGATGCACATCACCTAATATGCTTAATTGGTAGTAGGCTTTCGAGCCTATACAGCTTGGAGTAAGACAACATGCATAAAGAGGATGATGTGGTCAAAATACTCATTTGCCTAATAATTCTGCACGCAGTGTATATTTTTCTTCTTGTACTAAAATACACCCCTATACGCTTTCAACAGAAATAACTGCAGAAGTGAACTGAGAATATATTTTACTAGAAATAACTGCAACAGTGCAGTGCGTATATATTTTTCTTGTTGGACTGAAATACGCCCCTATACGCTTTCACCAGTAATAACTGCAACAGTGCAATGTGTATATATTTATCTTTTTTTTTTTAAATACCCCCCTATACGCTTTCACCAGAAATAACTGCAACAGTGCAGTGCTTATCTATTTTTGTTTCACTGAAAATATTTGAGGCTTTATTAAATCCCGTGCAGATAAAAACCAATTTACAGCAATGCAAGAAATCAACCGGTTTCGGATCACTATAGGTGTGGATCCTTAGTCATTATAGGTGCGGATCCTTAGTGTTTTTATTTTTTATTTTATTTTGGGATTTGCTGTGCGCCAAGGTTCAGGGCGAGGTCCGAGCTGGTGTGGCTGTTTTCTGCACAGCCACACCAGCAACTTGGCTGGGTCACACCGCCTCCGCCTCCACGTTGTCACGCCCTTGGTCCTGCGACAGTGTCCGCCTCTGCCTCCTCATCCTCCACCGTGTCCTCAGCCTCCACTGCAGGGACAAGTCACAGTGCCCCTCCAGCATACCACATGTGCAGGGCTCGGTGGTGTCATGCTGTTCTGCACCTGGTTTGCTTTGGCGAACGGAGTCACACAGGGGGGAACTGCTCCGTGTGATGCATCAAGAAATCGAATCCTGGCATTCTCCCCGACAACTGAAAATCAAAATCATGCTGACCAACAAAGGGAAGAACATAGTGTCGGCACTGCGTCAACGAAGGCTGAGCCATACGCCCTACATGGCACACATGTTCAATTGGGTGTTCAAGCTGTTCCTGAAGTCTTTCACCAATCTGAAAGACGTCCTAAAAATGGGCAGGAAACTTTGCATGCACTTCAGCCACTCGTACACCGCAAAGCACGCCCTCTTTGAGTTGCAGCGGAAGAACGGCATCCCCCAACATGGGCTGATATGCAACCTGTTTCCACCTGCTGGAATTCCACCGTCCATATGTTGGACCGACTATATGAACAGAGAAAGGCCATCAATAATTTCTTGATAATGCAAGCGGAAAGGAATACTCCACTGTGTAACTTCGATGTCAGCTAGTGGCAGCTCATGCGTGAGACCTGCCGCTTGCTCAGGCCCTTTGAGGAGGCCACGTTATTTGTCAGTCGCCAAGACTATGGAATAAACAACGTCATTCCTGTGGATGAGCGCGACATTCTCCAGTGTTGTTTCTAAGTATCTATTTTTGTTGTTGTACTGAAATACGCTTTTAACAGAAATAACTGCAGAAGTGAACAGAGAATATATTTTTCTTGTTGTACTGAACTACGCCCCTATACGCTTCCAACAGAAATAACTGCTACAGTCAGTTGCGTAGGGATCGCCATAGCAACCTTAGCAGTGACTGGGGGCCCGTCCGACCGCATTCAGTTTTTTTTTTTTTTTGTTTTTTTTTACACAGACACTACACACAGGCAGCCAGGAGGTGGCGTAACTACCGGGGAAGCAGCTGCTTCGGGGCCCGACAGTTTATTTTCAAGTTAGTTAAATATCTATGTCTTAATGTTCAGGGCCCCTTCACAGCAGCAGTCTTAATGTTCAGGCCCCCTCGCTAATGTGATCTAATCTTACTGTATTCTAAAGTCTACTGATGTGTCTGGGATTCAAACTCACAACCTCCAATGTATCAGTGTATCAGAGGCAAAGCATTAACCCTCACAGCCATAAAGGAGGCATTGCAACTGATTGAAAAAAACTGACTTCTACTGTTATAGCTGGCTAAGTGTACATCTATACACATGACAGCTGCCCCAACACACCCAGCACTGCTATATCTCTATATGACAGCTATCCCAGCACACTCAGCTCTGCTATATCTCTATATATGAGCAGCTGTCATGTGTATAGATGTACACTTAGCCAGCTATGACAGTAGAAGTCTCATATTTTTTCAGTCAGCAGCAAGGCATCTCCTATGGTCTTGTGGTTAGATGCTTTTCCTCTGATATGGACATGCTTTTCCTCCATATATGGACATACAGGGCGGGACACAATACAGGGCTGGACACAGGAAGAGGCTGCATCGCATCGCTGACATGGAGGTAAGTAGAAGTGTTTATTTTTTTAATACCCGACTGTTACTGCCATGGGGGGAGCGGGGGCACTTGATACTAGCACATGGGGGAGGGGGGTTGGCACCACCTGATACTGGCACCTGGGGAGGGGGGTTGGCATGGCACCTGATACTGGCACATGGGGGGGGAGAGAGGCACCTGATACTGTGGATGGCACTGTTTAGGGGAGGGGGATCTGTGGATGGCACTGTTTAGGGGAGGGGGATCTGTGGATGGCACTGTTTAGGGGAGGGGATCTGTGGATGGCACTGTTTAGGGGAGGGGGGATCTGTTGATGGCACTGATTAGGGGAGGGGGATATGTGGATGGCACTGTTTAGGGGAGGGGGATCTGTGGATGGCACTGTTTAGGGGAGAGGGATCTGTGGATGGCACTATTTAGGGGAGGGGGATCTGTGGATGGCACTGTTTAGGGGAGGGGAATCTGTGGATGGCACTGTTTAGGGGAGGGGGATCTGTTGATGGCACTGTTTAGGGGAGGGGGATCTGTGGATGGCACTATTTAGGGGAGGGGGATCTGTTGATGGCACTATTTAGGGAAGGGGGATCTGTGGATGGCACTATTTAGGGAAGGGGGATCTGTGGATGGCACTATTTAGGGGAGGGGGATCTGTGGATGGCACTATTTAGAGGAGGGGGATCTGTGGATGGCACAGGAAGGGGGGCCCATAATTTTTTTTTGCTATGGGGCCCATGCATTTCTAGCTACGCCCCTGGCTACAGTGTAGTGCGTATTAGTGTTGATTGAGCATTAAAGTGCTCTTGTGCTCTACCGAGCACAATGGAAGTCAATGGGAAAACCCCAGGCACTCCCTGCTCAGAAGAGAAGAGGGTGTCTGGTTCTCAAAAAACTGTTACAAATGGGATGGAAATCCCACCAAAATAGTTTGTAAACAGCATTGGGACGATGTCTGGATGTATCTTGGACTCCCATTACCTATGACATACAATAGACAACCACACAAAGGTTTTATGCCAAAAGCCGGGTATGTGCAAGCCAACAATCTATCCATGAGACAGATAACAGTCAGCATACCTTACAATGGCAGCCTTGTGCACTGAGACATTCCAAACCAGCTCTCATCTGACTGAGAGCCAGTAAGCCTCAAAGTTGCTTCATATGTGTTAGATGGCTTGGGTGGATCTGCGCACTTAGATCAATATCATTAGGGTGACAAAAAGTTTTCTGATTGTCCTAACATAATATTCAATAACCTTTGTATACATTTTTGTCATGTAAATTAATTTGCATAAACATGGGCATATGGGAAAGACATGCAAATGAGCATAATCTGCCTTGTACTCGAGCACACGCAGTATTTGGTCGAACACTGCGATGTGCCGAGCATAGTGTGTATATATTTTTCTTTTTTTACTGTAATACTCCTCTATACGCTTTAAACAGAAATAACTGCAACAGTGCAGTGTGTATCTATTTTTCTTCTTGTACTGAAATACGCCCCATACGCTTTTGACAGAAATAACTGCAGAAGTGAACTGAGAATATATTTTTCTTGTTGTACTGAACTACACCCTTATACACTTTCACCAGAAATAACTGCAACAGTGAAGTGTGTATCTATTTTTCTTCTTGTACTGAAATATACCCCTATACGCTTTCAACAGAAATAACAAATATCTCTGCGTCATTCTCAAGTTTTTATTTTTATCTTTACACTCACTTTTATATTTATATTTAGTTATATACCCTGCAACGGAGATTGCATAAATAATTCTGAACATTTTAGTGACACACTTTTTATATATATATTTTTTATACCTATTACAGAAGTCTCTTACTATTTTTAATATATTTTTAACATATTCCAATAAAAATTGTTTTTATATTTTTAATAAATAAATAAATCTTAATATTACCATTCAATCGAATCTAATATATATATATATATATATATATATATATATATATACAGTACAGACCAAAAGTTTGGACACACCTTCTCATTCAAAGAGTTTTCTTTATTTTCATGACTATGAAGGCATAAAAACTGAATTAACACATGTGGAATTATATACATAACAAACAAGTGTGAAACAACTGAAAATATGTCATATTCTAGGTTCTTCAAAGTAGCCACCTTTTGCTTTGATTACTGCTTTGCACACTCTTGGCATTCTCTTGATGAGCTTCAAGAGGTAGTCCCCTGAAATGGTTTTCACTTCACAGGTGTGCCCTGTCAGGTTTAATAAGTGGGATTTCTTGCCTTATAAATGGGGTTGGGACCATCAGTTGCGTTGAGGAGAAGTCAGGTGGATACACAGCTGATAGTCCTACTGAATAGACTGTTAGAATTTGTATTATGGCAAGAAAAAAGCAGCTAAGTAAAGAAAAACGAGTGGCCATCATTACTTTAAGAAATGAAGGTCAGTCAGTCAGCCGAAAAATTGGGAAAACTTTGAAAGTAAGGGCTATTTGACCATGAAGGAGAGTTATGGGGTGCTGTGCCAGATGACCTGGCCTCCACAGTCACCGGACCTGAACCCAATCGAGATAGTTTGGGGTGAGCTGGACCGCAGAGTGAAGGCAAAAGGGCCAACAAGTGCTAAGCATCTCTTGGAACTCCTTCAAGACTGTTGGAAGACCATTTCAGGGGACTACCTCTTGAAGCTCATCAAGAGAATGCCAAGAGTGTGCGAAGCAGTAATCAAAGCAAAAGGTGGCTACTTTGAAGAACATAGAATATGACATATTTTCAGTTGTTTCACACTTGTTTGTAATGTATATAATTCCACATGTGTTAATTCATAGTTTTTATGCCTTCATAGTCATGAAAATAAAGAAAACTCTTTGAATGAGAAGGTGTGTCCAAACTTTTGGTCTGTACTGTATATATATATATATATATATATATATATATATATATATATTGTAAGAGAAATTAGAATAGGAATAGCTGATTTACACATAAAATCTATATTTATAATATATTAAAAGTGTCAAATATCTACGATAATTGGAATAATATGCTATAGAGATATAGCTAAGGGATTATATTTTATATGCAGATATGTGTTCCTGAGACTGTGTAACATTGAGTGAGGCATCATGTTATTTGACATAATTATCTATATAAGATGAAAATGCAACTAGTTATAACAAAAAATAAAATATAGGTAATGTTCCTGTTGAACCTAAGATCATATAACACAAAAAACGCATGAATGCACAAAAAAACGCAGATGAATCGCATGAAAACCGCAACATATGGAAAACTGCATCTGTGAACACCAGATCCTTTGGATCCATCTCGGGTTTACTACAGAGTCCCTTTGGAAGCTAAAGTGAATAAAAGCCGGCATGTCAGTCAGATCCAACATAGCCACTGAGGAAGAAGGTGGATAACCTTCGAAACGCGTCTGGCGTGGAGGAATTGGACCTGATAAAAACCGGCTAATCTATAATTATAACAGCTCGCTACCATTTGCTGTAATAAGTAAGCGCTTTAAAGAAAAAGGAACCGCGGTTCTTCTGGATACAGTCCAGTGATCTACAGGTGAAGCAGAACCATCTGTGCTACCAAAGACAGGTGGAACTCCCATCTTAATTAAAGAAGCCCAGTGTGAACCTGCGGGGTGATAGAGCAATTGCTCTCACTCACAGCCGGACCTGTAAAACCGCAAGACCGGACTACACAGCAACTTCACTTAGCAGTATGGCAGCTTTGTCACACGCTGCTAAAAGGTAAGCTTACCCTGAACTTACACTACGTGGGGCGCCACGGTGTGAACAACAGGACTAAATGTGAGAAGCAAACCAACACTGCCGTAACTACATTGATTGTTGCTCAACTTTATCGCATCTATATTCGCACCAGCGCTATTGAATCTACAAACTTAGGAGTTAGTAACTGTTCATTATTGAGTATACTTCGAGTAACTATGTGGATTGCAACATTGTGACATTAAGCCAATTTCCAGGAGATTCGCTATATTACAGCAGAAAGACTGCGTTTTAGCAATAGAACAAAGTAGTGAGACGGACTGTCTACTAATATGTTTGTGCACCTTGCCATCTTGAGCCAGAGGAGAGCCGTCCTTTACCCTATCTATATACTTTCACACTCACGTTTGGATTATCTTTAGCATAGCCAAAACGAATCCATCTTGAAAGCCTTTGAAAGTCAATGGGGGATGGATCAGTTTTGTATTGTGCCATATTTTGTCAGTGAAAACTGATCCGTCCCCATTGATTTACATTGTGTGCCAGGACGGATCCGTTTGTCTCAGTTTCATCAGATGGACACCAAAACGCTGCAAGCAGCGTTTTGATGTCCTCCTCCAAAGCGGAATGGAGGCTGAATGCAGCCAAACTGAGCCAAACTGATGCATTCTGAGCGGATCCTTATCTATTCAGATTGCATTAAGGGCAAAACTGATCCGTTTTGGACCGCTTGTAAGAGCCCTGAACGGATCTCACAAACGGAAACCAAAATGCCAGTGTGAAAGTAGCCTAAGATATAAGCCTCTAAAGGCTTTTCAACATAACACTTGCAGCCCAATAACAAAAAGATGGAATGACAGAGCTGTCTAATGACTATTTGGATCCCCAAATAATCATTCCCTGCACTCGTAAATCACTTTCCTATCAATGTCCCTAGTGCCTTCTGACGTCTCTCCCTGCACTAAGATGCTGTGAAATGATTCCTATCCTTTCCCTGCACTTATAAATCGTTTTTTCTGTCATTTTTGTTTTCCCTAGCTCCTTCACAGCTGCTGTCCCTAGCTCCTTCACACATCTGTCCCTGCACTGAACGCTAGAAAATGGTAGAATCTAAAATGGCTGCCGTATTTATAGGGCTGTGACATCACAGGGCTAGCTGGCTGCTGATTGGCTGCATGCATGCATGTCAATCTGGGTGATCCCGCCTTCCAAGAGTTCCTTGTCCCATGTCTTCAGTCCTCACACATGTAGCCGCCATTTTAGGAAAATTGCGATTTGTTACCACGAAGCACAAGGAAATTCACATTCGTTACGAATCAATTTTTAAAAAAAATTTGGATCGAATTCCACTTCGTCAGCTTCAATTCGCTCATCTCTAGTTGTAATGTTTTCACAGACCTTCCCAATGTAGATTTAATGGAGCCATAGGCAGAAAATACAACAAGGCTGGACATTATCAGAGAGAATGTCATTGTGAGAAAAGTAAGGAGAAGATACAGTATGGTCAAAAACAGGGTATTCACATTAACCCCTTAATGACCGGGCCATTTTGTACCTTCGTGACCAGGTATCACTTTATGTGTTAATAACTTTGGAACACTTTTACTTATCCAAGCCATTCTGAGATTGTTTTCTTGTGACTGTACTTCATGACAGTCATAAATTTGAGTCAATATATTTCACCTTTATTTATGAAAAAATCTAGAATTTGCAATTTTCAAAATTTCTATTTCTCTGCTCATAAAACAGAAAGTGATACCTCATAAAACATTTATTACTTAACATTCCCCATATGTCCACTTTATGTTGGCATCATTTTGTAAATGTTATTTTTTTTGGGACGTTAGAAGGCTCAGAATTTTAGAAGCAATTCTTAAAATTTTTACGAAAATTTCCAAAACCCACTTTTTAAGGACCAGTTCAGGTCTGAAGTCACTTTGTGAGGCTTACAGGTGAAACTCGAAAAATTTGAATAAATCGTGCAAAGTTCATTTATTTCAGTAATGCAACTTAAAAAGGTGTAACTAATATATGAGATAGACTCATTACATGCAAAGTGAGATATTTCAAGCCTTTATTTGTTATAATTTCAACTTGCAGGATAACAGGCCGAACTGGATGGACAAATGTCTTTTTTCGGCCTTATATACTATGTTACTATGTTACTAATTTGGATGATTATGGCTTACAGTTTATGAAACCCCAAAGTCACAATTTTGAGGTACCCTTTGATCAGGGGATATGGATTAATTAGCTGACTAGAGTGTGACACTTTGAGCCTAGAATATTGAACCTTTTCACAAAATTCTAATTTTAAGCTGCATTAATGCAATTCCTTTTAATTACTGAAATAAATGGACTTTTGCACGATAATCAAATTTTTGGAGTTTCACCTGTACATAGTAGAAACCACCCATAAATTATCCCATTTTCGAAACTACACTCATCAAGTTACTCAAAACTGATTTTACAAACTTTGTTAACCCTTTAGTTATTCCACAAGAATTAAAGGAAAATGGAGATTACATTTCAAAATTTCACTTTTTTGGCAGATTTCCATTTTAATAAAAAGAATTTGAGGGTTAACAGCCAAACAGAACTCAATATTTATTACCCTGATTCTGCGGTTTACAGAAACACCCCAAATGTGGTGGTAAAAATAAATATACGGGGTACGGGTGTCCTAAAAGTAAGATTCACTGCCTGAATGAAGGACGCTAAAATAACATTTATTTCATAAACCATTAAAAATAGTGGTTCCCCACCAAAACACTCATCAGGCTCGACAGAAATAAACAGGGTACAGCAGTAACATATAAACCACACACCACCCAGAGAATCACTGTCGACTAATGGAATAGTATAACTTTAAAACCAAAGTGCCTTTATTGCTTCACCAGTACCTTGGATTCAGCCTTTAGTTCTGTTGGCTGAACTGCAGTGGACAGCAATGAGGGACCGATTAGTGCTGATCACATCTATGGCGTCTCATGGTAGCGCATCTTTTCCACCCTCACAGTACATGATTTCTTTACATCCACCTATTGCTGCTGCCCTTCAAAAACTAAAGTACTCTGCTACCTCAATATTATATATTGAATAGGAATCCTCATTCTGGCTTGACGCATTTCTACAGCTGCTTTAACTCAGCTATTCCTCAGGAGCCTATCAGGTAACATATACACATAGACAAACACGCTGCAAGCCACTGATGTCGTGCATGCAGCAAGGTAGCATCCGGCACTGTGATGGCCCTCGCAGCCATCACAGTTAAAGCAGCTGTACAAACGCGTCGAGACAGAATAAGGATATAATATTCAGGTAGCAGAGTACTTTAGTTTTAGAAGGGCAGCAGCAATAGGAGGATGTAAATAAATCATGTACTGTGAGGGTGGAAAAGATGCGCTACCATGAGACACCATAGATGTGATCTCCACTAATCGGTCCCTCATTGCTGTCCACTGCGGTTATTTATCAGCCAACAGAACTAAAGGCTGAATCCAAGGTACTGGTGAAGCAATAAAGGCACCTTGGTTTTATAGTGATACTATTCCATTAGTCAACAGTGATTCTCTGGGATGTGTGGTTCATATGTTACAGCTGCACAGCTGTGTGGTTTCTGTCGAGACTGATGAGTGTTTTGGTGGGGAGCCACTATTTTTAATGGTTTATGGACTGTTTTTTAGACACCATGTCCCATTTGAAGCCCCCCAGATGCACTCTACAGTAGAAACAATCAAAAAGTGACCCCATTTTGGAAAATACGGGATAAGGTGACAGTTTTATTGATATTATTTTGGGGTACATATGGATTTTTAATTGCTTTATATTATGTTTTTTGTGAGGCAAGGTAACCAAAGAATGGATGTTTTGGCAACATTTTAATTTTAGATCATGTGCTATTTTTATCATAGGCATGCGCACGGGGTGTGCCGCGCTGTGACCTCACACTATGCGTGCCCACACAGCAGACTGTACAAAAGGATTACCAAGTAGGGGTGGTGAGGATCAGCGGCATCCGGAGCAGGAACGGTAAGTGTTTTTTAAATTTATTTATTTGGGGGCTGATATGAGGCACTGGGGGCTGAAGAGAGGCTGCTTGGGGGCTATGAGGCATTGGGGGCTGATATGAGGCACTGGGGGCTGAAGAGAGGCTGCTGGGGGGCTGAAGAGAGGCACTGGGGGCTGAAGAGAGGCACTGGGGGGCTAAAGAGAGGCTGCTGGGGGGCTGAAGAGAGACTACTGGGGGCTGAAGAGGGGCACTGGGGGACTGATATGAGGCACTGGGGGATGATATGAGGCACTAGGGGCTGAAGAGAGGCTGCTGGGGGGCTGAAGCAGGGCACTGGGGGCTGATATGAGGCACTTGGGGCTGATATGAGGCACTGAGGCTCTTATCTGAGGTCTGATTGGGAGTCAATACCCTCAACCTCTGACCAGGTCCCACCACCTGCATGGAAAGACCCATTATCCCATAAAAAAAATGTCATCCGCCAGATCACTTGAGTTTGTGATAACTTGTTTTGTTGAATAGCTCTGTTAAAAATACTTTTATTGTGTAAAACTGAACAAAAATAAAAATGGATAGAGAAGCCATTTTTGGTCATCTCGCCTTCAAAAAGTCATAAAAGCAATCAAAATGTCATATGTATCCCAAAATTGTAGCAATGACAATATCACTTCATCCTTAAAAAAAAAAAAAACTCAAATAAGACGATCATCAGAATATTTATTTTTATTTTTTAATAGAGTTTTCAGAAAATAACAATACAAAAACATGACTTTTTTTTCCAAAAATGCTTTGTGTTAAAATTGTTTAAAAAAACTTACAGTATATGAAATTAGAATCTCTGAAATCATACTGACCAGCAGAATAAAGATAACATGACATTTTTCATGCATGGTGAACACCGCAGTAACATAACTTCCCACACAGCAGTTTATGACCACATATAGGGTGTTGCCATGTTCAGGAGAAAATGGGTAACAAATTGTGGGGTGTTTTTTCTCCTGGAAGCATCATTGTGAAAATAAAAAATTGGAGCTTATGCAACAGGTGCTTCCAAATTTTATGAAACACCTGTGAGGTCAAAGTGCTCAGTGCAACCCTAGATAAGTTCTTTAAGTAGTGTAGTTTCCAAAATAGGGTCACTTTTTGGAAGTTTCCACTCAGGCTTGAACTGGCCCACATGGGGGGTTAACAGTGAATCCTCTGGTGGGCCCCTGAGCAAAGTGGGCACCTAATCTCCCACCCCCTGCATAATTGGAACATGGCACAGTAGAGTGACTACAGATAGGCAGCATACAGCTGAACCAGCCCATAGGTAGTTTATTTAGCAGGTTATTATTATAGATGCATCAGGTGGCTAAGATTACTTCTTGACACCGGGGCAATCCAACCAGTATCTTCATTTCCTAGACACCCACCTTCTTAAAGTAGCTGCAGGGACCTCTAAAATCAATCTAATTGTAATGTCTTGCTGCTTTCTGCCACTGTATGAACGGGTAATATTTACATGTATCTGTGTAGTGGGCCCCCAGAATGAATTTTACGGGTGAGACCTAGGCACCCCAGTCCGACACAGCTTGCACTGTCCTCAGGGTCTATTCAAATGTGACATGGCTCACAAAAAACAGTAAAATCTGCCCTGCAAAACCATGTCACTCTCCTACCCTTCAGAGCCCTGCAGTCTGCCCTTACAGTAGTTTATGGCCATATATAGGGTGTTTCAGTAAACTGCTAAATCAGGGTAATAAATATTGTGGTTTGTTTTGCTGTTAACCCTTGCTGTGTTTCTGGAAAAAAGGAATTAAAAAAAGTTAAATTTGACTAAAATCTTCTTTTAATTTCTGTGGAACACAAAGGGTTAACAAAGTTTGTAAAATCAGTTTAAAATATTTTAAGGGGGGTAGTTTCTGTTATGTGCGCCCTTCAAAGTGACTTTGTTACTGAATTAGTCCTTAAAAAATGGGATTCGAAAATTTTCTTACAAATTTGAAAAATTTCTTCTAGAATTCTAAACCTTCTAACATTCAAAAAATATAAAGTAACATTTACATAATGATGCTAACATAAAGTAGACATATGGTGAATGTTTATAACTATTTTTGAGGTATCACCATCTCTCTTAAAAGTAGATAAATTCAAATTTAGAAAATAGCTGTTTCCAAATTTTCCTTCATTTTTGAATATTTTTTTTATAAAGGTAAACATATTGACCCAAATTTGCCACATTAAGTATGCTGTGTCATGAGAAAAATAATCTCAGAATCAGTTTTATAAATAAAAGCTTTACAAAGATATTACAACATAAAGTGACATATTTCAGATATTCAAAAATTGGTTTTGTCGGGATGGTGAAAAATAGTTGTGCTAGAAAGGGGTTACTTCCTTCCTGCTTTCCTGATAGTGATGTTGATTCTAAACCACAAATACTCATATTGGTGAAGTGACAAGCCTCAAAAACCAAACCTAGCAAGAAATAGCTTTCCATGAATCTTATTTAGCTATCCTGAACCATCAACCAGGGTTTTGATGTCATGGCTGTTGAATATCCTTTGTATTGAATTGAAACATTTCTTTATTTCATTAGATCGATAGTTTCATTTTTTTAAAGATTAGTTGTTTTTTTTTAATACAATTTTTTTTGGCCATAATCTTTATTCTCATATCAGATCGGTCCTCGCCTTTTGCTAATCGTCTATGGGCAGGAAATGGAGCTTTGATACTGAGTTTCTGTCATATTATTCTGAAGTAGACAACACCTTTAAGTATAGAGCAAAGCTGAAAAGTAGCCTGAACAATTCACAAATAATACCAATCTGCCTTCCACAAGCACAGCTAACATGGAAAAAAGGGAGTAAGTTAATGGCGTGTCTATCCAAAAAGAGGCAACTTTATCTTTGCCTTCAATATTTAGTTGGGGAATTACTAAAGGATACCCACCAAGAGCAGGTGGATTTATCAATGTTTATATGATCTAAGAATTAGAGAATCTTTCTTCAGTATTTCCGTCTCCCTACTATCTCTTGCCAGCAGAGCAATCCCTTCTCATATCCTTTTACTGTTAAAGAATTAAAGGATGCCCTGTGTGATACTCCAATGGACAAGTCCCCAGGCCCTGACAATATAGCCACCTTTTACTCCCATATCTTCTAAAAGTCTTTAATAGTCTAATCATGACAATGACAGTGATTATCAGTAAAGCTCTGATTTAAATCATGGTGCCAGTGGTCTTTAATTTTCCCCAATTTGTCCCCTTCCTCCATTAGCAAATTTCTGTAGCAAAAGGATATGCTGTGGGAATTGAAGTTAGGAATGGAGATCCATAGCCTTAATAAAGGAAAATTAGAGGATTGAGCAATGGAAATCAACCCAGAGCTAAGCATTTGTCTAAGTTGCATGTACTGGAAGTACTCTGAGGATGGCAACTTATGTTTGGCAGCTAAAATGTGGAATTGATGTAGAGTAGGAACAACCAGATCTTTCAAGAAGTGGAGGCCTTTCTCAGACCAGGGTGATGCAGAGAAGTGAGGAACAAACAACTCAACAATAGATATATAGATATCCATTAGTTCTACAGTGTCAAAACATCTATGAAAGGATGGGTTAGTCCACAGCCATATCACAGCTGAGATTGGGGATGTTAAGTATGGAAAATTGTTGTGGAATCCAAAATATAAAATGGAACATAAGAAAGTGTGAATGCTGTATCCCCTTAATAGGTCATACTCAATCTAAACCCATTTTTAGAGACATCTCCAATCTACAATTGCTTCAGTTGGGCCAGTATCACGGATTTATAGTATAAAGACAGAGATGGGCAGTTCACCGCAGCCTGATGAATATGGGAAAACAAAATTTCCTCCTTGACCCTCGGTCTCTTCCCACCCACACAAACCGCATAAGCAAGTTTTGCAAGGTTTAGATATAGGAGATTGAGATAAATATTAGTACATTTCTAAAAATATATAGGATCTTTGGTTGAAGTAATATCTTGGCCACAGCAATCCTCCCCAACCATGAGATCCCAAACAACCTCAAGGAGGATATTTTATTCTTAACCTCCTCTAATAATGAGAGATAGTTAGTTTGGAACAGTGTGGATGGTGGATAAGAGAGTACTATTCCCAAATATGGCAAGTCAGTTTTGACCCATTGAAATTGAAATTGTGTTTTCAAATTTCAGAGTATATTATGGTCTATATTCATCGGTAATATTTGTGATTTGTTCACATTCATTTTGTAATAGGAGGCTTCGCTAAAGCGATTAATAATACAACTGGCTACAATCAAGGATTGGGAGGGATTGGATAAGACTAAAATAGTGCTATCTGCAAATAGACCAATTTTATTAGTAACATCTTGGGATTTAATCCCAGTGATCTAGGGGGAGCTTCGAATGCTTTCCGCTAGGTGTTCCATGATCAAAGAGAAAATGAGAGGGGACATGGGACACCCTTGTCGGGTTCCATTCGCGATGTCAAACCTAGAGGATAGAAAGCGCGAAGTATACACTATCGCATTAGGGAAAGAATAAAGAGCTAGGATGGCTACAAAGAAGCTTCCTTAAAATCCAAATTTTTATAAAGTAGCTCTCAGGAAGCCCCAATGAACCCTGTCGAATGCCTTCTCCGCATCCAAAGATAGGAGCAGAGAAGGCGTTCCACGTCTCCATATTATATCCAGAAGGCCTATACATCTTCTGGTACCATCAGATGTCTGTCTATTTTTCACAAATGCAACCTGGTCATTATTTATTAAAGTAGGCAAAATATCTACCAATCTATTGGACAATAATTTAGAAAGGATCTTGAGATTGGAATTAAGTAAATTGGGGCGGAAATTTGCAGGAGTGTCGGGAGATTTGCCTGCTTTGGGAAGTGTAACTATTAGGGCTGAGAGCATTTCCTTGGGAATGGGATTGCCTCCAAAGAATTGCTGGAAACATCCCTTCAGGTATGGAGAGAGGATCGGGGAAAATGTCTTGTAGTACTCATTGGTTAACCCGTCTGGCCCTGGTGATTTGTTTAGTTTGAGAGAGGTTATTATTACTTGAGTGATTTCATCAATATGGATATCTGTGTTTAATATATCTAACTGTTCTGAAGATAATTGGTGAAGAGAGATTTTATTCAGGAAGGTGTTAATTATCTCTTCAGTAGGTTGAGGAGTATCAGCGTCTAGGGTGAGATTATACAATTTAGAGTAGTATGAGGCGAATTCATCAGCTATTTCTTGTGGATTCATAATTTTCTTACCTGCTCTGCAATATAAAAAGGGTATACTAGATTTGGCAGATTTAGCCTTAATCCTGTCTGCTAAAGACTTATTTGCTCTGTTTCCGCAATAGTAATACATGGATTTGGATTTGAGGAGGTAGAACTCAAATCTGGATTGCATTAACGCATGTAGCTCATATCTTACATTTTTCAATTGGGTTGCGAAGGTAATTTTGGGAGATTTTTGGTTGTCATGCTCTACTTGTCTAATCTGGCCTATGAGTAGTTCAATACTTTGATTTCTCTTTCTCTTTTCAAAAGTAGAGTATTTTAGAAAGATACCCCTCATGACCGCTTTGTGAGCACACCAGATCGTAGACAACGAGACCTCAGATAAGTTATTAAGAGTAAAATATTCATGAAGAGCATTGCAGAATAGAGGTAAGTATTCAGGGTTATTCAAAACGGAATTATTCAATTTCCACGGGCTCGCGAGGGAGAGTATTGTAGGTTAATGAGTATAGAGGTAGGGGCATGGTCGGACCAAGTTATGGTACCGATATCTAAAGAAATTATATTTTGTAGTAGTCTTTTATCCACTAATACCATATATATGTGGGAGTATAAGTTATGGGGGCTTGAGAAAACTCTCTTAATGAAAAGTCTCTGTCCTTACTGTCCACAGGTGTCTTGTCAATCGTAGGGTCAATAACTTTATTATAGTCGCTGCAGAGTATTAAAAACCTCTGTCTTATTGGTGTCAGTTTATTGAAGAAGCAGTGAAGGAAGTGAAGCTGTGATTTATAAGGTGCATATATGGATTCTATAGTGTAAAGCTTATTATTAATTAGACAGACAATGATAATGTAGATGCCTTGGCTGTCTGTAGTAGTAGATATAAGTTTCTTTAATGGCTAGCATCACCCCTGCTTTTTTCTTTTCAGGGTGGAAGTGAAAAATATGAGGAAAGAGCCCATATTGAATCCTGAAGCTATCTTCATTAGTTTCCTGGGCACCTATAATGTCACAATGTAAGTTAGATACTTCTTTCGAGAAGCATGCTTCTTTCCAGAAAGACATTTAGGGATGAGATCTTTAATGCCATATCAGGTACCTAATAAAACGCCAATAAACCCCTATAATGCAATATAAAACGTACAATGCTACATAGAACAATAGAGTGCAAAGATGCGTCAGTAACTCAGAAGCGGAAAAATTATCTGTCACCCTAAAAAAAAAAAAACTGAACAAACAAGGAAAGTAAAACTTTTAAGAAACCATACAGTCTCTAGTAGATCGCCAAAGCCAGTCACAATTGCCATGTGTAGGGTTGGAGAGAGAGAGGGAGATCCAGTTCGTAATGTAAAAACAACTACCGTACATCAGCTTAGAAAAAGAAGAACAAAAAATAGCAAAAACAAAAAAAATTTATAAATGTGGCTAAAAAATCTAAGCCACCTCCAAGACATTACTTATTGGATCCGCGCTGACTAGATTCCTCCCTGTAAGTTTGTTGATAATGTCACCCTAATTATAGCATGTAGCACCATATAGTTTTTGTTTGCTGTTGGTGGTTTAACTTGTTTCTATCAAGGGTACATGCGGTACATGTGGCAACAAAGTATGAAGCTGTTGCGGTGTATTGCGGTGGTACTGTACACTTACTGTTATGTGCCCCGCTCGGTCCGTTCCCGGAAGTTCAGTCTTATTGATGATCCTCTTGTCTTGTCCTGGTATGTCTTCAGCTTGCTTTGTGATGCGAGCGCAGCTCCGGCCGGTAGCTTGCGCGCGCACAGAGCAGCCTTGTTAGGTTCGTTGTCCTGGGAACCTGTAGTGTGACGTCACACCCGAAGCTACGGAAGCCTCAAGGGTCCACAATTCCTCCGACGCGTTTCGGAATAAACGTATTCCTTCCTCAGGGATAGCTGTAGAGCCTGTTTGGCCGATCTTTAAACATACAGGTTTCCATGGAGAGTCCTTTGTTTACAGGACAATAGAGGAACAATGCAAAGACTTCAAGGGGTATGGCAGGATATAGGGAAAAAAGGGGTTTTGTATTTATTTTCTGATTTATATTGGATTGGTTTTAGTCATTTTGGTACTTTTGAACTGTTTTTGCCCAGATTATCAGACTTCGCTAATCTATACATGGGAAGGTGGGAGGAGCTTACCATCTTTCCCACCGGCGAGCTCCGCGCGAATCTGGTCCTCTGGCGAAGATTTATAGATGATATTGTTTTTAGATGGAAAGGGGGGATGCCATCCTTACAACAATTTTTAAAAGAAATAAATAAAAACGATTTTTATCTACAGTTCACGTCCACCTATAGTACCCAAGAAATCAATTTCCTGGACTTAACTATAAAAATCCAGAACAATACAATACTCACCCAAACATAAGCAAAACCCACGGATAGCAATGGCTTTATCGCTCTGGACAGCTGCCACCTCCCAGTTTGGCTTACCAATATTCCACGGAGCCAATATATCCGCTTACGGAGGAATTGCACATTGAATGAACAGTTTAACTACGAGGCAAACAATTTACAGCAAAAATTCCTAGAAAAGGGGTATAATGCCACCAAACTAGAGGAAATTAAAAATGAGGTTATGAAAATAGAGCGGCAATCGCTGATTCTAAAAAATAAAAAAAAAATAAAAAAAGAAGATATATCCTCTGACAGCGAAAAAAACACATCGAAAGATAACACTGACTTGGATATACCCATAATAACCCAATATCATGAAAAAGAATACCAGTTTAGACAAATTATAAAAAAACACTGGGACATCCTGAAGCACGATAAAATTATTGGGGAAAAATTACCAAAGGCCCCTAAATTCATCTTTAGGAAATCAAAAAACTTGGGAAATTTGATAGCCCCATCAATCAGAAGTACAATTGAAGGGAAACACAAAAAGGCTACTGTACCAGACGAAAAAAAAAAAAGTTTTTTTTCCCTGCAGAACATGCAAGGCCTGTATAGCGTCCAAACAAAAAGACATCATCAAGGAAATTACCAGTGAAAATAACTCTTACAAAATAAAAAAACATCTGTCCTGCTTCACAAAGGGGGTCATCTACTATATAAAATGTCCGTGCGGGAAGGTATACGTAGGGAGAACGAAGCGCGAACTAAAAGTCAGAATTTGGGAACATGTAAAAAATATAAGTAAAAAATTTGTGGGTCATCCACTATCACGCCACTTCACGTAAAAACACAAGGGCAAATTTGAAGGCTCATCCTTTGGAGGCATAGAGAAAGTTAGGC
Organism: Bufo bufo; assembly: GCF_905171765.1. NCBI lineage: Eukaryota > Metazoa > Chordata > Amphibia > Anura > Bufonidae > Bufo > Bufo bufo. The sequence goes on from NC_053392.1 coordinate 322,799,566, forward strand.
AAGATCCCAGACGAGGAGACTACATAAAAGCAATGTCACGCAAAGAGAGCGAGTGGATCTACAACTTAAATACCCTGGCCCCTATAGGCTTGAACCAAGAAATCGAATTGTTCGCATTTTTGTAATTTCTGTAATCCCTCTATATAGACAGCAAGAAGTAAGCCACCATCATGTAAAGCCAATAACAACAACAAAGAAGCTATTCCAAGAATTAGGCCCATTCATCAAATAAATAAATAATACCATACCATAAAGTCTAATAATCTGGGCAAAAACAGTTCAAAAGTACCAAAATGACTAAAACCAATCCAATATAAATCAGAAAATAAATACAAAACCCCTTTTTTCCCTATATCCTGCCATACCCCTTGAAGTCTTTGCATTGTTCCTCTATTGTCCTGTAAACAAAGGACTCTCCATGGAAACCTGTATGTTTAAAGATCGGCCAAACAGGCTCTACAGCTATCCCTGAGGAAGGAATACGTTTATTCCGAAACGCGTCGGAGGAATTGTGGACCCTTGAGGCTTCCGTAGCTTCGGGTGTGACGTCACACTACAGGTTCCCAGGACAACGAACCTAACAAGGCTGCTCTGTATGCGCGCAAGCTACCGGCCGGAGCTGCGCTCGCATCACAAAGCAAGCTGAAGACATACCAGGACAAGACAAGAGGATCATCAATAAGACTGAACTTCCGGGAACGGACCGAGCGGGGCACATAACAGTAAGTGTACAGTACCATCGCAATACACCGCAACAGCTTCATACTTTGTTGCCACATGTACCGCATGTACCCTTGATAGAAACAAGTTAAACCACCAACAGCAAACAAAAACTATATGGTGCTACATGCTATAATTAGGGTGACATTATCAACAAACTTACAGGGAGGAATCTAGTCAGCGCGGGTTCTCCTTCTTTTCTACTGTTCAATATTAGGTCTTTTCCTATTCTGTGGGCGTTTTTTGGCAATTAACCCCATAATAGAACCCTGCAGCGACGGGGCTCACGCATAGCCATTTTGTGTGAGCTCATTTTTACTCCATCCTATCCAGACGGCAGCGCGACTGTTTATTCACTGCTTTCTAGGGGCCCTAATGTTTGGTAAGTAGTTTGAAATCAAAATGTGTAAAAAATGACCTGTGAAATCCTAAAGGTGCTCTTTGGAATGTGGGCCCCTTTGCCCACCTAGGCTGCAAAAAAGTGTCACACATGTGGTATTGCCGTACTCAGGAGAAGTTGGGCAATGTGTTTTGGGGTGTCATTTTACATATGCCCATGCTGGGTGAGATAAATATCTCGGCAAAAGACAACTTTTCCCATTTTTTTATACAAAGTTGGCATTTGACCGAGATATTTCTCTCACCCAGCATGGGTATATGTAAAATGACACCCCAAAACACATTCCCCAACTTCTCCTGAGTACGGCGATACCAGATGTGTGACACTTTTTTGCAGCCTAGATGCGCAAAGGGGCCCACATTCCTTTTAGGAGGGCATTTTTAGACATTTGGATCCCAGACTTCTTCTCACGCTTTAGGGCCCCTAAAATGCCAGGGCAGTATAAATACCCCACATGTGACCCCATTTTGGAAAGAAGACACCCCAAGGTATTCTATATGGGGTGATCACCCCCCTGTCATTGATCACCTCCCTGTAAGGCTCCATTCAGACGTCCGTATGTGTTTTGCGGATCCGATCCATGTATCCGTGGATCTGTAAAAAACATACGGACGTCTGAATGGAGCCTTACAGGGGGGTCATCAATGACAGGGGGGTTATCAATGACAGGGGGGTGATCAGGGAGTCTATATGGGGTGATCACGCCCTGTCATTGATCACCCCTCTGTAAGGCTCCATTCAGATGTCCGTATGTGTTTTTCGGGTCCGATCCATGTATCCGTGGATCTGTAAAAAACATACGGACGTCTGAATGGAGCCTTACAGGGGGGTCATCAATGACAGGGGGGTTATCAATGACAGGGGGGTGATCAGGGAGTCTATATGGGGTGATCACGCCCTGTCATTGATCACCCCTCTGTAAGGCTCCATTCAGATGTCCGTATGTGTTTTTCGGGTCCGATCCATGTATCCGTGGATCCGTAAAAAGCATACGGACGTCTGAATGGAGCCTTACAGGGGAGTGATCAATGACAGGGGGGTGATCAATGACAGGGGGGTGATCAGGGAGTCTATATGGGGTGATCACCCCCTTGTCATTGATCACCTCCCTGTAAGGCTCCATTCAGATGTCCGTATGTGTTTTGCGGATCCGATCCATGTATCCGTGGATCCGTAAAAAACATACGGACGTCTGAATGGAGCCTTACAGGGGGGTGATCAATGACAGGGGGGTGATCAATGACAGGGGGGTGATCAGGGAGTCTATATGGGGTGATCACCCCCCTGTCATTGATCACCCCCCTGTAAGGCTCCATTCAGACGTCCGTATGTTTTTTACGGATCCACTGATACATGGATCGGATCCACAAAACACATACGGATGTCTGAATGGAGCCTTACAGGGGGGTGATCAATGACAGGGGGGTGATCAGGGAGTCTATATGGGGTGATCACCCCCGTCATTGATCACCCCCTGTAAGGCTCCATTCAGACGTCCGTATGTGTTTTGCGGATCCGATCCATGTATCAGTGGATCCGTAAAAAACATACGGACGTCTGAATGGAGCCTTACAGGGGGGTGATCAATGACAGGGGGGTGATCAATGACAGGGGGGTAATCAGGGAGTCTATATGGGGTGATCACCCCCGTCATTGATCACCCCCCTGTAAGGCTCCATTCAGACGTCCGTATGTGTTTTGCGGATCCGATCCATGTATCAGTGAATCCGTAAAAAACATACGGACGTCTGAATGGAGCCTTACAGGGGGGTGATCAATGACAGGGGGGTGATCAGGGAGTCTATATGGGGTGATCACCCCTGTCATTGATCACCCCCCTGTAAGGCTCCATTCAGACGTCCGTATGCGTTTTGCGGATCCGATCCATGTATCAGTGGATCCGTACAAGGGGGTGATCAATGACAGGGGGGTGATCAATGACAGGGGGGTGATCAGGGGGTTTATATGGGGTGATCAGGGGTTAATAAGGGGTTAATAAGTGACAGGGGGGGTGTAGTGTAGTGGTGTTTGGTGCTACTTATTACTGAGCTGCCTGCGTCCTCTGGTGGTTGATCCAAGCAAAAGGGACCACCAGAGGACCAGGTAGCAGGTATACTAGACGCTGTTATCAAAACAGCGTCTAATATACCTGTTAGGGGTTTAAAAAATTGCATCTCCAGCCTGCCAGCGAACGATCGCCGCTGGCAGGCTGGAGATCCACTCGCTTACCTTCCGATCCTGTGAACGCGCGCGCGTTCACAGGAAATCTTGCGTCTCGCGAGATGACGCACGGATGCGTCCAGGAGGAATGAATCGTCCGCCTCCAGGACGCATCCGTGCGTTAGGCGGTCAGGAGGTGGTTAAGGTCTTCAGGGATATTTCTGGGTCTGATATTATTCCTACTAGACCTATCCTCAAGGTCTGCTAATTTCAGTTTCATGGCAGCAACCTCATCCTGTGTCTCATTATAGGAATCCACTAGGGAGTTGTGTGCTTCCTTAAAGTCCTCCATCTTTTCCTCAAGGTGCTCACTGTGATCCCCAATGGCCCTTATTAGAGATAAGCGAATTTTTAAAAAATTCGGTTAGCCAATTATTTTTTTTTAACTCGGTTCGATCCGAATTTATTAGCGGCGAATTGCGTTAAAAAACGGCTATTTCCTGGCTGCAGAGAGCCTTTATAGTGGTGAAAATAATACTGTGAGTCAGTATATGCAGATGACAGGCGTAGCTCTTAGAATCACTGCACACTTCACTTATTTGGGCAGTCACAGGGCCGATACTGACGAAATAACTCAAGTATGAACTCAGCTTTACAGGTCAATGTTAGCGCCAAGAAGAAGCGCACTCCTTTTACATCGATGTCAGCTGATTCCACATAGATGTCTACAGAACCTGTTCTATTAAACGCTTATACAAGTAGAGCCTCCCGACAGAGTGGAGAGGGTGTTAGCAGTAAGTTTGTGTTGACGTCACTGATTATTTTGCCCTTCCTCTGATCCATCAGAACAATAACCCCAAAAAACGGATCCTGTCTGTGGAGCATTCGCCTTCACTCAGTCAGCATTTGGTCAGTAATACATCAGTATTGATAATGCCCAAAAAAAAACAGGAGTGGATCCAAAACAGAGATAAGATGAGAATGGAATATTTGCATGTCTTCTGTATTTTATACCCACTCCTGCTTTTGGCTACCAAATCACAAGCCAATTCTGATGGGGCCATACAAGCCTTACAGCTGCTACACAGACAGGATACGTTGTGCGTTTCATTTTTCTTTTCTTTCTGACAGATCAGAAGAAGGGTCAAATAAATAATCATGTCAGCCAGGCCGAAAGGCAAAATAGTGGCCCAGTCATGAAGTGGAGAGGGTGGGAACAGCATGAGAAGTCCACCGAGTGGCCCTATGACATAGTGGTGAGGTGGAAGAAGCATGAGGAGACCACAGAGTGGCACAGTGACAGAGCCTGGAGGTGGCGGCAGCATGAGAAGGCCACAGAGTGGCAAGGTGACAGAGTCTGGAGGTGGCAGCAGCATGAGGAGGTCACAGAGTGGCAAGTTTATATAGTGTGTAGATGGCAGCAGCATGAGGAGACCACAGAGTGGCAAGGTGACATACTGTGGAGGTGGCAGCAGCATCAAGAGACCACAGAGTTGCAAGGTGACATAGTGTGGAGGAGGCAGCAGCATCAGGAGACCATGGAGTGACCCGGTGACAGAGTGGGGAGGTGGTAGGTGGCAATACCAGTACCAGCTGAAGATGGTGGGTGAAAGAAGGAGCACTTGGCATCAGATGTGTGGCATCAGGCAGGTGGCAGCATCAGAATAGTAGTTGAGGCAGGTAGCCAGAAGAAACCGGTCTCTTTTGTCAAAGTGTTGGTGTGGCACCATGGATGATCTAGTCTGATGCATCAGGCATTGGTGGGTGGAAATCCTGGCTGATCCACGCCTGATTCATCTTGACAAAGGTCAGTCTCTCCACATTTTGGGTGAACAGGCGAGTTCATCTTGGAGTAACTATGGCCCCCCTGCACTAAACACACACTCTGGTGCCACACTACTGGCCGGGGAGGACAGCTTTTCCAGGGCAAACTCTGCTAGTTGCGGCCACAAAACCAGTTTGGCTGCCAAGTAGTCCAGCGGATCTTCAATGCGGCGTGTTAGGGTGCTGTCCAAGTATGCCACCACCTGCTGGTTAAGGTTCTGTTCCAGGTCTAGATGCTGCTGCTAGGCGGTGACTATAGACTCAGGCTGCTGCTGATGGAGCTGGTACTGCTCCTGCCACCCCACCCCTCCCCAGCAGCCATGGCAGTAGAATTTGAGCGCAGAGGGCCCCCCCAGTCAGACCTGCGAGAGGATGGACGATGGCACAGACAGGCAGCGGCCAACTGACTACATAGGATGTCTCTATAGTAGTTCAGTTTGTCATCCCTCTCAGCGGGTGTTAAAAGGCTCCCATTTTGGACCGGTAGCAAAGATCACTACACAAGCAAGTGAGCATGCATCGGGCCAATTGTGCAAGTGACTCGGAGGGACTTACTGCCTCCATCTCCACTGCATACTGCCACGGTGTGTCCGGGTCGTCTGCCTCATCTTCCTCATCGCCCTGTAGCTCCTCTGGCTGCTCCTGCTCCTCCTCTCCTATCACCTGTGTAGAAAAACCACCCATTTCACTACACATTGCTTGTTCTCCAATGTTCTCCTCCTCCTCTTTCAGTTGAGCCCCCACAGGGCTCATGTGGCCATGAGATGTAGGCACCACGTCTCCAGTCGCCTGACCAGCCATATTTACCAGCATCTGTTCCAGGACATGAAGGAGTGGAATGACATTGTTCATCCCATAGTCCTGGCGACTGACAAACAACGTGGCCTCCTCAAAGGGTCAGGTGTCACGCATGAGTTGCCACTGGCTGACATCGAAGTTACACAGGGAAGTACTCCTGTCTGCTTGGCTCATCAAGAAATCATTTATGGCCTTTCTCGGTTTATACAGTCGGTCCAACATATGGAGGCTGCAAACGTCGCATACCAGCCTATGTTGGGGGATGCCGTTCTGCCGCTGCAGCTCAAGGAGGGTGTGCTTTGCGGTGTACAAATGGCTGAAGTGCATGCAAAGTTTCCAACCCATTTTTAGAATGTTTTACAGACGGGTTGAAGACTTTAGGAATCGCTTGGCAACCAGATTGAACAAGTGTGCCATGCAGGGTGCATGGCTCAGCCCTCCTTGTTGCAGCACCGACACTATGTTCTTCTCATTGTCGGTCACCATGGTTCTAATATTCAGTTGTCCCGGAGAAAGCCCTCCCCTGTGTGACTCAGAACAGCAGATCAGCATGATGCCCTGCACATGTGGTATGATGCACTGTGAATTGTCTCTGCAATGGAGGCTAAGGACACGATGGAGGATGAGGAGGCAGAGGAGGACATTGTTGCAGGACCAACAGCATGAGAATGTGGAGGTGGAAGCGGCGTGACCTGGCCAAGTTGCTGGTGTGGCTGTGCAGGAACCACATTCACCCAGTGGGCCTTAAAGGATGTGTATTGTGCCTGACCGTAGTCACAGCTCCACATGTCGGTGCTGCCGTGCACTTTGGCAGACACTGACAGGCTCAAGGACTGGCTCACCTTCTGTTCTACATGTGTGTGCAGGGCTGGTACTGCCTTTTTGCCAAAGAAATTACAGCTTAGGACTCTCCACCTCGGCTCGGCACAAGCCATCAGTTCTCTGAAAGGTGCAGACACCACTACTTGGAAAGGGAGGGACTGGAGCACCAGCAACTTGGACAGGAGCATGTTCAGCTTCTGCGCCGTTAGATGAGTGCACGCATACTGTTGTCTCTTGGCAATCACTTCAATGATCGATTGCTGACGGAATGACGAAGAGTAGGAGGGCGAGGAGCAGGAGCATCAGGACCAGCAGATGATGGGAAGGATTGCGAGCCACTGGGTGATGCAGCGGTTGCTGCGCAGGCTGGCCCACCACATCGGAGCCACGGTTCTCCCAGGCCACTTTATGGTGACGCTGCATATGTTGATGCAGGGCCGTGGTGCCAACATTGACACCCTGGCCACGCTTTACCTTCTGCCCACAGATTCTACATATGGCCATGTTCACCTCCTCCAGCAGCTTAGCAAAAAACTGCCACACCGACGAGTAGGTGATTTTACCCCTAACACTACCCACTGACTGCTACTGTTGCAGCCTCCGTGAACCCGTGCACCGCTACTTCCAGGGCAGGTAGGCTCCTGAGAAGTGGGTGGTCTACCCCGAGCACGTTTGGCTCCCGACCTCCCACTGCTGCTACCCTGCTGACTCCTGGCCATGCTAGCGACACCAGCTCCCACTCCACTCTCCTCAGCACTACTTGCCCGTCTAGTGGAGGAAGCGGCGGATGTCTCCTCCACATCTTGGCTTGCCAGTAGCTGCTAACTGTCTTCTAGTAGCTTGTCCTCACTGTATAGTGGAGCTGAGCCCACAGCATACACAACTTCTCTGGATGAGGGAACAAAAAAGGACAGAGGCAGGTTGAGGACAGGTCAGGGCACATGGCCTGCTCCCGGGCCATGCCAACTAAGGGTTGTGTCTGACGAACCCACTGACTCTTGGCTGGGGGTGTCTGATGTCACTTGCGACGTAGTCGAAGATCGAGTCAACCATTCAAGAACCACTGGGTTGCTAGTCAAGACACGACCGCTAGCTGACACTGGGTGCTCAGGCCTCTCAAAGTGACCCCTGCTGCCATGGCCCCTTACCCTTCTGCGACATCTGCCTGCGCCAGAAATATTTAGGCCTCTGCTACTTCTTTGTGCAGGGCCTGGCACTTCTCTGTCTGACATACTGTTAGATCAAATAAATAAACAAAAAGGAAATTGAAACACCCTAAAAAAGTCTGTAATTTTCTCACTTCACCACACAACGGCTAATAAGCCATTTTTTCCCACTAATACAAGCAAAAAAATGCTTTAGAACATAGAATTGCACTGCACAAGGGCAAATAAGACATACAAATATTACCTTCTAATAAATGCTGTTAATGACTGTAACACCACAATAACAAGAACGGTTTGCTGGAATTACAGAGATGTATAATGGCAATTTGGGTGCCCAGTCAGTGCAGCAAGGTGTAATAGGATTGTTCCTATTACCCAGGCTGTAATCTCCCGTACTGAATACTGTGTAACATAAATGCTGTGAAATGATTCCTCCCTATCCTTTCCCTTCACCTTGAATACTCTTTCCCTGCACTTGTAAATAGTTTTTTTAGCACAATGAAGTTTTTTCTAGCACTGTCCCTAGCGCCTGCAGACACGTCTCTCCCTGCACTAAGTACACTGGAAAATGGCAGAATCCAAGATGGCTGAAGCTATTTATAGGGCTGTGACATCACAGGGCTGGCTGTTGATTGGCTGAATGCATGGGATTATGGGTGATTCTGCCTTCCCAGAGTTACTTGCTCCATGTCCTCACAAGTGCAGCAGCCATTTTAAGAAAAAATGTGATTCGTTACCACGAAGCGTGAGTAAATTCGTATTCAGTGTGAATCGAATTCCACTTTGTCAGCTTTGATTCGCTCATCTCTAGCCGTGATATCTGCCCTAAGAGTGTTTAAGGCTGACTGAATGCCAGCTCCTCATGGACCTGCTGCCTCGTGTTGCACTTGTTGCTGGAGTTCATTGGTGTCTGTGCTACCTCCTGCATTTGTCGGGGGCCATCTTAGATCGATGCTGCTGTAAAGAAAGAGGTAAGTTTTGTGGGGAACCAAGGTTTTTCTTCATCCTTGTCATCTCCAGTGTCTTCATGGGGGTGAGTAGGTGGATAGGGGTCTGCTCTAGCGCAGTTTGGGTGCCTTTGGGGTGCTTTATAATGCTGTACTTGGCTGTGGCTGCTGTAGCTCAGCTATGCTGCTTCTGCTTAGCTCTGCATCTGGCCTCCTCCCCGACAGGTTTCATGATAAGTTCAGAGGGGGAACACAATACTAGTCTCTCACACCTTATGCAGTTCTCCCAGTTGAAAATTATTCCACTGGTCTTATCAACTGACGCTAAGAATGTGTTTGCCCATGTGAACAGGACCTTTATATTCTTTTCTTTCTTCTGATTTGACTTTCCAGCCATGTATGGAAAGCATTGTTTCTTCCTAAGCAAGTGGAGCAGGCCTTCCAGACATATGAACTTATTAAGCTATACGAATTTCCTACTTGGTTGATTGTTTTGGTATATCACATGACAAACTTTATGTGCATAGAAACATAGAAACATAGAATGTGTCGGCAGATAAGAACCATTTGGCCCATCTAGTCTGCCCAATATACTGAATACTATGGATAGCCCCCGGCCCTATGTTATATGAAGGATGGCCTTATGCCTATCCCATGCATGCTTAAACTCCTTCACTGTATTTGCAGCTACCACTTCTGCAGGACGGCTATTCCATGCATCCACTACTCTCTTAGTAAAGTAATACTTCCTAATATTACTTTTAAACCTTTGCCCCTCTAATTTAAAACTACCGTATTGTTCGCCCTATAAGACGCACTCCCCCCCCCAAAAGTGGGAGGAAAATGTCAGTGCGTCTTATGGGGGCGAATGCTGCACTGTTTACACTGATACACCGCCGACCGCAAGCTGCACAGCGCGGCCGGCGTGTGTATCAGCGAGGGGGGAGGAGGGGCTGGGGGCCGGCCTTTAGTTTTGTAATGGCAGCGGGGCCAGGTGCAGTCACTGTATTCTATTTCACTGTATGTACTGTAACTGCAGGCAGGCAATGTTTAACTATAAATAGCCTTTACTTACGATCATAGCAGGCTGGAGGCAGGGTGGGCGGGTGGGCACTTGCAGCGTAACTTCCTACATCACGTGCCTGTTCCGCCCACTTTATGAATGAAGCAGGCGGCGCAAGCACGTGACGTAGAAAGTTATGCTGCCAGTGCCCGCCCTGCCTCCTGCCTCCAGCCTGCTATGATCGTAAGTACAGGCTGCTGGATCGAACATATCTATAGTTAAACATTGCCTGCCTGCAGTACAGTCTTATAGGGCGAAAAAAACGGTATGTCCTCTTGTAGCAGTTTTTCTTCTTTTAAATATTCTTTCCTGATTTCCTTTATGTATTTAAAAGTTTCTATCATATCCCCTCTGTCTCGTCTTTCTTCCAAGCTATACATGTTAAGGTCCTTTAATCTTTCCTCGTAAGTTTTATCCTGCAATCCATGTACTAGTTTAGTAGCTCTTCTCGGAACTCTCTCCAAAGTATCAATATCCTTCTGGAGATATGGTCTCCAGTACTGCGCACAATACTCCAAATGAGGTCTCACTAGTGCTCTGTAGAGCGGCATGAGCACCTCCCTCTTTCTACTGGTAATTCCTCTCCCTATACACCCAAGCATTCTGCTAGCATTTCCTGATGCTCTATGACATTGTCTGCCTACCTTTAAGTCTTCTGAAATAATGACCCCCTAAATCCATTTCCTCAGATACTGAGGTTAGGACTGTATCACAGATTTTTTATTCTGCTCTTGGGTTTTTACGCCCTAGGTGCATTAGCTTGCACTTATCAACATTAAATTTTAGTTGCCAGATTTTTGATCATTCCTCTAGTTTTCCTAAATCCTTTTCCATTTGGTGTATCCCTCCAGGAACATCAACCTTGTTACAAATCTTTGTGTCATCAGCAAAAAGACACACCTTACCATCGAGGCCTTCTGCAATTTCGCTGATAAAGATATTAAACAATATGGGTCCCAGAACAGATCCCTGAGGTACCCCACTGGTAACAAGACCATGGTCTGAATATACTCTATTGACTACAACCCTCTGTTGTCTGTCCCTCAGCCACTGCCTAATCCATTCAACAATATGGGAGTCCAAGCACAAAGACTGTAATTTATTTATAAGCCTTCTATGTGGGACAATATCAAAAGCCTTACTAAAGTCTAGATAAGCGATGTCTACTGCACCTCCGCCATCTATTATTTTAGTCACCCAATCCCAAAAATCTATAATATTAGTTTGACATGATCTCCCTGAAGTAAACCCATGCTGTTTTTCATCATTCAATCCATGGGATTTTAGATGTTCCACAATCCTCTCCTTAAAGAGGACCTTTCACCGATTCCTACCCTATGAACTAAGTATACAGACATGTGGAGCGGCGCCCTGGGATCTCTCTGCACTTACTATTATCCCCGGGCGCCGCTCCGTTCTCCCGTTATGCCCTCCGGTATCTCTGTTCCCTAAGTTATGGTAGGCGGAGTCTGCCCTAGCGCTGGCCAATCGCATTGCAGAGCTCACAGCCTGGGAGAAAATAACCTCCCAGGATGTGAGCTCTGCGCTGCGATTGGCCAGCGCTAGGGCAGACTCCGCCTACCATAACTTAGGGACTGGTATCTCCGCCTACTATAACTTAGTGAGCGGAGATACCGGAGGGCATAACGGGAGAACGGAGCGGCGCCCGGGGATAATAGTAAGTGCAGTGAGATCCCCGGGCGCCGCTCCACATGTCTGTATAGTTAGTTCATAGGGTAAGAATCGGTGAAAGGTCCTCTTTAAGTATGGTTTCCATTAATTTCCCCACTATTGATGTCAGGCTTACTGGCCTATAGTTGCCCGATTCCTCCCTACTACCTTTTTTGTGAATAGGCACAACATTTGCTAATTTCCAGTGACTGGTTAAATAAATCTGTTAATGGTTTTGCTAGTTCACCGCTAAGCTCTTTTAATAGCTTTGGGTGTATCCCATCAGGCCCCTGTGACTTATTTGTATTAATTTTAGACAGCTGACTTAGAACCTCTTCCTCTGTAAAGACACATGCATCAAAAGATTCATTAGTCTTCCTTCCTAACTGAGGTCCTTTTCCTTCATTTTCCTTTGTAAAAACTGAACAGAAGTATTCATTGAGGCAGTCAGCTAGTTCTTTATCTTCTTCCATATACCTTCCTTCTTTTGTTTTTAATTTGGTAATTCCTTGTTTTAGTTTCCTTTTTTCATTTATGTATCTGAAGGAAGTGGAGGAAGCAACTATTGGTCTTCCATTAAACTCTTTACTTTAGGGCATAAGTTTGTTATACCCTTCCTTGGAAATAGCATACTCCTTCAAGCTTCTATCAAACCTTGATATCATGTGCATTCTGGGACACTTCTGTCAGAAACTGGTAATTTATTTTAAAGAGTAACTAAACCTTTGTGTAAAATTTTTATAAGATGTCCCTAATGCCCTAATAAAAGTTTTTCTATTATACTTTATTAATTAATTTAGTATTATTATTATACTTTTCCCTACCTAAACGCACCATTCCCTGTGCACTTAAAATTCAATTCTCTGTACACAATGTGTAGTAGAGCATAACACGGCACTCACCCGGGAGTAAAAATCTTCTTGCTTTATTGCTTTCTGCGGGTTACATAAACATGGACATGAACATCTAGGCGACGGCCGTTTCGTGCATATCTGCACTTTGGCCTTCCCACACAAACTGTGGCACGCCGCTTAAAGGCACCTAATGAGCCACATTATACAGCACATGATACAAATCATAGCACTAAAGACAAGGATAAAAATGTGTACTTGAGAAACCGGGAATTTCACCCTAACCTTACAGTATTGCACTCCCTTAGGAGATATTTCATAAAAATAAGCTAAGGTCATTCCTGTCGTTTAAACCTAGAGGGTTCTTTTTAAAGGAGTTTTTTTTACCTGTAAGACTAACTATGTAGTGTATGCTATTATATGCACATGTGGTTTATACTATATAGGGAAAACAATCAGGGCGATGCAGGTTCGCTTTGGCGAGCATGCATGCTCACTTAGAACTAAGGTGGGAGCACCGAGATTGATCGTCCACATGTGCGAGCCACATGGAGGCGATATTGGCCAAATGCGGTTCTGTGGTTTATTCCATTTACAACAGTTAACAAAAGGAGGAGATAATAAAAAAATGTTATTGCAAAAGGAGGCAGAAATTATCATAAAAACGTGGCATTGGGCCCTCTAGGTTTAAACGACAGGAATGACCTTAGTGTGTTTTTATGAAATATCTTCTAAGAGAGCGCAATACTGTAAGGTTACGCATTTTTATCCTTGTTTTTAGTGCTATGATTTGTTTCATGTGCTGTATAATGTAGTTCATTAGTTGCCTTTAAGGAGCGTGCCACAGTTTGTGTGGGAAGGCCAGATGAAGAGCAGGTATGCACGAATCGGCCGTCGCCTAGATGTTCATGTCCATGTTGTTCTAACCCACAGAAAGCAATCAAGCAAGAAGATTTTTACTCCCGGGTGAGTGCCGTGTTATGCTCTACTACACATTGTATATGGATTCTTTAAAGATACAGAGCACCACTAAGGGTTCTTTGACACTTGCGTTTTTCTTTTCCGGCACTGAGTTCCATCAAAAGGGCTCAATGCCAGAAAAGAACTGATCAGGCATATCCCCGTGCATTCTGAATGGAGAGCAATCCGTTCAGGATGCATCAGGATGTCTTCAGTTCAGTCTTTTTGACTGATCAGGCGAAAGATAAAACCGTAGCATGCTATGGTTTTATCTCCGGCCCAAAAAACTGAAGACTTGCCGGAATGACGGATCCCACATTTTTCCCATAGGAATGTATTAATGACAGATTTGTCGAAAAGATTTCCATTGTTTGCCGGATTGACGGATCCGGCTTTTCATTCTGCGCCTGTGCAATCAAATAGGAGGAGCTGTTGGGGCAGTCTACTTCCTGTAGTCTGTTCGTTCCTGCCTGCGAGGGAGAAGGGAGGACGCCATTATAGGTGAGTATAAATTTTTTATTTTATTTTTTATGTTGTTCCACAATAAATAAATATAAGCAGCTCCTATGTACTTATACATAGGAGCTGTAGTACATAGGTCATGCTAGGAGTAGTAGTCCTGTTGACTACTTCTCCTAGCATCCACTATGTACTTGAACCACCTGCGGGCCCTATGTACTTTTGCATAGGGACTGCAGGTGGTTGAAGTACATAGGACTACCACTCCTAGCATCTACTATGTACTTGTACCACCTGTGGGCCCAATGTACCTTTGCATAGGGACTGCAGGTGGTTCAAGTACATAGTGAATGCTAGGGGTAGTAGTCCTGTTGACTACCACTTCTAGCATCCGCTTTGTACTTAAACCACCTGCGGGCCCTACGTACTTTTGCATAGGGACTGCAGGTGGTTCAAGTACATAGTGGTTTCTAGGGATAGTAGTCCTGTTGAATACCCCTCATAGCATCCACTATGTACTTGTACCACCTGTGGGTTCTATGTACTTTTGCATAGGGACTGCAGGTGGTTCAAGTACATTGTTGAACACTAGGGATAGTAGTCCTGTTGCCTACCATTCCTAGCATCCACTATGTACTTGTACCACCTGTGTGCCCAAAGTACTTTTGCATAGGGACTGCAGGTTGTTCAAGTACATAATGGATGCTAGGGGTAGTAGTCTTACAACATGAATAACACTCCTGTAATTTTTTTCTAATGTAGGCCAAAAAATATACAAACAAAATCCAAGTTTTGACACAGAAAAATCCACACAATAGCCCTGCCTGCAAGCCCGCTTGACAGCCTCACGTGCCAACCAAGCTTGCCAGAGAAACCGGCCAGCCAGACCGTCAGGTTTTTTTTTGGTTATCATTGCTCCCCGTGATGTAATGGTTTACACCCGACCAGCTGTTTGAGGCCCAAAGACAGGTGGACAGTGTATTTTGGCAAGTACAACACTGCCCCACACCCCTTCCCCCGCCCCAGACCTATCCCCCATCCATGCCCTATCCCCCATCAATGTCCTATTCCCCATCTATGCCCTATCCTCCATTCCAACCTCAACAACCCCCTTCCCAAACTACCTATCCCCCTTCCCAACCTCCTCATCCCCCATCCCAACCTCCTCAGCCCCCATCCCAGCCTCCCCATCCCCATTCCCAAACCACCAAGCTCTTTACTCAAAACTTTTCTTCCTCTCCTCCTCATTACTTTCCTCCCACCAGTTTCAACACTCCCTCTACTCTTGCTCGGTCAACTCCTTCTCCTGCCCCACCCTCAAGATTGCACACTCCCTCTGTTGTACTTCCCACAACACACAATTATATGTCCACAGGGGCATAAGAACAGGACCGAGGGGGACCAAACTGTGTTCTGCCCTCCATCCCCCAACCTTCTACTCTAACTCGGCCTACATATAGGCATTTGTAGTTTTTGTTTGTTTCTATTTTATTTATATATTTTTTCAAAAATTATATTTTAAAATAAAATGTATTTGGTTTTGACAATTTATTTGTTTTATTTTTTTTTAAAATAGTGTATACAAAAAATTAACATCTCACATCGCTTTTGAAGCGACCAATACTTGTGTCACTCCACCAGTGATGGGAGATAACATATATAGTGTATGTAGAACAGGCCAGACCTAATCTCCCAGCGCCAGTGGAACGACACAAGTATGTGTCGCTCCTCAAGCGTGGGGAGATTGAACATTATTGTGTGTATAACAGGCCTGACTAAATCTCCCAGCGCCAGTGGAGCGACACAAGTATGTGTCGATCCTCAAGCGTGGGGAGATTGAACATTAGTGTCTATAACAGGCCTGACCTAATCTCCCAGCGCCAGTGGAGCGACACAAGTATGTGTCACTCCTCAAGCATGGGGAGATGGAACAATAGTGTCTAGAACAGGCCTGACCAAATCTCTCAGAGCCAGTGGAGCAACACAAGTATGTATCGCTCCTCAAGCATGGGGAGATTGAACAATAGTGTGTGTATAACAGGCCTAATCAAATCTCCCAGCACCAGTGGAGCGACACAAGTATGTGTCGCTCCTCAAGCGTGGGGAGATTGAACATTGTGTCGCTCCACAGGTGATGTTAGATTTGGTCAGGCCTGTTATAGACACTAATTATGTGTCGCTCCCCAAGCGTGGGGAGATTGAACATTAGGGTCTATAACAGGCCGGACCTAATCTCCCAGTGCCAGTGGAGCGACACAAGTATGTGTCGCTCCTCAAGCGTGGGGAGATTGAACATTAGTGTCTATAACAGGCCTGACCTAATCTCCCAGTGCCAGTGGAGCGACACAAGTATGTGTCGCTCTTCAAGCGTGGGGAGATTGAACATTAGTGTCTATAACAGGTCTGACCAAATCTAACATCGCCTGTGGAGCGACACAATTATGTGTCGCTCCCCAAGCGTGGGGAGATTGAACATTAGGGTCTATAACAGGCCGGACCTAATCTCCCAGCGCCAGTGGAGCGACGCAAGTATGTGTCGCTCCTCAAGCGTGGGGACATAAATATACAAAACAATATTCAATGTACGGTGATAAACAAAATTTAATGAACAAAAAAATAAATATACAACAATACACCCCACTGTAACCACCAACATGCAACACGCAAACAAACAGAATAACTTAACGGTTCATGGAAAATTAATCACAAACTGTTTATACAAATCAGTCCTGCCAGTTCACCCTTCTGGCATCAGAGCAGAAATAATCCGCAAAAGAGTCTCTCATCCTTGCAACCGCTACACTTGACCACAGTCCAAAACTTTGAATGCTGGTCATCTCGCTGTTCTCCGGTATCTGTTCCAAATTTAGTGGTTCTTTTTTAAGGAGGTAGTTGTGCAACACAACAGCAAACTTTACCACCTCATCGACCGTTTGTACTTTCATATGAATGGGTTTAGTGAAAATCCTCTATTTTGCAACCAAAAGCCGAATATGCATTCCACCATCCTTCGAGCCCTTGTCAGCGGTAGTTGAATGTGCGTTTTTTTAAATCTAATCCGCGGCTGTACTATGGTTTCAGAAGATTTCCACACATTTGGAAGGCCTCATCACCAACCAATACAAACGGCATGGGTGGGGCATCTGTACCTGCCAGTGGTTGAGGCAGAGGAAAATCAAATTGTCTGTTATATAGACAACGGCCCATATAAGAATTTTTAAAAACCATTGAATCGTTGGTGCGGTCATAGGCCCCTATGTCGACGGCAACAAAATGATATTGGGCATCTGCGATGGCCATTAGGATGATAGAGAAATATTTCTTATAGTTGAAAAACCCTGACCTGGTTCCTTGGGGCTTGATAATCCTAATATATTTATCGTCTACCGCACCGATGCAGTTGGGAAACTGACAAACGTCCCCAAATTTTTCAGCTATTTCTGTCCAATGCTGTCGATTTGGATGTGGGATAAATTCATCATGCAGTTGTTCCCACAAAACACGGCATGTCTCCCTCACAAATATGGAGACAGTTGATATCCCAAGCCGAAATTTAAAATGGAGTGAGGTAAAACTTTCGCCACTTGCCAGAAATCAAAAAAATATATATATACAGTATATAGGGTAAATACTAGTAAAATACTTTTTAAAAAAATACTATGCAAGGTACATCAATCGGACGCAATTCTTTGGGACCTTATGGCCATTCATTTGTTCTGTTGAAATTTTCTCCGGCCTAACAATTTTTTTTGAAAATGCAATGATAAAACTGACTCTCCATGGCGAACAATATTGCTCACAGTGCTTTCAACATCGTTAATGCCCAATATATGGGTAAAAACGTTACCAGACAAGATGTTGAAGTCAAAATAATAATGCAGAGCCTCATTTGCAGCCGCAATTCTGCACTTTGTACAGTGATGCATGAATAAATTAGGAAATTTCGGTTCTCAAAGATTTATGGTGTCACAAATATCAACCGTAAAAACATTATATTAAAAATAAAGTTAGCAATATATAATAATTATTAAAATTTTCTTTACCTTGTGGTCAGCAATAGGCGTTCTGCTGGGAAAACACAGCGGTGGAAAGTGGAGTCTTGTCTTTGGATGTGAGGTGATACCCGTAAGAGATCATCTAAACTTTCTACGGTCATCTGCAAGTAATTTAAAAACACTTCTGGATAATCCCTCAATTCAGGAAACAGAGTTTCAAAAGCTCCCCTTCTTATTCTTGCAGAGGTTATTGGATGCACCCAATAGCGACGCTGATGACGCTGTCTGGCTCTAAGACGTCTTCTCCAGCGTAAAACCAGATTAGAGCTTGAAATCCAAAATGAATATGGTCCGGCATCATCTTTGCAATCTTCAGAAGGGAGCATCTGAGGGGAAAGTGACCTTCGGTTGTCTTTTATAGCTACTGTACTATTTGCATAACTTATTGAATCTATTTCATCTCTGAAAATTTGAATACCGGATCCGACATTTCTGTTTGAAAACGGAATAGACGGATCTGGTATTTCGACAGATCCGGCAAAAACAATCTACGTTATCATACGGTTTGACGGATCTGGTCTGACTTTCCGGCGATAGAACGATGGATCCGTTGAATGAAAAAATGTCCGGTAATGTGCGTTTTGCCGGATTCGACGGAACTGCTTGCCGGATCACTCTGCCGCAAGTGTGAAAGTAGCCTAAGGAGTATGTGGGATTAGAGATCCAAGCACTGACAGTAATGCTAGTCTGCTTCTTGGTTATCATTTTCAGTTCTCTGTACATCGCTGTCAGCTCAGTGGTGTATTTTTTTTTTTTACAAAAATCACAGCAGATAAATGTAATGTTCTTTGTGTTTTTCTTTTATTTTGTTTCAAAATTGAAGCATAGTAACATACGGCAATACGTCTAAACGTTTTCGGCTATGCAAAGCCTTCCTCAGACACTAAGAGATTACAAAAAAATAACAATCAAGCCCTATGTAGATACTATATTCGATTAACAGCATATAGTTCTAGAAAATAATATATAAATAATATACGAAAATAATATATGAAAATAATGAAGATAATGAAAATAATAATAATAATATAAGATAAGATACAGATATAGATGCCGACCATGCGATCTAGTAGAACATACTTGTCCGGATCTCGAGTTCGTCTATAGTCAAAAGTCACTTTTCCATGTAAGGTGAAAACTGCATCAGCCTATTACATGTCGCAGAGGCGTCATATCAACTTGAAAATGAGTATTTAAGGAAGAAATGTCCAGTTCCAAATCCCAATATTTAGGTCTAGTGCATATTTTCTCCTAATGAGATACCACTGCATTTAATAGGGTTACATGCTATCCTAATGACTCCTGTATTCTCACATCCAGAAAAACCTAACCCCCTTTCCATACAATATATTTTTTTCTCATAAGAGACATGCAAGAACATTAGAGAACATAGAAGAGCAAAGCCTTCCATCACTTACCTGTGTCGCAGAGTGATGTGGATATGGTGAAAGGTTGGTGATAATTGCGCCAGAAGAAACTGAGCTATGCTCCAAATACACCAGTAGTGGGTGTAACCTCCTATTTCCATATGGCTTGTTTTAAAAGGGAGACAGGATCGCGCCCAAATAAGTGGGCGGAGCCTATTCTAAACATGTGAAACGGCGTGCGTTCCACCCACCGGATGTGTATCGGCCAGTGGAGCTCAGTGGTGTACGGAGTACGGACTGTGAAGTTTATGAATGGGGCCGCATAAGCAGAGAATATGGGCAGGAGTGCATATTGCTGCTCTTGCCCGTGCCCCCCGAAGGTTTACTAACGCCTGGCATAGCACATGGGTACCCTGTATGCGCTTCTGCCCGTACTCCCTGCTTTTGCGGCCCCATTCAGAAACTCCACAGTCTGTACTGGTGAGAATGGTGAGCATAGGGAAAAGTATAATAAAAATACAAAATGAATTAATAAAGTATAATAGAAAAACTTTTATTAGGGGATTAGGGACATCTTATTAAAATTTTACATAGTTACTCTTTAACTCAATATTCATAGAAAACAGACTTTTTAAGAATCGTTGGTTGCCGATTCCTAATTTAAAATGTTAAACCAAATTAATTCCCTGAAGTCTCGCACGACTTCAGGTGAAACAAAGTTTGCCTACATGGAAACAATACATTTTAATACTGTACAGAGACAGGTCTCAGACAGCATTAAAACCAAAGTGTTTGAACGAATTAACTTCGAATCTTTGATCCAAAACTCGAATCACTCAAGCCTACATCTTAAAATTCTGAGTCCTATGGGACTATATAATGTTATATACTAATTTTCATGGCAATTGGAGCAATTTTGCTTTGCAAAGAATGGATTCAGGTCTGAACTTTTTGAAAAATGTGGCAAACCTGAAACAAACCGAATCTCAAAAGGTTCACTCATCTCTATTCCAAATGGACCAGATTTCAAGAATCATCTTTTAAATTAACTTGCAGATGGTATAAGATGCCAATAGTACTTCAGATTCAGTTATCTCATCCATCTGCATTGATCATTTTGCTCTCAGCTACCATATCTAAATTAATGGTCTTCTCTCTCCCAGGGGTTCCCAAACATCCTTTGGTTTTACCTACTCATTATGGCAAAGTCAGTCATCCCGCTTTACTGGACCTCTACCATTAGCTAAAATGAAAAAACAGCATCATTTAGCGTTCCACACCCATGTGCAGACTATGGATTAAATTTTGCTCTGATTTTGCACCCTGGGTGGGGCGGGGACGAGCTAGAGAGGCTCGTCCCCGCCTGCCATTGGCTGTTCCCCTCCCTGACACCGGATGTTTTTATCGGCGCAGGGGGATAAACGGCAGTGCGGGGACCAGGAGCGGGGCAGTGAGAGGGGTAAGTATATTCTGTGTGAGGGGCCTGGCATATGGGGGGGGGGGCAATTTATAGTTTCTTATAACCCCTTTAATGAGTAGCCTTTTGAAACTATACAAGGACTTATTGTCAATGTGACCAGTTTAGTTTTCATTTTTTGTCTGCTCTTGTAGATGTTTATCTAGCTCCCGGAATGCTAAATATAGGTCTTATTATTCTATATTAGCATCCTTGGAGTGTTTCATTCGGATGTATATTTACAGCCCAACTGAACACAGCCTGGAAACTAAAAGGGGTTACCACACTCTGCATTTATTATGCAGAAAAAGTTAATACAAGGCACTTACTAATATACTGTTATTATCCATATTGCTTCCTTTGCTGGCTGGTTTAATTTTTCCATCACATTATACACTGCTCGTTTCCATGGTTACAACCACCCTGCAATCCATCAGTGGTGGTCGTGCTTGTATACTATAGTAAAAAGCTCCGACCTATTTGGTGGTGGGGACCGTGGGGGCACACATAGGCTAGTGATTTTTCTTATAGTGTGCAAACAGGACCACCACTAATAGATTGTAAGGTGGTCATAACCAGTAGTGTATAATGCGATGGAAAATTTTATCCAGCCAGCAAAGGAAGCAATAAGGATTATAACAATACATTAGTGGCATGCATTTAAATTCCTCAGCATAAGAAATGCCGTTTGCTGAAGTGAGAAAACCCCTTTAAGGAAGCTGGGGAAACAATTGTAGACATCACATCTGCACATATTAGAAGCAAAATGAATGGATATTTTTATATGTACAGTTATCTGTTGTTATTTAGGATTATAATTATTGACTGTTTATATTTTGTTGAACACCTTTTATACTTTTTGACCTAATGAAGGTTTTACATTGTTTACGCTCTGATGATATTTCCTTGCAGAATAGTGTGCTAGTCACTTGTCAGATTCAAGTAATTTATAAACAGAGACTTTTTACAGACTTTGAAGAAAATTACAAGGAGTAGGTCAAATGCCAGACAAAGCCACTGATAATCCTGCTGCAACACCAGTCAGTAACGTTAATCTTGTAAAACACCAGGTCACCTTATGTGCTGTTTTTGCAGCTGTGGTGCATAATTCAAGTGTCATTTATCTTATCAGCAAATGCAACTCAAGCATATGCACCAAAATTTGTTTTTGTTAAATTTTACTGTTAACCCATGTTAACATGTACGGCGCTGCGCCTGTCCTATCAGCAGCACTGACCCGGCAGTCACTGGTGTTTTCATCGATGCCAGCGTATTAACCCTTTTATGCAATGGTCAATCCTATCGCAGCATGCAGGGGGTTTGTGGAGGGTACTATTTCCCTCTAAGTCTGCAGTGACTGGGACCCGATAGCAGGGAAGGCAGCCCGACACCTTCCAAGCTGTCAATGTAAAGGCTGACAGGCAATCCATGATAATACAGATGTATTGTAACGCATTGCAGAGCGAATCAGACCACCAGAAGTTGAAGTCAGAGTGGGACAAAAATAAAAAGTAAAAAAAGTGTTTTTTATAATAAAGAAATTAAGTTTTAAGTAAAATAAAAGTCCCTTTCCCATAAGAAAACACATAAAATTGTAACAAAATCGAAAAATAAAAAACAGACAGTAGGTATCACCACTTCCGCAACAACATGCTCTATATAAATATTACATGTTCCACCCTGTCACCCGAACGCCGTAAAAAAATAAAAATAAAAATTGTGCTAAAACATAAATTTTTTGTCACCTTACATCACAAAAAGTGTAATACCAAGTGATCAAATAGTCATATGTATCCCAAAATAGTACCAAACCATCATCTCATCCTGCAAAAATTGAGTCCCTACACCCAAAAAATAAAACAAATATGGCTTTCAGAATAGACACAAAAACATGATTTTTCTTTTTTTTTTATGCTTTTATTGTGTAAAACTAAAAATCGTTGCACCACTAACAACCTGCTCTACAAAATATCACATGATCTACCCCCTAAGGTGAATGGCGTAAAAATAAACATAAAACTGTGCCAAAACAAACATTTTTTTGGCACCTTACCACAAAAAGTGTAATATTGAATGATCAAAAAATCATATGTACCTAAAAATTGTACCAATAAAAACATCAACGTTAACAAGAAGTGGCTCAAGAACTGATGTAGGAAGGAGGGGTTTGGGATCCTGGAGAACTGGGCCGACTTCTCTGTCGGCTACAGGCTATATCGTAGGGATGGGCTGCACCTTAATGGGGAAGGGGCAGCTGTGTTGGGGGAGATGATGGCTAGAAGGTTGGAGGAGTGTTTAACCTAGGGACTGGGGGGAGGTAATTACAGTATAGGATGGGAAAGTGCAGATAGAGACTGGGGGAGGAATGGAAGGAGGGACTAGAACAGTTCAGAAGGAAAGGTGTAGGGTAAAAAATATACATAAACCTATCAATTGTATGTATACTAATGCCAGAATCCTGACTAATAAAAATGGTGAACTGGAATTAGTGATGTGTGAGGAGGACTATGACATTGTGGGAACAACTGAGACATGGCTGGATGATAGCTATGACTGGGCAGTTAATGTACAGGGTTTCAGTCTGTTTAGAATGGATTGCAAAAAGCGGAGAGGGGGAGGGGTCTGCCTTTATGTAAAGTCCTGTCTAAAGCCCACAGTCCAAGAAGATATAAGTGAGGGACATGAACATGTGGAGTCACTGTGGGTAGAAATACATGGAAGCAAAAACAATAAAATACTAATAGGAGTTTATTATAAACCACCTAATATACCAGAGTCCACTGAAAATCTGCTACTAAACGAGATAGACGAGGCGGCAGATCATAATGAGGTCATTATTATTGGAGACTTCAACTAACCAGATATAGACTGGGAAACTGAAAATTGTATATCTCATAAAGGAAACAGGTTCTTGGCAATAACCAAATACAATTACCCTACCCAACTGGTTCAGGACCTGACCAGAGGGACAGTCATACTGCACTTAGTATTAACCAATAGACCTGACAGAACAACAGATGTGCAGGTTGGGGGACACCCGGGATATAGTGACCATAAAGTAATAACCTTCCAATTGTCATCCAAAAGGGTGTTTCTTTAGGGAGGAACAAAAATACCAAACTTCAAAACAGCAAAATTTTGCCAACTTAGAGAGGCCATAGGCCTAACTAACTGGGACAAAGTCCTCAAAAATAAAAATACAGCCACAAAATGGAATATTTTTAAAAGCATCCTAAACTCTAATTGTAAGAGGTACATACCGTATGGGAATAAAAGTTTAAGGAACAAGAAAAAAACAATGTAGATAAATAGAACTGTAAAGAAAGCAATAAATGACAAAAAGAAAGCATTTAAATCACTAAAACAGGAGGGTGGCGAGGAAGTACTGAAAAACTATAGAACATGTAAAAAACAAATAAAAGCAGCCAAACTAGAGACCGAGAGATTAATTTCCAAAGAGAGCAAAACTAACCCTAAAATGTTTGTCAATTATATAAATGGTAAAAAAAAGTAGTCGGCCTACTACAGAGTAATGAGGGGGGAGTTGCAGAGAGTGATGAGGAGAAAGCAAAGCTATTTAATATTTTTTTCTCCGCTGAGAAATATAAACTGTCAGGTGAGATGCAGAATGTAAATGTTAATTCCCCATTAAAAGTGCCCTGTCTGACCCAGGAAGAAGTACAGCGACATCTTAAAAAGATTAAAATAGACAAATCGCCAGGACCAGAGGGGCATACACCCCCGTATCCTAAGAGAAATAAGTAATATCATAGCCAGACCCTTATTTCTGATATTTTAAGGACTCTATACTGACAGGAAGTGTTCCACAGGATTGGCGCATAGCAAATGTGGTGCCAATATTCAAAAAGGGTCCAAAAAGAGAGCCCGAAAACTATAGGCTGGTAAGTTTAACATCTGTTGTGGGTAAACAGTGGATGGTTTTTAATGGTACACACTCAGATTGGGTCACTGTCACTAGTGGAGTACCTCAGAGGTTAGCATTGGGCCCTATTCTCTTCAATATATTTATTAATGATCTTGTAGAAGGCTTCACAGTAAAATATAAATTTTTGCAGATGACACTAAACTGTGTAAAGTAATTAACACGGAAGAGGACAGTATACTGCTACAAGGTGATCTGGATAGATTGGAGGCTTGGGCAGATAAGTGGCAGATGGGGTTTAACACTGACAAATGTAAGGTTATGCACATGGGAAGGAATAATGCAATTCACCCATACATAATAAATGGTAAAACACTGGGTAACACTGACATGGAAAATAGGAATTTTAGTGAGCAGCAAACTAAGCTGTAGAAGCCAGTGTCAGGCAGCTGCTGCCAAGGCCAATAAGATAATGGGTTGCATCAAAAGATGCCCATGATGAGAACATAGTCCTACCACTTTACAAATCACTAGTCACACCACACATGGAGTACTGTGTACAGTTCTGGGCTCCTGTGAACAAGGCAGACATAGCAGACCTGGAGAGAGTTCAGAGGAGGGCAACTAAAGTAATAACTGGAATGGGTGGACTACAGTACCCTGAAAGATTATCCAAATTAGGGTTATCCACTTTAGAAGAAAGATGACTGAGGGAAGATCTAATAACTATTGTGACAGTCTGTCTTGCAAGCTCACCTTGCCAGGGGTGAAAGGTAGGAGGGAATCGTCAGGCTTTTACGCACAAGAAGGACTCAGGAGACAGAAGTGTATTTAAACTGGCATCCTGACAGTTTTATTTCCACAGGTTGCATAAACCAAAACATAAACAAAACACCTAACCTTGTCCAGGCTCTAACTAAACAGTGGGTCCCTCACTAGGATGGGACTGAGCTAGCCTCAGTCCACCCAAAATAGACACACAGTCTGAACAGCAACCTGTGATACTTGCGGTTTAGCTTGCTCTGGACCTTCAGGTCTTTCAGTGTGGCTTCTCTCACTCCCAGGAAAGTTCTGAGCAAGTGTGCTGCCAGCCTAGTTATCTAGCAACTCGCCATGTGGAGCTCATCAGGACCCAGGCTTAGGTTTTTAACCCCTTCCTAAATAGAACTCCTGAGCATATGTTAGGAACCTGGGAGATACATATACACCCTCAACTACTTCACCCTGAGAGACACCACAGTATGTATAAATATATCAGGGGTCAGTACAGAGATCTCTCCATCATGTCTTATCCCCAGGACTGTGACAAGGGGACATCCTCTGCATCTGGAGGAAAGAGGATTCTTTACGGTAAGAGCAGTGAGACTATGGAACTTTCTGCATGAGGAGGTGATGATGGTGAGTTCACTAAAATAGTTCAAGAGGGGCCTGGATGTATTTCTGGAGTGTAATAATATAAC
Organism: Bufo bufo; assembly: GCF_905171765.1. Lineage (NCBI taxonomy): Eukaryota > Metazoa > Chordata > Amphibia > Anura > Bufonidae > Bufo > Bufo bufo. The sequence continues at coordinate 322,825,628 of NC_053392.1, forward strand.
AGGTTAGAGCTACTGGGAATGGGTCGGTGATCCATGGAGCTTTTCTGATTGTCTGATTGGAGTCAGGAAGGAATGTTTTTCCCCTTAAGTGTGGAAAATTGGCTTCCACCTCACAGTTATTTTTTTATTTTTGTCTTACTCTGGATCAACTTGCAGTATAACAGGCCGAACTGGATGTCTTTTTTCGGCCTTATAAACTATGTTACTATGTTACTAACTCTTCCAGCAAAAAATGAGTCCCTGCACAAGACGATCAGCAGAAAAGTAAAAAAAAAAATGGCTTTCAGAAAACAGAGACATAAAAACATTATTTTTTTTCTCAAAAATTCTTTATTATGTAAAACAGAAACAAAAAACAGTCATATTTGGTATTTTTGCGTCCGTATCAATGTGCTCTATAAAAATAGCACATGATCTAACCTGTCAGCTGAACACTGTAAAAAACTAAAAATATAAACTGTGCCAGAACAGCCATTTTTTGTTACCTTACCTCACATAAAGCGTAATATAGAGAAATCAAAAATTATATATATCCCAAAATGGTACTAACAAAACCTTATCCTGTAGTTTCCAAAATGGGGTCACTTTTTTGGAGTTTCTACTCTAGGGGTACATCAGGGGGTCTTTAAATGTGACAACTTAAAATTATCCCAGTGAAATCTGCCCTTCAAAAACTATAAATTGCTAATTTCCTTCTGTGCCCTGCCATTTGTCCATATAGCAGTTTACGATCACAAATGGGGTGTTTCTGTAAACTAAAGAAACAGGGTAATAAATATTTAGTTTTGTTTGGATGTTAACCCTTGCTTTGTTAAAGGAAAATATGGATTAAAATGGAATTGCTGCCAATATAGTGAAATTCTGAATGTTATATACATATTCCTTTAATTCTTGTGAAACACCTAAAGGGTTACAAAGTTTGTAAAAATCTGTTTTGAATATCTTGAGGGGTATAGTTCCTAAAATGGCGCAATTTATGGGTGGTTTCTATTATGTAAGCCCACCAGTGACATCATAACTGAACTAGTCCTTAAAAAAGTGGGTTTTGGAAGTTTTCTTTAAAATTTTAAGATTTGCTTCTAAAATTCTAAGCCTTCTAACGTCCCCAAAAAATAAAATGGTATTTACAAAATGATCCAAACATAAAAGTTCGGTTCCAAGGTACCACTTGTAATCGAACCCGAGTTTGGGAAATGGTATTTTACAGTACAAATTAATTTATGAAGTTATTTCCCGAAGTTTTGTGAAACTTCGCGAAGTAATATCTTCGGCTCATCTGAGCCAATACATTCAAATACTGTACGGAGCTTCTGCTCTGTACAGTATTGGAACAAAGTTTTATGCGAATCGACTTCAGATGTTTTATTCAAAGTCGATTTGCTTATCCCTAAAAGTGACACATGTCAAATTTCCAAAAACCGACCTGGTCCTTAAAGTGAAATATGACAGGGTCCTGAAAGGGTGAATTAAATCATTTGTTTTATTTTCTCCAGCAATTGGCTAAAATAAGTCTTAGTTAAAGAGGCTCTGTGATCAGGATCAACCCTATTAAACCAGACATACTGCCTGATAAGGCTCATTATGCTGATTAAAATGATAACTTTCTTTTGTCTGTATGTTAAACAGCTGCAAAGAAATCTGAGTTTTTATTAATATGCAAATTAGCAATAGGTGCGGGGCTAAATCATCTCAACACTGCCTTGTAACATCCCCTGTGCACTGCACACTCCCCTCTCCTTTTGAGTGACAGGGCTAGACATGCTGAGGGCAGAGCTGTGTCCTAGTATCTATATATCATATACACTATGTACCATAGCTTCACCACACTAAGATCTGCTCAAATTGCTAATTTGCATATGAATAAAAACACAGATATCTCAGCAGCTATTTATTGTACAGACAAAAGAAGGTATTGTTTTAATCAGCATGATGAGCCCTACCAGCCAGTATGTCTGGTTTAATAGGGTTGATCCTGGTGACAGGGCCTCTTTAAAGAGATTTTCCAAGACCAAGAACGCACAGTGAAGAGGCTGGGGGTGCCAAAGTAAAAAATAAAAAAAAAGATTCACCTATCATGAGCACTCTGGTCTACCACAAAGCTGTTATCTCTGACACTTCACTGCTGGCCTCAGCAGTGAACTTAATCACTTACAGTTCCTGCACGGTCACCTTTGAGGCCATTGATTGTCGAGCAGTGGTGAGCATGTGAAATGTACGCCCCTGGGAGCTCCAGTATATTCGTGTTGAGGTCTGCGAGTGGTATAATATGGCCTATGTAGTGTCCTTGTGTCACTGTGGTCCTTGGGATTGGTCCGTTGAAATAATTAAGTTGGAGTAGACAAAGAAGTCCAAACTTAAAAACTTTAACATAGTTTACTGAATGAATTCGGCAATACAAAAATGTTTCTTTACTTGGTTGGAATTCACTCCACTTGGTATTAGCAGGATGCAAAGTACTGGCAGTCGGTCCAAAGGCTTCTCTTAGCTCCTATCTGGCTTCAGTCTCTACTCAGATTAATGAGCAGGGTGTCTCTTGCCGGCTGTCCCTCTCACGTACATAAAGGGGAACATTTATTAAGACCAGCATTTTAGACGCTAGTCATAATAAAGCCCCATACCTGGCGGTGGATCTGCCAAAGTTATGAAGAGGCGCAGGTGTAAAAAATTATGAATGAGATGGACATGCCAGCCCTCCCACGTCTAGCCTACAATTTTAGACCTGGCGTGATTGGGGAAAAGTCTCAGATGGCGGCGCAAATAACTGTTACCTCGCTATCTGCGCCTGAAAATTTGTAAATGACCCCCAAAGTCTTTAGTTTAATCAAATGCAAGGAGGGGGTGCTCTCTGAGCTGCTTCCTGGACTCTTGCATGGGAGGGGGAAACACATCCCCGCACTGCGCCATGTTGTTTCCTTCAACGTCTAACTCCAACTCTAACTAAACTTCCTGAAAAAACCCTCCCTTGGTGAGAAGCAGGACCACCCAATTCTGCCCAAAGGCAGGAAAAAAAATTTAATAGTTAGTTCCATTCATGTCTCTTGGATTATGCCAGACCTACGCCTCATACTGTAAACCAGGCATATGACATCAAATGCAATATGAAATTTAACAGTTGCCTAAATACAATACTTAGTAAGGAGGACACAGTGACACATTGTTAATTTGTAATGCCCTATCCATTATACTTCACGTGTAGAAAGTATGGGAGCTTGGTAATGAACCTAGACCACTCATTCCCAATCTCGGAACACCCCTTTAATGCATTCCTTGCATCGTGTAATACGTATAAATGATAAAAATCAATTGACATCATATATCACCCATCCAGTCAATTTTGTTAAACCAGACTTTATTATGTCTAAGGGTGCAAGTAATGCATGTGTTAGCAACTGTGGATAGTGCTTGTGATTTTTCGCTACTTTTCATCTGCACCTAGATTTGCAATTGGGTTGCAAATCCACGTCCAGTCCAGCAATTAGAATAAGCACTGGGCTATCTCCAGCAGCCCTACAAAGCTGGATGAAGTGGCACCATGTATCCATATCCATGACTGCTGCTCCATTCAAATGAGGGAGCAGAAGCCCCAGCAGTTGGATCCCCATTGATCAGACACATCTCGTATCCTAGAGGATACGCTGCCTTAATGGGACATCCCTTTTAAGATAATCAGAGAATCTTGTGCTGCTACCAACTATTACTTCATGCAGTGTCAAGCATCTTTTTGCGCAGTTTATTAATATGTGCATTTTTTACATATATTTCTGCAGGTGATTTTGAAGTTCTTTTAGGAAGTCTGTGTAGAAAAACTTTAAAATGTACACACCTTTAGCATGCCAACCCCAAAATTGCTACTATAACACTACAAGTGAAAATGTGGTATAAATAAACATTTTCACATTTTACCATAGACATAACTAAAATTATTTTAGCCCCCAAAAATATGAAAAAATAAAAAAAACAATAGAAAATTTCTGTGAGCTTATGCACAGTGGTATCTCTTTCCTATTCCACATACAGTAGGTGTTGGCTAGATAAGTACTACTAAAGTGATAGAAGTGCTCAACAATTGGTGGTTGGGGATACACCAGTGGTTAAGCTTATGTACTGCCTGATTAAAGGAGAAGGAGTAACCAGTGAAATTATCACTTAGTGGATAAGAAAAATGCATATACCGACAGTAAGTCTCACCTCTCCAGAGGAGTTACATTGCTAGTAAACAATGATTACAGAAATAGTGTGGAAGAAAAAAACTAACACACCAGGCAGGAAAGTTACAATAGTTCCATAATAGTGTGACTTTCAGATACTTATAAAAGGGTCTATTAAGGAGAATGCATCTCTGGGATCATAAAATGTTCTGAAAGAACCATTATAAAGTGGGAGTAGACTTTGGAAATGCCTGTACTGCATTATACCCCTGCACATTTTAGAGTGAAAAGATTTTTGTATAACAAAAGTATCAGTGCTGTATTTACCATGGAGGCAGACCACAGCACCACAGCCCCGTACTGTGTAAGGCTCTGTCCTGAACTCTTTATTCTGCTTCCGATATAAATCCATGGTAAATACCTGAAGTCACCACTATGGGGAGCTCAGTACAAGGGGAGTTTTACAGATCCCATTGCTTTCAATGGAAGCTGTTTATATTCCCATGCATAGAGCTCCCCAGTTGTCTGGTTAAAAAACATGGGCCTAGATTTACAAATGTATCTATGCTTAGAATATGTTTAAAAAGTGGTGTAAATTGGTGCAACTAGTGTTTCCACATTTATTTCTAACTTGCTTGAAAAGGGGAGTGGGTCCTACCGAGGAGGTGGTAGAGCTTTGTGGGAAGGGGGCATGGCATAAGATATAATATTTTGCACCAAAATTGTGCCACAATTCTGGTTTAAAATTCTGTCACAAAGAATGCTAACCAGCAGTTGGTATGAACAAGCATTACGCCAAGATACCGATGTGGACTGCTTCATCCCAGGTGAAGTGGAGACCCAGCTGAGCGCACTACTGATTACGTGCTAATGCAATCCTCACTTACTTGTATTTCTCCTGCTAGCCACAGCCACAATGCTAAAAACATTACCTTCTGGCCTTCTAAGGCTACTTTAACATCTGCGTTGTTAATTCCAGTTTTGAGAACTGGCAGAGGATCTCAAAATCGGAATAAACGGATTTGTGCCATTTAATACATAAGGATGCATCTGTTTTGGCCAGATGCAGTTGTACTAACTTAAACCGGATCCGGTATGAAAATCATTGTAAGTCAGTGGCCGCTGGATCCATTTTTATTTGGTATAAAAAAACTAGACCTGGTACATTGACTTCCATTGATTTTCATGGAAATCCGGTTTCTTCCGTTTCTCAAACTGGACACATAACCGCAGCTTGTAATGAATGAGGACAATACTGAAAATGTTAATTCAGCTTTTGAGATCCTCTTCCCAAAGATAACTAACAAGGAAAACTACAAACTCCAGGATATAAGTGACCTGGTAAAGAAACTGAAATTAGTTAAATCAGGCCCCCATCTCCCAGACTGAGTTTCCTTGATATCGTTTATGGCGTGTGTCACAGTGGACAGTGTCATGTTCCTGTGACCCTGTATTTATCTGGTAAATGTGCTTCTTCTATTAGTCAGTGTGTGCTGTATTAAATATTGTGGGTGTAGATGGTCTTCACATCTCCCTGGTACCAGAGATAAGGTATACTCATGACCTCTGTGACAATCAAAAAACATTGCATGACTCACTTTAAGCCATGCTGTAATCACTACAAGGTAAAAGAAAGGCTCTCTATCCTCATCCAGGCACCAGAATTTAAAGATGAACGAAAAGATTCTACGGAATCGATTTGTCAATCAGCAGTACTTTTAGAATCGATTTGTCCAATCAGCAGGGCTTAGGCAAATTGCTGATTGGACAAATCGATTCTGTAGAATCTTTTCGCTCATCTCTATGCCAAATGTCATTTCAACGATTTATGATGATAACTTAGGGAGATCAGTGTTATGCCCAGCAAAAGATGACAACAAAATAGCCTTGAAAAAGAAAGGATCGGCACTCGAGTGCCGGTCCTTTCTTTTTCATTGTAAGTTTTGGGACGCCTTCCCATCGACTCGTGCACCGCACATATCCTAGCAGTGCCGACCCTTCTCTACAAAAAAAAAATAATAATAGCCTTGTCCATAGAAGACAAAGAGTTTGTTAAAATAATCTAACCACGTTAAATCAGGAAGTTCTCAATGGCATTCTACCTCAAAACTGCAGATTGTGCTACCAGACCAGCATCCTCTAGTGTGTTTGCAAATTGTTCTTGGTTGGCAGTTCCAGAGTTGCTGCTGAGCAAGACAAAGACACTTCTACTGAAGACATCTTCAGTCTCCAAGATCCTGACAATGATCCATAGATTCATCCTGAAGCTCGTACCCTTGCCACCAAATCCATGGGCTTTCAGTGCTTCAAACCCTTTTCCAGATGACTAAAGGTGGATTTAGACCACTCGATTTTCAGGCAGATTATCAGGAATGACTGTTCCTGCAAACACTCATTCCCAACAATCTGCCCATATAACTGTCCTGCTGAAAAACCGATGAATGAGCGAAACGTTGGTTCATTGGGTAATCCTGTAGTTCATGCAGGCACATCAATCATCGTTTCTAGGCAGCAGATTGTGCTGTCAGAACATCGATCTGCTAGCCAGAAACAATGATTCTGTATGGGGACAAGGGATTGCAATAGCGATCACTCATCCTTATACTGTGAAGGAGATCGCTGCATGTAAATACAATGGTCTCCTTCACTGAATGAGCAGACAACTGACAGGAAAGAACGCTTCCTTCCTGACAATCGGCTGCAACTTTGTGCGGTGTAAACCTTAACCCCTTAAGGACACAGGGCGTACCCATATGTCCTGTGTAGTTCCGATCACCGCCGCGCCGCGGGTGGTGATCGGAACTGAGTGACTCGGCAGGCACTCTGGCACAATGCCTAGGGGGGTCCTGTGACCCCCCCCCCCCCCCGCATCGGACATCGCAGAAAACCACAGGTCAATTCAGACCTGCGGTTTTATGCGTTTCCGGGTTATTCGGGTCTCTGGTGACCAGATAACCCGGAACAGGATGGTGATCGGTGGTGTGATAATACACCACCAAATACCATCCTTAGATCCTGTGAGGTGATGGTGACATCACCTCACAGGATCTCTTCTGATTGGCTGCACAGGCGGGCGGGGGTTAACTCCCCCGATCTTTCCTCTCCTCCTCCATTCAGCCGTTGGACTTCGCAGAGAGAGGAGCCTGCTGCCCGATCTCCACAGTGCACCCCCTGATCTGTGACCAGCACCCCCTCTTTTGATCCTCCACTAAAAGGTAGGTTAGGGACAGGGTAGGGAAAGGTTTAGTTCAGGCAGGGAGACTTTAGGGAAAGTTAAAGTTTTTACTGTTGCATCATCCTCTTAGGGTGTCTGGGGTCCACAGCACAGCTGTGTGACCCTAGACCCCCCCAGGGGTGCTGCAGCTTGCCCCCTTGCCCCTCCCCCTTCACCTTTTTTTTGGTGGCGAAAGCTTCTTTTTTTTGCTTACGCTCACAGTGGCCGGCTGATCAGCGAGTTAGAATTATTTTTTTTTTTTCACTTTTTTGGGGCTCTTTTTTAAAAAGTTTTTTTGGGTTATTTTTCCCTGTTAGGTTTAGGGAAAAGTCCGGGAACACCTGTGCCCCCACACACACGCACACCTAATAAAGATTTACACGCACACACACACGCAGACACACACTCCCCTATGGCCCGCCGGACGTTCTCGGCCGAGGAGGCATACGCCCTCCTTGCCTCCGTGTCCGAGAGCCCAAGTGAGGACGAGGATGACCCCACGTTCCTTTTGTCATCCGCGTTCTCCTCATCATCAAGCGATGATGAGCCTCCACGGGGGCAGAGACTTTGCCAGGCGGATCGAGGGGACCCCCATTCTACGGACCCTGTGGCCCACCCTAGTACGAGCCGCTCTAGTTTTCCGGCCCACCAGGTCAGTCCACCTGAGCCCCCTGCAGGTGAACTTGGCTGTGTACCCCAGAGCGATTTGAGCCCGTGATTCCTGATTTTGTTGGACAACCAGGAATCCAGAGTTACACAGTGGGCTTCACTGAATACGACTTTTTTAGTCATTTTTTCAGTGACCAACTGGTAAATCTAATGGTGGAGCAGATGAACCTGTACGCCCAACAGTTCGTCGCTCAAAACCCGGGCTCCTTTTTGGCTAGGCCCGGTGGCTGGACCCCCGTCAGTGCAGCAGAGATGGGGACATTTTGGGGCCTCGTCCTGCACATGGGCCTAGTCAAAAAACCTAGCTCCAGGTTGTACTGGAGTGGGGACGTCCTCTACCAGACCCCACTCTACAGTACGGCCATGACACGCTGCTGGCTTGAGGCCATCCGGAAATGCCTGCATTATGCAGATAAAGCAGCATGTCCCCCCCGAGGTGATCCTGCCTATGACCGCCTGTAAAAAATCAGGCCGGTCATCGATCACTTCGGGGCCAAATTTTTGGAGGCCTACGTACCTGGAAGGGAGGTCGCGGTTGATGAGTCTCTCATTGCGTTCAAGGGGAGACTCATTTTCCGCCAGTATGTTCCCTCAAAGCAGGCGAGGTATGGCGTGAAGCTGTACAAACTTTGTGAGAGTACCTCAGGGTACACTTACAAGTTTCATGTGTACGAGGGGCGAGATTCCCGTATTCAACCCCCAGAATGTCCCCCCACTCTGGGTGTTAGCGGGAAACTTGTGTGGGACCTTATGCACCCACCTCTAGATAAGGGTTACCGCCTTTACGTGGATAACTTTTATACTAGTATCCCTTGTTCAGGTCCCTCGCCGCCAGATCCACGTCCGCTTGTGGGACCGTGCGGAAAAATCAATGCGGCCTCCCTGCCCATCCCTTCCAGGTACCTATCCCCAGGGGTGAGACCCGTGCCCTTACCAGTGGAAACCTGCTGCTGGTCAGATATAAGGACAAGAGGTATGTCCTTGTACTGTCCACAATTCACAGTAACGGCATCACCCCTGTCCCTGTACGAGGTACCACGGCAACAGTCCTCAAGCCCGATTGTATCGTCGACTACAATCGGTATATGGGAGGAGTTGATCTCTCTGATCAAGTCCTCAAGCCATATAACGCCATGCGCAAAACGCGGACATGGTACAAAAAAGTTGCAGTCTACTTGGTGCAGGTTGCCACGTACAACTCTTTTGTACTGTTCCAGTGCGCTGGCAACACAGGGAAATTCCTCCAGTTCTATGAGGCAGTCCTCAACGCCCTGATCTTTTCAGAAAGGGAAAGAGAAGGCCGGAGTACCTCGGGAACTGTAGGCGCCCGGATGTCCTTGGCCAATACTTTCCAGGTGTGGTCCCCCATACTGGAAAGAAAAGACGGACCCAAAAAAAAGTGCAGAGTGTGTCACAGGAGGGGGATACGGAAGGAAACCACTACTCAATGTGACACGTGCCCCGAACATCATTATTGGTTGCTTCAGAGAGTACCACACTTCCATGGAGTACTAAATTTATAATCCCCTTTTCCATTTAGCCACTTACAATCGATAAAAACTATGGTTCTCAGACTTGAGACACCAAAAAAAATTTGTTCAAAAAGTTTGTAAAAGTAAAATAATTTATAAAGTATACAAATTAGGTATCGCCGCATCCGTAATAATCTCCTCTATAAAAATACCCATGACCTAACCCCCCATATTAACACAGTACTAAAAAAAAAAAAACATGCAAAAAAATAATTTTTTTTGTCACCTTATATAGCAAAAAGTTTAATAGCAAGCGATCAAAAAGTCATATAGCCCCCAAAATAGTGCCATTAAAACCATCCCCTCATTCCGCAAAAAATGAGCCCCTACCTAATACAATCGGCTAAAAAACAAACAAAGAAATGACTCTTAGACTCTTACAAAAATTTGTATCAAAAAGGATAATATAGTCTAAAACCTAAATAATTGTAAAAAAGTAGACTTATTAGGTATTGCCACGTCCGTAAGAATCTCCTATATAAAAATACCTTATGACCTAACCCCCCAGATTAACACGGTCCAAAAAAATTTTTTCAACGGTGCCAAAACAGCTATTTTTGGCACTTTTCCATTTCAATCCGTTTTTTCCGGTAACAAAGCAAGGGTTAACAACCAAACAAAACTTAATATTTATTACCCTGATACTGCAGTTTACAGAAACACCATATTTGTGGTCGTAAACTGCTGTATCACTAAAAGGCAGGGTGCAAAAGGAAAGGACCGACATGGTTTCTGGAAGGCCGATTTTGATGGCCTTTTTTATTGACACCATGTCCCTTTTGAAGCCCCCCTGATGCACCCCTAGAGTAGAAACTCCCTAAAAGTGACCCCATCTATGAAACTACACCCCTCAAGGTATTCAAAACTGATTTTACAAACTTTATTAACCCTTTAGGTGTTCCTCAACAGTTAATGGCAAATGGAGATGAAATTTCAGAATTTAAATTTTTGGTAACCTTACCTCACAAAAATGAAATATAGAGCAACCAAAAATCATATGTACCCTAAAAATAGTCCAAAAAAAATGCCAATTATCCCGTAGTTTCCAAAATGGGGCAACTTTTAGGGAGTTTCTACTCCAGGGGTGTATCAGGGGGGTTGAACCAGGACATGGTGAAAATAAACCGGTCCATAAAAATCAGCCCTTCAAAAACCACACAACGCTCTTTTCCCTCTATGCCCTGCCGTGTGGCCGTACAGTAGTGTACGACCACATATGGGGTGTTTCTGTAAACGGCAGAGTCAGGGCAATAAAGATACAGTCTTGTTTGGCTGTTAACCCTTGCTTTGTTAGTGGAAAAAATGGGTTAAAATGGAAAATTTGGCAAAAAAATGAAATTCTGAAATTTCATCCCCATTTGCCAATAACTCTTGTGCAACACCTAAAGGGTTAACATAGTTTATAAAACCAGTTTTGAATACCTTGAGGGGTGTAGTTTCTTATATGGGGTCACTTTTATGGAGTTTCTACTTTAGGGGTGCATCAGGGGGGCTTTAAATGGGACATGGTGTAAATAAACCAGTCCAGCAAAATCGGCCTTCCAAAAACCATATGGCACACTTTTCCCTCTACGCCCTACTGTGTGCCCGTACAGTAGTTTACGGCCACATATGGGGTGTTTCTGCAAACTACAGAATTGGGGCAATAAATATAGCATTTTGTTTGGCTGTTAACCCTTGATTTGTTACTGGAAAAAATGGATTAAAATTTAAAATTTGCCCAAAAATTTTAATTCTGAAATTTCATCCCCATTTGCCAATAACTCTTGTGAAACAACTAAAGGGTTAACAAAGTTTGTAAAACCAGTTTTGAATACCTTGAGGGTTGTAGTTTCTTAGATGGTGTCACTTTTATGGAGTTTCTACTCTAGGAGTGTATCAGGGGGGCTTCAAATGGGACATGGTGTAAATAAACCAGTCCAGCAAAATCTACCTTCCAAAAACCACACGGCGCACCTTTCCCTCTACGCCATACCGTGTGCCCGTACAGTAGTTTACGGCCACATTTGGGGTTTTTCTGCCAACTACAGAATCGGGGCAATAAATATAGAATTTTTTTGGCTGTTAACCCTTGCTTTGTTACTGTAAAAAATGGATTAAAATGGAAAATTTGCCCAAAAATTTAAATTCTCAAATTTCATCTCCATTTGCCAATAACCCTTGTACAACACCTAAAGGGTTAACGACGTTTGTAAAAATCAGTTTAGAATACCTTGAGGGGTGTAGTTTCTAGAATGGGGTCATTTTTGGGTGGTTTCTATTATGTAAGCATCACAAAGTGACTTCAGACCTGAACTGGTCCCTAAAAATAGGTTTTTTGAAAATTTCTGAAAAATTTCTAGATTTGCTTCTAAACTTCTAAGCCTTGTAACATCCCCAAAATATAAAATATCATTCCCAAAATGATCCAAACATGAAGTAGACATATGGGGAATGTAAAGTAATTACTAATTTTGGAGGTATTACTATGTATTATAGAAGTAGAGAAATTGAAACTTGTAAATTTGCAATTTTTTTTTACAAATGTTTGGTAAATTTGGTATTTTTTTGTAAACAAAAATGATTTTTTTTTACTTCATTTTACCAGTGTCATGAGGTACAATATGTGATGAAAAAACTATCTCAGAATGGCCTGGATAAGTCAAAGCATTTTAAAGTTATCAGCACTTAAAGTGACACTGGTCAGATTTGCAAAAAATTGCCTGGTCCTTAAGGTGAAATATGGCCGTGTCCTTAAGGGGGTAAAGGGGTTGTCACTTCATCAAATAGCATTTATTATGTAGAGAAAGTTAATGCAAACAACTTACTAATGTATTTTTATTATCCATATTGCTTCCTTTGCTGGTTGGAATTATTCTTACATCACATTATACACTGCTTGTTTCCATGATTATGACCACCCTGCAATCCATCAGCGTGACTGTGCTTGTATACTATAATTAAAAAAAGCACCAGCCTATGTGAGCCCTCATGGTCCTGGTGACCAGAGAGGCCAACATTTTTTCCTATAGTGTGCAAGCACAAGCATCACTAATGGATTGCAGGGTGGTCCTAACCATGGAAACGAGCGGTGTATAATTTGATAGAAAAATTAAACCAGCCAGCAAAGGAACCAATATGGACAATTAGAGATTAGCGAATCGAAGCTGACGTAGTCGAGTTCGTTCCGAATTTCCGGCAAAAATTCGATTCTGAACAAATTGCGCTTCGTGGTAATGAATCTCAATTTTTCCTAACATGGCGGCTATCCGGATACAATGGTGGCTAAAATAGCGGCTACACGTGTGAGGACATGGGGCAAGGAACTCTGGGAAGGCGGGATGACCCATAATGCCATGCATGCAGCCAATGAGCAGCCAGCCCGGTGATGTCACAGCCCTATAAATACGGCGGTCATCTTAGAGTCTGCCATTCACTATTGTACTTTGTTCAGGGACTAGGGAGAGTGAAAGAAAAACTAATTGTTAAAAAAAAAAGGAAAGAAGCGATTTACTAGTGCAGGGAAATGATAGTGAGAGGAATCATTTCACAGGCAGGGAGAGACGCGTTCAGATGCTAGGGAGAGTCATAGGAAAATCCTTGTTGTTAAAAAAAAAAACGATTTATTGTCATATTTCACTACAATATGAGAAAAATAGACGAAGTTCACATTTGGTGTTATTTGCGCTGAAAGCGTTTTTTGTCATATTTCACTACAATATGAGAAAAATAGACGCAGTTCACATTTAGTGTTATTTGCGCTTAAAGCGTTTATTGTCATATTTCTAGAGAAAAAGAGAAACATATTATTTACTTAGAAATCGTTTAGTTGCCTATTTTAGCCCAATACGAGAAATATATAAGCAGTTCACTTTTGCTGTTATTTATGCTGAAATCATTTCGTTGTCAATTTCAAATCCTTTAGTTGCCTATCTCAGTAAAAAAATAAAAATATTTTTGGTGCTTTTAGAGGAATTTTAGTTTGCTTTTAATTTATTTAGTTCAGCTAAAAGTATGTCAGACAGAGAACAGGGGAGTCTCAGAGGCGTAAATGATTCTGGGGCAGGCACAGGTCGCAGCAGAGTAAGGGAGCATGGCAGCAGGGGTTTCCTCCCGAGGCCTCAGGTCCACATGTCAGCTAGCAGTCATGTCTTGACCAGCAACCCAGCGGTTCTTGATTGGTTGACTATATCTTTGACTTCGTCGCAAGTGTCAGCAGCACCAGCAGCCTGAGTGTAGAGTCGCTGATGAGCAGCTTTCTTTACCCGCATAGTGAAGAAACTACTCACCAGCAGCAGCAGGTAGACCTGGAGCAGGACCTGAACCAGCAGGTGGTGGCATACTTTGATAGCACCCTGCCAGTCGTCATAGAAGATCCAATGGACTACCAGGCAGCCAAACTGTATTTGTGGCCGCAACTAGCCGAGTTTGTCCTGGAAAAGCTGTCCTGCCTGGCCAGTAGTGTGGCATAAGCGGGTGTTTAGTGCGGCGGGGGCCATAGTTACCCCAAGAAGAACTCCCTGTCCAACTAAAATGTGTAGAGACTTACTTTTGTCAAGATGAATCAAGCATGGATCAGCCAGGATTTCAACTCGTCAATGCCTGATGCATCAGATTAGATCATCCATCTCCACACTATGTCACTGTGATGCTGCCATGTCCACACTATGTCACCTTGCCACTCTGTGGTATCATGCTGCTGCTGTTGCTGCTATCTCCACACTATGTCACCTTGCAACTTTGTGGCCTCCTGATGCTGCCATGTCCACAGTATGTCACCTTGCCACTCTGGTAACATGCTGCTGCTGTTGCTGCCATCTCCACACTATGTCACATTGCCACTTTGTGGCCTGCTGATGCTACCATGTCCACACTATATCACCTTGACACTCTGTGGTAACATGCTGCTGCTGTTGCTGCCATCTCCACACTATGTCACCGTGCAACTTTGTGGCCTCCTGATGCTGCCATGTCCACACTATGTCACCTTGCCACTCTGTGGTGTCATGCTGCTGCTGCTGTTGCTGCTATCTCCACACTATGTCACTGTGCCACTTTGTGGCCTCCTGATGCTACCATGTCCACACTGTCACCTTGCCACTCTGCGGTATCATGCTGCTGCTGCTGCTGTTGTTACTGCCATCTCCACACTATGTCACCTTGCCACTTTGTGGCCTCCTGACGCTGCCATGTCCACACTATGTCACCTTGCCACTCTGTGGTATCATGCTGCTGCTGCTGCTGCTGTTGCTGCCATCTCCACACTATGTCACCTTGCCACTCTGTCTTTTTGTCCAGGACAAATCTAGATTTCCCTCCGAAAAGAGGGAAAAGAAGGGGTGAAGAGAAGCGCACAATAGGGTAATATTGTTTACACAATCAAATAAAAGATAGTAAATAGTGGGATTAGTCCACACTCACCTTGTAGTGTTGTGCTTAAATAGGCACAACTCTACTGTAAACTTCGTAATAGTAATGTCTTTTTTCCAGGGATGCAGCCGCAGATGGTTTGTTCTTTTCGGTGGGATGTCCACTCCCCCAGAAAAGAGTTTTCAATATAAAAGAAGAAGGAAAATTTCTGCCTCGGCGCAAAGTTACTGGAGAAGACAATCTTGGTGCAAGAGGAATTCTTGGTTTTAATAGAAACAACGCGTTTCGGGGATTACAGACTCCCCTTCATCAGGTTTCATAGTGATACCTATGAAACCTGATGAAGGGGAGTCTGTAATCCCCGAAACGCGTTGTTTCTATTAAAACCAAGAATTCCTCTTGCACCAAGATTGTCTTCTCCAGTAACTTTGCGCCGAGGCAGAAATTTTCCTTCTTCTTTTACCTTGCCACTCTGTGGCCTCCTTATGCTATCATGTCCACACTATGTCACCTTGCCACTCTGTGGCATCATGCTGCTGTTGCTGCCATCTCCGCACTATGTCACCTTGCCACTCTGTGGCCTCCTGATGCAGCCATGTCCACACTATGTCACCATGCCACTCTGTGGTATCATGCTGCTGCTGTTGCTGCCATCTCCACACTATGTCACCTTGCCACTCTGTAGCCTCCTGATGCTGCAATCTCCACACTATGTCACCGTGCCACTCTGTGGCCTAATCATACTGCTGCTGTCACCTCCACACTTTGTCATTGTGCCACTCTGTGGCTTCCTGATGCTGCGGCCACCTCCAGACCCTGTCATTGTGCCACTTGGTGGTCTCCTCATGCTGCTTCCACCTCACCACTATGTCATAGGGCCACTCTGTGTACTTCTCATGCTTTTTCCACCCTCCCCACTCTATGACGGGGTCGCTATTGTCCTTGTTTGGCCTTCTTGAAATCACCATTTATTTGACCCTTCTTCTGATTAAATGAGACGCACAACGGATCCTGGCTGTGTAGCAGCTGTAAGGCCTGTATGGTCGCATCAGAATTGGCTTATGATTTGGTAGCCAAAAGCAGAAGTGGATACAAAACACAGAATTACCAATGCTCATGGATTACTGAGCAAATGCTGACTGAGTGAAGGCGTATGCTCCCCAGACAGGATCCGTTTTTTTTGGGTTATTGTTTTGACGGATCAGAGGAAGGGCAAATTAATCAATGATGTCAACACAAACTTACTGCTGACACCCTCTCCACTCTGTTGGGGGGGCTCTACTTGTATAAGCGTTTAATAGAACAGGTTCTGTGGACATCTATGTGGAATCAGCTGACGAGGGTGTAAAAGGAGTGCGCTTCTTCTTGACGCTAACATGGACCTGTAAGGCTGAGTTAATATAACTGCTTCCATTAACCCTTGCTTCGGTACTAAAAGTGTGCTCTGATACATACATTATATTAGCAAAGATCACAGCAGATAAGTAGGATATTCTTTCTGTTTCTCTTTTTATTTTTTGTTTCAAAAATAAAGTATAATAACATATGGCAGTACGTGTGTTTTCTCTTTTTATTTTTTGTTTCAAAAATAAAGTATAATAACATACGGCAGTACGTGTGTAAACATTTTCGGCTATGCAAAGCCTTCCTCAGACACTGTGCCGCAGTGTGATGTGGATATGATGGTGAAGAGAGGGTAAAGGTTGTGCCAATGGAAACAGAGCTATGCTCCAAGTACACCAAAGTTGGGTGGAGCATAGCTCCGTTTCCATTGGCACAACCTTTACCCTCTCTTCACCATCATATCCACATCACACTGCGGCACAGTGTCTGAGGAAGGCTTTGCATGGCCGAAAACGTTTACACACGTACTGCCGTATGTTATTATACTTTATTTTTGAAACAAAAAATAAAAAGAGAAAACACACGTACTGCCGTATGTTATTATACTTTATTTTTGAAACAAAAAATAAAAACAGAAACAGAAAGAATATCCTACTTATCTGCTGTGATCTTTGCTAATATACTACCCGGGGTTGGAACCCTATACACAGCAGCAACCGACTGTTTGCAAAAACAAATTTTTGTTTAAAATTGCCTTCCCTCTGATACATACAGTTATGGAGTGTATTTAGTTGATATATAACTACTTCCATTCACCTTTGCTTCTGGGGTGAATTTGCAGTCTGATGCAATCAGTTTTAGGGTGTATTTATTTTAAATATATAAAAGTACTTCCATTTATCCTTGCTTCTGGGGTTAATTTGCGACCTGATACAACCAGTTTTTGGGTGTATTTAGTTAATATATAACTACTTCCATTTACCCTTGCTTCTGTACTGAAAGTGAGGTCTGATACAAACAGTTTTGGTGTTCCTACTTCCATTCTTCCTTTCTTCTGGGATGAATTTGTGGCCTGATACAACCAGTTTTGGGGTGTTTATTTCATATATATATGTATATCTATATGTACTTTCATTCATCCTTGCTTCTGGGGTGAAATTGCAGTTTGAAACAACCAATTTTGGTCTGTATTTATTTCATATATATAAGTACTTCCATTCACCCTTGTTTCTGGGGTGAAATTGCAGTATGATAGTATTACTCTTTTACCCTTGCAGTTTCTTTTAATTTACAGTATGTCAGACAGGCATGTGACAGGCCCTTCTAAGGGAACAGAAGTAGCAGCAGAAGAAGGAGGTGTAGCAGCAGCAGTCGCAGTGACAGGCCTGAGCTGCCAGTGTCTTCTAGAGGTCGTGTCTTGACCAGCAACCCAGCAGTCCTTGAATGGTTGACTCGGTCTTCTACTTTGTTGCAAGTGACATCAGACACCCCCAGCCTGGAGTCGGTGGGTTCCTCTGACATGACGCTTAGTTGTCATGGCCCGTAACAAGCTTTGTGCCCCCATCTGTCCTCAACCTGCCTCTGTCATTTTATGTTCCAGAAACCTGAGAGGGGGCAGTGCCATAATAAAACTTAACATTCAATAAGGTCAATAAAAAACAAGCAAACAGACGGAAAAGGAAGGACCTTAGGTGCGTGTTACACACTAGGTCACCTTTAGTTGGGTCCGCAACGTCCCCCCTTGTGGACCAGGAGTTGGTCTGACCGGACCCAATAAAGATAAGTAAAAGCTAGACCACAGATGTGTACACAGATTTTCTCAAACAGAGCTGCACGTAAGGAAGGGACTCGTCTTGATAGTCCCGAGGTACAGTACTGGGTCTGGTAGCATGCCAATCAGGCAAAAAGTGGGCAGGTCTTACCGGTATGTGGACAACCCAAACCCGGACGCAGGTTCCAAATGGGGTGTCCTTCTTGAGCGTGAGGAGGTCATCGGGTCAACGGTCTTAATGGTAGAGAGGGCCTCAGGGAGTGGATCTGTCCCTGTTATGCCCTACTTGACCTGTTGCACCCTAGGATAACCTCCTAACACGGGGTCCTCGCCACGCAAGGGGTGGCCCCATCCGGAACCCGACCCTAAGCTGGTATCTCTAAATGGACGTGCTGGAGACTATATCTTAAAGGCCAAGGGTATACGTTTACTCTAGTGTTAAAAGTGGACTTGAAAAGCATAAATAATTATAAATTCACATTTCCAACGCGTTTCAAATATGAATATATCCGAAGGTAGGTACCTGTACAACTACAGACCCCATAAATCATCAGGGGACACAGGAATATAAGATTGGATACCCCCACTGCTAAGAGGACTCAGATCTAGCTGGGCGGGGGGAAGACTTGTTTATCGTGTTGGCACAGACCATAGGGGCCCTATTCTGCCATGTCACAGCATCCTAGAGAAGCGTGTGGCCTAAATCCAGAAACCCCGGCAGGGTAAGGGAAGCTTCCTGCGGGCTTGCTGATGTCTGGCCAGATGTCAGCAAGGAGTGTTTTTTCCCAATCACAGGATTTTTAATTGACCTTATTAAATATTAAGTTTTATTATGGCACTACCCCCTCTCAGGTTTCTGTAATTTAAGTTGTCGATCAGTACCGTGTTTAGGTGCACTTGCACCCCTTCCCCGGAGGGACTACAATTATTTGTTCTTTTCGTCATTTTATGTTCCCTCAGCTCGAGATGTATTGTATGCCATCGGCTCGGCTACACTTTTCAGCGAGGGCAAGCTGCTATAGGACAGTCAGCAACTACTGCCCAGCCAAGATCTGGAGGAGAGCTTTACTGCTTCCTCCAGTAGGCAGGCAAGTAGTGATGATGAGAGTTGTGCAGGACCTGGTGTTGCGAGTAGTCAGGCACATGGCCGTGAAACTGGTGAGGATGACATCAGTGATGTGTAGTGTTGGGTGCGAATAGCGAATATTAATCGCGAATATCGGCACTTGGAGAATTCTCAAATATTTAGAATATAGTGATATATATTCGTAATTTCGAATTTTATAGATTTTATTTTTCATCAGTAACCTCCTTTCTTGCTTTTGGGCCAATGAGAAGGCTGCAATGTCTTTGAGCTTAGCAACATCCCTAGCAACCAATAGGAAAGTTGCTTACCCCTTACTATACCCAGCAGACCTTGTATGCAGTATTTTGCAGATCTGAGAGAGACAGCAGTGTTATTGCTGTGCTCTCTGCTTTCCTGTGTCATTACATTAGATAGTTAGATAGTTAGTTAGCTTATATATATATTATACAGATAGTTAGTGGGAGATAGTCAGTGTAGGTTAGATAGTGATGCCCATTTACAGCATAAGCCAGATCATGTGGATTTCACCTTTCATCAAGGTAATAATAGGTCTAGAATAGAAAGGTTTTATTTAAAGGGGGAGGCTGTTTTTTCGGCTTTATAAGCTGAGGAAGTGGAATTCTCCGATCACTGTTGATTAATTTCTCTTTGAATGTTGCAGAGACTATCTGCATGGGAAGAGGTATGTGGAAGTTGAATTCATCTCTCCAGGAAGAAGCGATGATAAGACAAACTTTTGAGGAATTCCTTCAGAGCCAGGAGCCGTTGGTGGACCTTTGTAACAGTAAGTCAGAGTGGTGGGAGATGTTTAAAAAAAGGACGACAAAGTTTTTCCGAGAGCTCTCTAACCTCAGGAGTTGGGACAGATACCGTCTGTACCAGGAACTGAGGAAGAAACTTGAAAGACTTGTTTTGACGTGAGGTAGCAGTGAGGATATCTCTCGTGTAAAATCCTTACTTAAGAGGTGTCAGTATGATAGGTATGCCTCTTTGGTTGCCGAGAGGGATTTCGGGCAGTACCGCTCACCCGACCCTTTCGGGAACTGCAAGATGGCAGTAAGAAGTAAGCTTGTGGTAGGCCTGGTTGACAGAACGGGCTCCCTGAATAGGTCCAAGTCAGGGATCCTGAAGATCATCAGGTCTTTCTACTCTCGCCTCTTGGGTAGGAAGGAACTAGATCGAGACAGGAAAGGACCCCTCTCTTGACGTTTTGTCAGAACCTATCAGGGAAGAGAAAGTGAGACTGGCCATTGATGGGCTTAGGCCCAATAAATTGCCAGGCCCGGATGGCTTAAAATCCGAGTGGTATAAGACTTTTAAGGAACAGTTGGTTCCTCTCTTGACCGAGGTGTTTAATGTCTTTCCTCGGGCACTCTGCCAAAGTCAAGGGGTAAGTCAGCCCTGATTATTCTGTCAAAGGGCAAAGACCCATCCCGTATTGAGAACTGGAGACACATATTGCTTCTCAATACAGACAGAAAGATCCTGGCGAAGATTCTTTTTTGTAGGTTGGTGAAGTTTGCACCGAGACTTCTTTCGGAGGCCCAGCACTGTTCAGTTCCCGGTCGGAGTGCTTTTGGTGCCATTCTCAGTGTCTGAGAGGCCGTGGAGCGAGGCAGGGAGGGCCTTTTTGAAAGGGTTTATATTATCTTTGGATCAGGCCAAGGCCTTTGACTGAGGGAACCATGAGTACCTGTGGTCTGTCCTTTTGTGGTATGGTCTGCCAGGGAGGTTTGTAGATTGGCTGAAGACTTTGTGCAAGGGGGTGGAGAGTTTCCGACTAGTTAATGATTGCTTGGGTCGTCATTTTGAGGTGCCTTCCGGTGTCCGTCAGGGATGTCCTGTAAGCCCCTTGCTGTACGTGTTTGCGATTGATCACTTCATTAGAAGGGTAGATCGTGGACCGTTGGTGCGGGTGGGGATGGAACTGCCAGCGAGGGGACCATCTCTGAAGGTGTTAGCGTACGCGGATGATGTCACTATCTTTGCCTCTTCGGAAGAGGAGGTGGTGTGGGTGATGTCTGAAGGGGACCGCTATTCAGAGGTTTCTGGGTCTCAAGTCAACTGGTACAAAAGTGAAACTCTCTGGTTGGGGGAAGGAGATCCTGCTTTTGATCTCCAGAAAACTCTTCCAGAGCCTCAGAAAACAGTAAAAGTTCTCGGCATCAATTTCGGCCAGGATGAGGAATATCATCGGAAAAATTGGGAAAGCAGACTAAAAGATGTCGGCCAAAAGGTGGACTGCTGGAAGGATTGGTCTTTGACCCTTAGGGAAAGGGTTCACTTGTGCAAGGCCTACTTGATCCTTGTACTATTGTACTTGGGCAGTGTCTGTGTCCTGCCGGGATCTCTCTGGGCGACGATCTACAGCCTCTTTTTCCATATTCTTAACAAATACCTTCTTGAAAATAAATATTGCAAACCTCTGGAAAGAGAGGGCTCCTTTGTGGGTAATTTCCTGTAGGGAGTGGTTTAGGCCTTTCTTCCAGGAATGGGAGACAGGAGGGTATGTGGAAGACATGCGTGCTTAAAATGGATATCTCCCGGCTAACGTTGCCCCAGTTCTGAGGATCATAAGATGGTGGAGTCTAAGGAGGGCGGAGATGGAAACTATGTTGAGGGTTTCCCTTGACAGGAGGGTCCTGTCCTTTCTCTTTCAGGCTTCATTGGCCTTGAAGGATTGCCCAAGTCAAGATCTAGAGGGTGGGTTACTTTTGCTCAATTCAGAAAGGATCCCTAAGAAGGTTTGGGATGTGACTTGGCACTGCCTTCATGGCAAGCTATATGTAAGGGACAATGAGAAGTGTAGGAGCTCCGAGGAAATGGGTTGTCCCCAGGAGGAGTGTGGGGGCGTTCTGGAAAGCATGGACCACTTTCTGCTTTACTGTTTCTTAAATATAGAGGTATACAGAAGGGTGGGGACTTCCATCGGTTGGCCTAGGCTGGCCACCCTGTCCTATGCGGAGTGGGCCTATGGTGCATTCAAAGACCTTGGTGGAAGGGACCGTCGCACTTTATTTCTAGTCAGTGCAGTAATCACATCTGGTGCGCAGGGAGCTTAGTGTCGAGGAGTCATAAAAACCTCCCGATGGATAAGGTATATAGAAACATTATGGGTGACTTGGTGAAGATACGTTCTCTTGAGTACAAAAGTAAGGGGGACCCCAAGGCCTCTCGTTTGTGGAGGGGCTTCTGTTTTGGGGTACCTTGACTGAATAGTACTCTTCCTCTGGTGGTGGGCAGATTTAAAAGGCACAGTTAGATTTTTGTTTTGTTTTGTAATAAAGTAGGTATGAGAAGGTTTACAGGCTACTGAACCATAGATAAGTTGTGGGAAATGGCTTTTATATTGGATATTATAAAGTTGTACTATATTATGATTATTATATGTATTATATTGTATTATATTGCATTATTGTATTATATTAATGATTTTGAGGTAGTAGAAACAGTGTAGTGGGGTTTAGTTAGGTTGGGAGGAGGGGTTTGGGGGGGGAGGGATGTGTATATACCGTAATGTTTCGCCCCATAAGACACATTTCCCTTCCCCCCAAAAGTTGGGTAAAAATGCCCCTGCTTCTTATGGAGCGAATACTTATCAAGCGCTTCCAAAATGGAAGCGCTGATTAGTACCGGTGGACCGGGAAGCGGTGAAAGCTCACTTCTTCCTGGTCCTCGGCGCTCTGCTGTGAAGGCTGCACACATGTGAGGGTGCATTGTGACATATGAGGGTGCATGGTGAGGAGCGGCGGCACCCGGAGCAGGAAAGGTAAGTGTTTTACTTATTTCGGGGCTGATGGAGGCTCTGGGGGCTGAAGAGGAGCATATGGGGGCTGAAGAGATGCATATGGGGGCTGAACAGAGGCATATGGGGGCTGAAGAAAGGCATATTGGGGCTAAAGCGAGGCATATGGGGCTAAAGAGAGGCATAAGGGGGGGATAAAGAGAGTCATATGGGGGGCTAAAGAGAGGCATATGGGGACTTAAGAGAGGCATATGGGGGCTGAAGAGAGGCATATGGGGGCTGATGAGAGGCATGGGGCTCTTATCAGAATTCTTATTGGGGGTCATTCACATTGGGGTCTGGGCTGAGGTCTGATTGGGGTCTTATTAACATTGGGGGTCTGATTGGTGGACTGACCTGAGGTGTAATAAAAAATATTTTTTTCTTATTGTCCCCCTCTAAAACCTAGGTGCGTCTTATGGGCTGGAGCGTCTTATAGAGCGAAAAATATGGTATATTTTTCCTTTTCCTTTTAGCTATTATAATTTTTTTTTAATTCTATCGTGTGTGCAAACTGGTCGACCCCAGCCTGACTGGGGATGAACTTTGAATTTACAAAGCTCGGGGTTACCCTTTGAACTTTGGCGGGAGATGAGTTTCTGTGTTTGCAGTGTGGGCTGGTGAAGGGTTTAGTAGTTAGTATTTAAGTTAAGTTTCTGTATATTTCATTTTTGTGTCTTATCTTTTTTTGGTTTTGTTTTGTTATATTGTATAATTTTTGTATAATCTAATGTAGGCATGTAAATATGTAAATATTGTGGTAAGTATGAATGAGTTAATGTGTGAATGTTGATGGGGTTTAGGGTGGGAGACTCGTCGGGATGGGGTTCTAGAAAGTTGAAAAGTTCTAGTAACTTGAAAAGTTCTTTGTAAATAATTTATTAATTTATTTATATTTTATTAAAAAGTCCAGTCCTTGAGCCTGTCAATGTCTGCTAACGTTCACTGCAGTGCTGACTTGTGGAGCTGTAACTACAGTCAAGGACAATATATGTCCTTTACGGCCCACTGGGTAAATGTGGTTCCTACCCAGCCATACCAGCATCTTAGCCAGGTGACGGCACTGCGGCCTCCACAGTCTCAAGCTGTGGGTCCTGCGCCAATGTTCTCTGCTACCTCCTCATCCTGCACCTTGTCCTCAACCTCCACTACAGGCCCAATTCAGAGTTCTCCTTCAGCAACCACATGTGCAGGGCATGGCGGTGTCACGCTGTTCTGCACCTAGTATGCCTGGGCGAACTGAGTCACACAGGGGAGGAACTGCTCTGTGCCCTCCATCAAGAAATCGAATCCTGGCTGTCTCCTTGCCACATGAAATTCGGAACCATGGTCACCGACAATAAGAAGAAAATTGTGTCGGCACTGCGTCAAGGATGATGCATGTCTTTAATCTGGTTGTAAAAGGGTTTCAGAAGTTTTCCACCAATCTACAAGGCATCCTGAAAATGGCCAGGAAACTGTGCATGCTCTTCGACTACTCTTACACTGCAAAGCACACCCTTCTTGAGCTGCAAAGGCAGAATGGCGTTCCCCAACATCGCTTCATATGCGATGTTTCCATCCATTGGAACTCCACCCTCCACATGTTGGACCGACTATATGAGCAAAGCAAGGTCATAAACGATTTCTTGATGATACAGGTGGACAGGAGCGCTCCCCTGTGTAACTTTGACATTAGCCAGTGGCTGTTCATGCTTGACACCTGCCATTTGCTCAGGCCCTTTGAGTAAACCACTTTATTGGTCGGTCACCAGGTCTACAGGATGAACAATGTCATTCTACTGCTTCATGTCCTGGAACAGATGCAGAAATGGGTGTTTTTTCTATCATCTCTAACTCATAAGTAGAGTTGAGCGGACACCTGGATGTTCGGGTTCGGCCGAACTTGAAAAAAAAAATTGGGTTTGGCACCCGAACTTGACCCCAAACCCCATTGAAGTCAATGGGGACCTGAACTTTGAGCACTAAAATGGCTGTAAAAATGTCATGGAAAGAGCTAGAGGGCTGCAAAAGGCAGCAAAATGTGCTTAAGAGCATGGCAAATGCTCTGCAAACAAATGTTGATAGGGAAATGAATTAAAAAAAATAAAAGACCTTAAAAAAATAAAAATGAGGAATTATGTAGGAGGAAGAGGTTGAGGAGGCGGTGAATGGGTGGATGTGGCCGTGTAGGCTCACGTGGCGGTCTATGTGGAAGCGGCGGCGAAGGAGGAATAGGTAGCCAACACAGATGTGTGTTATTTTGCATTTTTACATAGGGGTATCCCCCAAAATCTCGGGACAAATAAAAAATAAAAAAAGGAATAAGTGCACTTGAGTACAAGGATGGATGGTTGAGGCTGTTAGAACTGTCTAATCTGCACAAGGTACAGACAAGTCTTGTGGGATCCAGGCCTGGTTCATTTTAATGAACGTGAGCTTGTCCACGTTGGCTGTGGACAGGCGGCTGCGTCTGTCTGTAATGATGCCTCCTGCCGTGCTAAATACAGGTTCAGAGAGCAGGGCAGGCCAGCACCTCCAAGGCATACAGGGCAAGCTTTAGCTATGTGGACAATTTGGAGACCCAGAAGTTGAATGGGGCAGAACCATCAGTCAGTACGTGTAGGCGTGTGCACAGGTACTGTTCCACCATGTTGTTCAAATGCTGCCTCCTGCTAACACGCTCCATATCAGCAGTTGGCGAGGTGACAAAGCTTTTCCACATGTCGGCCATGCTAACCCTGCCTTCTGAGGTGCTGGCGCTGACACAGCTGCGTTGGCGACCTCTTCCTCCTCCCCTGACTTCGCCTTATGCTTCCACTTGTCCCCCGGCGTCAGTTGGGAATGCTCTCAGGAGAGCGTCTACCAGCGTGCGCCTGTAGTCGCGCAGCTTCCAATCACGCTCCAGTGAGGGAATTAAGGACGGCACATTGTCTTTGTAATGGGGATCCAGCAGGGTGGACACCCAGTAGTCAGCACACGTTAAAATGTGGGCAACTCTGCTGTCGTTGCGCAGGCACTGCAGCATGTAGTTGCTCATGTGTGCCAGGCTGCCCAGAAATAAGGACAAGCTGTCCTCTGTAGGAGGCGTATCGTCTGCGTCCTCCTTATCCCCCCAGCCACGCACCAGTGATGGGCCCGAGCTGCGTTGGGTGCCACCCCGCTGTGAACATGCTTCATCCCCATCCTCCTCCTCCTCCTCCTCCTCATCCTCCTCCTCCTCCAGTAGTAGGCCCTGGCTGGCCAAATTTGTACCTGGCCTCTGCTGATGCAAAAATCCTCTTTCTGAGCCACTTCTAAAAGACTGGCCTGAAAGTGTTAGAGATGACCCCTCTTCCTCCTCCTCGACCTGGGCCACATCCTCTTCCACCATCGCCCTAAGTGTTTTCTCAAGGAGACATAGAAGTGGTATTGTAACGCTGATAACGGGGTCATCGGCACTAATCATGTTGGTGGAGTACTCTAAACAGCGCAACAGGGCACACAGGTCTCACATGGAGGCCCAGTCATTGGTGGTGAAGTGGTGCTGTTCCGCAGTGCGACTTACCCGTGCGTGCTGCAGCTGAAACTCCACTATGGCCTGCTGCTGCTCGCACAGTCTCTCCAGTATGTGCAAGGTGGAGTTCCACCTGGTGGGCACGTTGCATATGAGTTGGTGAGCGGGAAGGCCGAAGTTACGCTGTAGAGCAGACAGCCGAGCGGCGGCAGGATGAGACCGCCGGAAGCGCGCACGGACAGCCCGCACTTTATGCAGCAGCTCTGACATGTCGGGGTAGTTGTGAATGAATTTCGGCACCACCAAATTCAGCACATGCGCCAGGCAAGGGATGTGCGTCAAAGCGGCTAGTCCCAGAGCTGCAACGAGATTTCGCCCATTATCGCACACCACCAGGCCGGGCTTGAGGCTCACTGGCAGCAACCACTTGTTGGTCTGTTATTCTATATCCCGCCACAACTCCTGCGCGGTGTGGGGCCTGTGTGGGGCCTGTCCCCCCAAACGTCTGCTGACGTTTACCCCTGGCTGTGCTGAAGTTGGTGGTGAAGGTCTGTCGCTGACCGGATGAGGAGGTGGTAGAAGAGGAGGAGGAAGCCGAGTAGGAAGAGGAGGCAACAGGAGGCAAAGAATGATGCCCTGCGATCCTTGGCGGCGGAAGGACGTGCGCCAAACAGCTCTACGCCTGGGGCCCAGCCACCACTACATTTACCCAGTGTGGAGTTAGGGAGATATAGCGTCCCTGGCCGTGCTTACTGGTCCACGTATCTGTGGTTAGGTGGACCTTGCCACAGATGGCGTTGCGCAGTGCACACTTGAGAGAAGTAGTGGCGGCTGGAAACGACGTACTGTGGGACAGCAAGCGACATGAGCTGTTTGAAGCTGTCCGTCTCCACCAGCCTGAATGACAGCATTTCAAAGGCCAGTAGTTTAGAAATGCTGGCATTCAGGGCCAGGGATCGAGGGTGGCTAGGTGAGATGGAGAGCTGAACGCTTCCGTGTGACATGGTGGAGATGCTTGGTGACGGAGGTGGTGTTGTTGGTGGCACATCCTCTGTTTGCTGGGCGGCAGGTGCCAACGTTCCTCCAGAGGCGGAGGAAGAGGCCGAGGCAGCAGCAGAAGAGGAAGCAGGAGGGGCCTGAGCCCTTTCGTGGTTTTGAAGGTGCTTACTCCACTGCAGCCCATGTCTCGCATGTAGATACCTGGTCATGCAGGTTGTGCTAAGGTTCAGAACGTTAATGCCTCGCTTCAGGCTCTGATGGCACAGCGTGCAAACCACTCGGGTCTTGTCGTCAGCACATTGTGTGAAGAAGTGCTATGCCAGGGAACTCCTTGAAGCTGCCTTTTGTGTGCTCGGTCCCTGGTAACGGTGGCCAGTAGCAGGCAAACTGTTTTGGCGATGGCTTCTCTGCTTTTGCACCCTGCTCCCGCTTTTGCTACGCTGTTGGCTCGGTCTCACCACTGCCTTTTCCTCCGAACTCTGAAAGTCAGTGGCACGACCTTCATTCCATGTCGGGTCTAGGACCTCATCGTCCCCTGCATCGTCTTCCACCCAGTCTTCCTCCCTGACCTCCTTTTTGGTCTGCACACTGCAGAAAGACGCAGCAGTTGGCACCTGTGTTTCGTCATCATTAGAGACGTACTGAGGTGGTATTCCCATGTCCTCATTAGGAAAGATAAGTGGTTGTGCGTCAGTGCATTCTATGTCTTCCACCCCTGGGGAAGGGCTAGGTGGATGCCCTTGGGAAACCCTGCCAGCAGAGTCTTCAAACAGCACAAGAGACTGCTGCATGACTTGAGGCTCAGACAGGTTCCCCGATATGCACGGGGGTGATGTGACAGACTGATGGGCATGGGTTTCAGGCGCCACCTGTGCGCTTTCTGCAGAAGACTGGGTGGGAGATAATGTGAACGTGCTGGATCCACTGTCAGCCACCCAATTGACTAGCACCTGTACTTGCTCAGGCCTTACCATCCTTAGAACGGCATTAGGCCCGACCAAATATCGCTGTAGATTCTGGCGGCTACTGGGACCTGAGGTAGTAGGTTCAGTAGGACGTGTAGCTGTGGCAGAACGGCCACGTCCTCTCCCTGCACCAGAGGCTCCACCAGGGGCGGACTGACCGGTCGGGCACTTCGGACATGGTCCGAGGGCCCGGGCGGGATGGGGGCCCGCCGCAGAATAACATTATGTGTTATTGTTATGCCCCAGGGCTCCAGTCTTGTCGCCATTTGCGACTAGAGCCGCGCCGCAGCTCTGAATAATACAGCGGCGGGCACAGAAGCTGAATTATCATGTTCACTTCTTATCAGCAGCGCAGAGTGGAAGAGTCTCTCCCTCCCTCCTGTGCTGCTGCCGCCGCGGCCAATAAGAACAGGGACAGGGGGAGGGGCTGTGGCCACTGCGCCACCAATGAAGATAACTGAGCTGTTAATACAAATACAGGAGGCGGGTGCTGGAATCAAATAGCGGCACCCGACCTCTATGACAGGGAGCGGCACCTAAGTGGTTAACTTCCACTGATCGCAGCTCCCTGTCATAGAGGTCGGGTGCCGCTATTTGATTCCAGCACCCACCTCCTGTATTTGTATTAACAGCTCAGTTATCTTCATTGGTGGCGCCCCCCCCAACACCCCAGTATAATAAACATTGAGTGCGGCCCCCCCCCAGTATAATAAACATTGAGTGCGGCGCCCCCCCCCTTAGTATAATAAACATTGAGTGCGGCGCCCCCCAGTATAATAAACATTGAGTGCGCCCCCCCCAGTATAATAAACATTGAGTGCGGCGCCCCCCCCAGTATAATAAACATTGGTGGCGCAGTGGGAAGTGCCAATGAGGGTTAAAATAAATAAATAAAAATTAACTCACCTCCTCCAATTGATCGCGCAGCTGCCGGTCTCCTGTTCTTTCTTCAGGACCTGTGGTGACGTCACTGAGCTCCATCACATGGTCCATTACCATGGTGATGGATCATGTGATGTATCATGTGATGAGCACAGTGATGTCACCACAGGTCCTTTGACAGGCTGCTACGCGATCAATTGGAGGAGGTGAGTTAATTTTTATTTATTTTTTTAACCCGCATTGGCACTGCCCACCAATGTTTATATATTTATTATACTAGGGAGGGGGGGCGCAATGCACCACCAATGTTTATATGTTTATTATACTAGGGAGGGGGGGCGCACTGCGCCACCAATGTTTATATGTTTATTATACTAGGGAGGGGGGCGCACTGCGCCACCAATGTTTATTATGTTGGGGGGGGGACGCACTGCACCACCAATGTTTATATGTTTATTATACTAGGGAGGGGGGGCGCACTGCGCCACCAATGTTTATTATGTTGGGGGGGACGCACTGCGCCACCAATGTTTATTATACTGGGGTGTTGGGGGGGCGCACTGCGCCACCAATGTTTATTATGTTGGGGGGGGACGCACTGCGCCACCAATGTTTATATGTTTATTATACTAGGGAGGGGGGGCGCACTGCGCCACCAATGTTTATTATATTGACCTTCTACTACGCATTCTGCATTAAAGAATGCTATTATTTTCCCTTATAACCATGTTGTTATAAGGGAAAGTAATACAGTGAATAGACTTTCATCCTAGCAACCATGCGTGGTTCAACCGGTAGGATGGATCCGGCATTCTGGTATTTTGAATGCCGGATACGGCACTAATACATTCCTATGGGGAAAAATGCTGAATCCGGCATTCAGGCAAATCTTCAGTTTTTTTTGCCAGAGATAAAACCGTAGAATGCTGCAGTTTTATCTTTTGCCTGATCAGTCAAAAAGACTGACCTGAAGACATCTTTTCCGGTATAGAGCCCCTGTGAACTCTATGCCGGAAATGAAAAACGCTAGTGTGAAAGTACCATAAAATATTAAGTTTAAATCCCCCCTTTCCCAATTTTACATATAAAATATATAAACAATAAATAAACATATTACATAGCGCTGTGTCCGAAAAGTCCAAACTATTAAATTATTAAAAAATATCTCCTATGCGGTGAGCATTCGCCATTTTTAGTCACCTTGTCACCCCAAAAAATAGGATAGGACTGTTCTATTATGGGCCGAACGTTTCATAAAATGCAAAATGCACGCAGCTTTTTTTGGTGTTTTTTTTTTTTGCACGATATTGAGTATCGCAATACTTTTTTATGGTGACGAAAGCGAATCAAAACTTTGGTATCGAAACAACCCTACGCCAATCTGATCGGCGTATTAGTATTACAGTGAATATTAGTATTACAGTGAGCGGGGCCCGGTGTAATAGACTACAGTGACTGCACCGGGCCGCACTGCCACTACCAGGCCAGCATAACATTCGGAATCGGGGTGCTGGGCACAGTGCTCCAGACTAAAAAAAATACCTAGTAGCCATTGGCTCCTGAGCTGAAAAATTTAGGAGCCAAATCAAAACTGAATCAAAGTTTTGGTATACCAAAACTTTGATTCAGTTTTGATTTGGCTCCTAAATTTTTCAGCTCAGGAGCCAATGGCTACTAGGTATTTTTTTTAGTCTGGAGCACTGTGCCCAGCACCCCGATTCCGAATGTTATGCTGGCCTGGTAGTGGCAGTGCGGCCCGGTGCAGTCACTGTAGTCTATTACACCGGGCCCCGCTCACTGTAATACTAATATTCATATGTGAACAACTTGAAATCCTCTGCGATCCTCTCCCTCTCTGTACTCACAAACTCAGTAGCAGGCCGGGCGGCAGCGGAACTCACTGACGTCACGCGCCTGCTCCACCCACTTTATGAATTAAGTAGGAGGAGCAGGCGTGGGACATCAGCGAGTTGCGCTGCCGCCCGGCCTGCTACTAAGGTTGTGAGTACAGAGAGGGAGAGGATCGCAGAGGATTTCAAGTTGTTCACATATGAATATTAGTATTACAGTGAGCGGGGCCCGGTGCGATAGAATACAGTGACTGCACCGGGCCGCACTGCCATTACAACACCAGATGCCGGCCCCCAGACCCTGTATTGGGGGTCATTCACTCACAGGGACACTGTTATGGGGGGATCTGTGGATGACACATATATAGCATAAGGTGCTATATATGTGTCACCCACAGATCCCCCCCACAACAGTGTCACCCACGGAGCCCCCACAACAGTGCCATCCACAGAGCCCCCACAACAGTGCCATCCACAGAGCCCCCACAACAGTGCCATCCACAGAGCCCCCATAACAGTGCCATCCACAGACCCCTCATAACAGTGCCATTCACAGAGCCCCCATAACAGTGCCATCCACAAAGCCCCCATAACACCTTTTGGTTCAAAATATTTTTTAATTTGGCTATTCCCCACCCCTCTTGTAATTGTTCCACTACTTGTGGGCTGCGCGGGAATGAGTTCAGTCACTTCGGTGCGCAATCCCGTCCTGCAGCGCGTGATCCCGCAAGACCTGCCGCTGTAGGTCACGGGTCTCGCGGGATCACGCGCCGCAGGATGGGATTGCGCACCGAAGTGACTAAACTCATGCCCATGTAGCCCGCAAGTAGCGGATCAGTGGAACAAGTACAAGGTGGGTGGGGGGATGATCTGTGGGGTTGCTCAGACGGCTAGGCCCTTCACAGTAGTTATTAACCCCTTTCAGCAGTCCCCCATTCACTGAAGGGGGGACTGCTGAAAGGGATTAATAACTACTGTGAAGGGCCTCCCCCCTTTCACAGTAGTTATGCCCACACTGCTTCTAACAGAGGCTCACTAATGGACGCTGAGATTAGATCACCCCATACGAAAGCATTGAATCAATGATTTCCTATGGGGAAAAATCTGACCCTGGAGGTCATCATGCAGAGTGTGAAAACGTCCAGCGTCAGATACCGGACCAAAGGTCTGTTTTAATCCAGGAAGCCCTCAGGTGGCTGCCAGCGACTAGAGGCTGACTTATTGCTGGAAAGTAAACATTGCAGTTTCTCTAGAACATTGCAGCTCGATTTGCAAAAGGGACACTGTACCCAGACCACTTCAATGAGCTGAAGTGGTCTGGGTGCCTTTTGTGTCGCTTTAACTTTGAAATCTTATTAAATATTGTGTAGGGTGTGGCTGGAGGCGGGGCATGGAGGCGGGACAAGGGTGGGGCTTGCAGCAGAACATGGGTGGGGCCTGTAAGGAGGCCCTTGATTTATTTTGCCCGGGGGCCCTGAGGGTTCTCAGTCCGCCCCTGGGCTCCACCACCACCATGACCATGACCACGTCCCTTATTAGATGTTTGCCTCATAGTTAGCATTCACAAAGCAAAGTAAAAAGTGGTTAAGTCTGTTAAAAATAATTAACTGCCAATAAAAACCCTGATGTAGGGTATTGCACAATTTATTTTTTTTAAACTCTATTTGACAGCGGTATTTGTGCCTAAATTTCACAGTAACTTATGCATGTCTAATCCCAGATGTGCACTATATCAGAGGGTTTTTTCACCCCAGTAAGCACAAATTTGTATTTCTGGCCTAAATGTGACACTCACTTATGCACGTCTAATCCCAGATGTGCAGTATATCAGAGGGTTTTTTCACCCCAGTAAGCAAAAAGACGTATTTCTGGCCTAAATGTGACACTCACTTATGCATGTCTAATCCTAGATGTGCAGTGTATCAGAGGGTTTTTTCACCGCAGTAAGCAAAAAGCCGTATTTGTGGCCTAAATTTCACAGTCACTTATGCACGTCTAATCCCAGATGTGCAGTATATCAGAGAGTTTTTTCACCCCAGTAAGCAAAAAGCTGTATTTCTGGCCTAAATGTGACATTCACTTATGCATGTCTAATCCTAGATGTGCACTATATGAAACAGATGTTTTTTTTTCACCCCAGTATGCCCCAGTATGAGAAAGCCGTATTTGTGGCCTAAATTTTACAGTCACTTATGCACGTCTAATCCCAGATGTGCAGTATATCAGAGGGTTTTTTCACCCCAATAAGCAAAAAGCTGTATTTCTGCCCAAAATGTGACACTCACTTATGCACGTCTAATCCTAGATGTGCACTATATGAAACAGATGGGTTTTTTTTCACCCCAGTAAGCAAAAAGCTGTATTTCTGGCCTAAATGTGACATTCACTTATGCACGTCTAATCCTAGATGTGCACTATATGAAAAAAAAAATGTTTAACCCCAGTAAGCAAAAAGCTGTATTTCTGGACTTGTAGACATGCAGATATCCTGTGCTGGTGCACTATCGTTGCATAAAATGGCTGCCGATTAAGTATTGATATTGACAAACTGAAGTAAAAAAAAGTTCGTTTTCAGCAGTAGTTGGCTCAGGGCAGGCTTAAAAAAATTGTGCACTGCACCCACAAAACACATTTGCTGTAGATTGCTGAGTAAAAAAGCAGTTCTTCATAAGATTTCTCCCTGATCTCTCCCTCACAGCAGCTGCAGCCTATCCCTACACTAATCCGAGCAGAATGACGGGCGGCGCTACGTGACTCCAGGTTAAATTGAGGCTGGGTCACATGCTGCAGTTGGCCAATCACAGCCATGCCAATAGTAGGCATGGCTGTGATGGCCTTTTGGGGCAAGTAGTATGACGCTTGTTGATTGGCTGCTGTGCAGCCTTTCAAAAAGCACCAAGAAAGCGCCAAACACCGAACCCAAACTTTTATGTAAATGTTTGGGTTTGGGTCCGGGTGCCGAAAAACCTAAAGTTCGGTACGAACCCGAACTTTACAGTTCGGGTTCGCTCAACCCTACTCATCAGCCTTTTTTTGCAAAGGACATTGCCCTATGCGACTCAATTGTGATACAAAGTATAGAGCAGAGTGTCTTTCACACGGAACTGAAATGTATTTGCAACAAGCAAAATATTTTAAAAAAACTGTTCCATTGCAAACCTAAAACCAGTAATTGAGAGTTATACCATGCTGGGAATTGATGGTCGCTTAAACAGGACCTATAAATCCTCACATTATCCCCGGCCGTCACTGGGGGTGTCCTAAGAGCTTTGGATAGTAGGAGGAAAAAGACAGATTGTCTACCTAATTCACCATTGCATTTAGTGTCACCAGTCAAAGGGAAAATTGCAAGAACAGTAAATGTCTGATTTGCCTGCATATAGCATAAGTACTGAGCCACTGTTTACTTATATCAGTCTGGATATCTTTAGGCCATGGGCAGCCACTGGACATAGAACCAGAGTGGTCACGCAGACAGCAGACAGTGGGCAGTGTTGTTTAGATGCATGAATGTATAGGTGCTATACACATGGAAATGATAGAATCCATGGACACTTCCAGTTTCATCAATGCCTTAAGATGATTTCTTGCCAGTAAAAGTATTGAGATCTGACTGTGGAATCAATTTCAGAGGTCCCTACTGAGATTTGCAAATGGACTTGGCTGACAATGGTTGCATATGGATCTTTAACCATCCCCATATTTCTCATATGGGGGATCATGGGAAAGGAAGATAGACATCACTTTTAAGATGAGACTCATGTTACTTTAACCACTTTCTTAACTGAGGTGTCCACTATTGGCAGCTAAAAGGAAATTTTTCATCAGAAAATTACCTATTGTTTAAGTCATGTTTTTATGTATAACATTTTTAAAGAATTTTTGATGATGTTATTTTTAATTTTCCATGTCAATGTATATTTAAACAAAAACCATAAAATCCAGCAGTTTTTTCACTGGCCACTAAACCAAATCATTGGCGCCACTTTTTGGTCTGTACAGATCACTTTACTGCAGTTCCCTGCTTATCTATATGCAGAGGTGATATCATTATAGGCAGGATTAGAATGGCAGATAAGACAGGATCCTCCTTTCACAATAGGTGATTGTCAAAGCTTATCTATTCTTCACTTGCACAATCACCTCTGTACTGGTCACAGAGCACACCTGGAAAACTGTCCCATAGAGGTCAATGAGGTCCCTTCCTAACCATTGTGTTTATGCTCCATGGGGCTGCCGTAAAGCAATTTTTTTAATGCTGTATAAATGCTGTTAAGAAGAGCTGAGGCAAGATGGCGCCCCCATAATCCTGTTCAGGAAACTGAATAAATAAATCTGCAATCAGAAAATAAAAACAGATCACTATCTGGTTTTAACTGGCAGAAAACATTTTTGGGGACACATTTCCTTTAAGACCTCTTGCTCCTGTATCCATGGATCCAGAATCCCCTATTGTTCTCAATTCAGCAACTTTTCTAACTCAAACTTGGAACTGTTGTTAGTCCACCCGAAGACTCTACATCTTGTAACCTGTATCAGAGACAATGGAAACATGTTTAATATGTTGCTAAATCTAGAGTAGATAAAGAAGTTAGTACCTTACTCTTCTTTAAGAATTAAGAACGTGGCAGCAGGTCAAACCAAACTTGCAACAGAGAGATCTTGTTCTCATTGAGGACAAGAAAGTGGAAAGAAATGCATGGCCCATTTTGACTTAACGTATCTCAGAGATCTTTCCTCATGAAGGCAAGGTTTGTAAGGTAGGAGTTACCATTGCAAAACAAGTTGACTCTAAATCTTTGCAGGGGCCTATATCTGAGGTTGTCTTGCTCTTATCTATGGAGAAATGATTATCTGCCAACCAGAAGGGACCTTCTAA